>NC_052341.1:15102549-15425049 GCF_016432855.1 Salvelinus namaycush
GGTTCCCACTGCACCTCAGGCGAGCCGGAGAATTGTGCGTGTGTGTGTGTGTGTGTGTGTGTGTGTGTGTGTGTGTGTGTGTGTGTGTGTGTGTGTGTGTGTGTGTGTGTGTGTGTGTGTGTGTGTGTGTGTGTGTGTGTGTGTGTGTGCGTGTGCACGTGTGTGTTTGTGTCACAGGGGGAATATATCATTTCAGCTAGAAGGGACCCCCAAGCCAGTAGTTAATGAAGTGAAATTAGACTTATTAGCCAAAAATCTTTAAAGTCACTGACAAGGCAAGCAGGCAGGGAGGCAGTTAGGGAGTCAGGCAAGCAGGGAGGCAGGGAGGGAGGGAGGCAATCAGGCAGGCAGGGAGGCAGTTAGGGAGTCAGGCAAGCAGGGAGGAAGGGAGGGAGGGAGGCAATCAGGCAGGCAGGGAGGCAGTTAGGGAGTCAGGCAAGCAGGGAGGAAGGGAGGGAGGCAATCAGGCAGGCAGGGAGGCAGTTAGGGAGTCAGGCAAGCAGGGAGGAAGGGAGGCAGGGAGGGAGAGAGGCAATCAGGCAGGCAGGGAGGCAGTTAGGGAGTCAGGCAAGCAGGGAGGAAGGGAGGGAGAGAGGCAATCAGGCAGGCAGGGAGGCAGTTAGGGAGTCAGGCAAGCAGGGAGGAAGGGAGGCAGGGAGGGAGAGAGGCAATCAGGCAGGCAGGGAGGCAGTTAGGGAGTCAGGCAAGCAGGGAGGAAGGGAGGCAGGGAGGGAGAGAGGCAATCAGGCAGGCAGGGAGGCAGTTAGGGAGTCAGGCAAGCCGGGAGGAAGGGAGGGAGGCAATCAGGCAGGCAGGGAGGCAGTTAGGGAGTCAGGCAGGGAGGCAGGGAGGGAGGCAGTCAGGCAGGGAGGCAGGCAGGGAGGAAGGGAGGGAGGGAGGCAGGGAGGGAGGCAGTCAATCAGGGAGGCATGCAGGGAGGCAGGGAGGGAGGCAGGCAGGGAGGCAGGCAAGGAGGGAGGGAGGGAGGCAGAGGTGGAAATGAAGACGGGCTGAAAATACTAATGACAAAAGAAGCAAAGGATCAGAGCACACGGAGGAACGTGCACACCTGCGCATTTGTATGGCATACTTCAGCATACGTATAAGAGAGCCTACGTATGGCACAAGATTGACAAGACTGGAGAACACCCCCTTTAGCCCATAACAGTATAAGACCCATCTGATCTTGAAGTCGGAAGTCGGAAGTTTACATACACTTAGGTTGGAGTCATTGAATCTCATTTTTCAACCACTCCGCAAATTTCTTGTCAGCAAACTAGTTTTGTCAAGTCGGTTAGGACATCTACTTTGTGCATGACACAACTAATTTTTCCAACAATTGTTTACAGACAGATTATTTCACTTAAAATTCACTGTATCACATTCCAGTGGGTCAGAAGTTTACATACACTAAGTTGACTGTGCCTTTAAACAGCTTGGAAAATTCCAGACAATGATGTCATGGCTTTAGAAGCTTCTGATAGGCTAATTGACATCATTTGAGTGAATTGGAGGTGTACTTGTGGAGGTATTTCAAGGCCTACCTTCAAACTCAGTGCATCTTTGCTTGACATCATGGGAAAATCAAAAGAAATCAGCCAAGACCTCAGAAAAATTAATTGAAGACCTCTACAAGACTGGTTCATCCTTGGGAGCAATTTCCAAACGCCTGAAGGTACCACGCTCAGCTGTACAAACAATAGTACACAAGTATAAACACCATGGGATGACTTAGCCATCATACCGCTCAGCAAGGGGACACGTTCTGTCTCCTAGAGATGAACGTACTTTGGTGCGAAAAGTGCAAATCAATCCCAGAACAACAGCAAAGGACCGTGTGAAGATGCTGGAGGAAACAGGTACAAAAGTATCTATATCCACAGTAAAACGAGTCCTATATCAACATAACCTGAAAGGCTGCTCAGCAAGGAAGAAGCCACTGCTCCAAAACCGCCATAAAAAAAACAGACTACGGTTTGCAACTGCACATGGGGACAAAGATCGTACTTTTTGGAGAAATGTCCTCTGGTCTAATGAAACAAAAATAGAACTGTTTAGCCATAATGACCGTTGTTACATTTGAAGGAAAAAGGGGGAGGCTTGCAAGCTGAAGAACACCATCCCAACCGTGAAGCACGGGGGTGGCAGCATCATGTTGTGGGGGTGCACTTCACAAAATAGATGGCTTCATGAGGATGGAAAATTATGTGGATAAATTGATGCAACATCTCAAGACATAAAGCTTGTCGCAAATTGGTCTGCCAAATGGACAATAACCCCAAGCATACTTCCAAAGTTGTGGCAAAATGGCTCAAGGACAACAAAGTCAAGGTATTCAAGTGGCCATCATAAAGCCATGACCTCAATCCTATAGAAAATGTGTGGGCAGAACTGAAAAAGCATGTGTGAGCAAGAAGGCCTACAAACCTGACTCAGTTACACCAGCTCTGTCATGAGGAATTGGCCAAAATTCACCCAACTTATTGTGGGAAGCTTGTGGAAGGCTTCCCAAAACGTTTGACCCAAGTTAAACAATTTTAAGGCAATGCTACCAAATACTAATTGAGCGTATGTAAACTTCTAACCAACTGGGAATGTAATGAAAGAAATAAAAGCTGAAATAAATAATTCTCTCTATTATTCTGACATTTCACATTGTTAAAATAAAGTGGTGATCCTAACTGACCTAAGACAGGACATTTTTACTAGGATTGAATGTCAGGAATTGTGAGAAACTGAGTTTAAATGTATTTGGCTAAGGTGTATGTAAACTTCCGACTTCAACTGTATATTATTACTATTATTTATGTATATACTGTATATATATATATATATATATATATGTATCATAGCAATAATTTGATGCATTTTATTTATTTGGCCTTACTGCTATTAGCCTATACAAACGCATTGAATAACAGATTCACTATAAAGGAACAACAGATAGTCCCCCCTAAAAAAATCTAAAGGAAGTTGGTTCTCAATTGTCTGTTCTATATCTGAGACATACTGGAAAGATCAGGAAACAGTCTCTGAACAGTCTCCATATATACTTCAACTGGTACCGAGGGACCTTCAGACGAGTCTTGGGAGGCATGTGGGCGTCCAAGCGCAAAACAACCAACATGTACCTGTTCGTGAGAGTCTCATATCTCCGTTTGGACGCTACAGATTTTCGGGATGTCTCATGGTCATGGTCTCGTGGTCTGTCAAACACCGCTGTAGCAGATGCAGATGTGCGACATCGGCGGATACGATAAATTAAGATGCATCCAATGCAAAAATCATTATCATACTAATTATTTCCGTGGGAGTGCGGACATCAACTCTAGGGGGTTAAAAAAACAAGGCCAAATGACTTACCACCCTGTACACTACAGCCCTATTCCATCAACACACATACAACTCCATGTGTCAACTAGAGGAATAGTTCAAACCAGGATGTACTATAGTACCATTTTCTCCTTCTTTCTCAGGTAGGTACAGCTTCTGAAGGACTTCCCCTTGGCTGCCCTTCCTCTGCCCCACTGTAGAGCCCCCGAGGCAGGGTGACATGAGGGCTGGCTGGCCCTGGTATCATATGATCCACCCGTGGTGGTGCACGTTTCTCAATGGCTGTGTTTGTAAGCGAGCCTGTGGCCTGGGTCAGCTAAGCCAGGCAAAACTGAGGCTAATTGAGCAGGAATGACTGGATAGAGTCGGATATACGTAAGGCCTGATTACTGCCACTCCTCATCAGGTAATGCCTTCTCAACAGGGGGCTTGTGGGGGCCGGTGGTGGCTTGTGCACAGGTACGTGCACAGCTAGGGCTTTACCTGTGCAGAGCACATGCTCCTCTGCCCTTCCAGTCTCCAAAGTACCCTTTTGGGTGGTGGTGTAATTTCTCCCCCCCCCCAAAAAAAATCTATACATTTTTTCTCATTGTTGTTCGGAACCCACTGTCTGCAAGTCGTTGTAAGTTCGTCACCCCCCACTCCGTCTGTTGGTTGCGCCTGTTGAAGTGCCCTGTACAAAGCTCGTGTGAGCCCAGTTGTGATCCTTTTCCCCAGTCTGCCCTGTATGGAGATTGCTTGTTAAAAGTGTGTGTAGCTAGCTACCTAGTTTAAATATCAACAGTACTGCCACAGCAGCATAACATTTGAGTAACACTTGATAACACTTGATTTAGCCTACATCATCATCAATATTCGGTCTGGTTGGCTGATACATGCAGCAGAGAGAGACAGAAAGACAGAGGTAAATCACAATCAGTAAAAGAAATGGAGCTAGCTAACTAGCAGATTTACATCAATCATCAACATCAATGATCAGCTGATAGCCCACTCTTTTCTCGATGTCAGGCATGGTGTTAGGAGGCCTTGTAACTATCTTGCTTACTGTTTGTTGCAGAAATAGGCCTAAAAAATACAATTACGCTACAGAGGGATTTGTTACTCTATGCTTTTTTCCATTTGAACACCTGCCCTCTGAAAGGTCTGTGCACAGCCCTGCCTGTTCGGCCTGACATTTAGCACATGATTAACTTACTGACCGCATGGCTGATGGCTGGGGGCTCCCATGGACGCTGGCTGTGGGCTGATGGCTGATCTGAGGTCAGCTAGCGGACAGGGACACATTCCTCATCGTCATGTTTTGTGTGTGTGTGTGTGTGTGTGTGTGTGTGTGTGTGTGTGTGTGTGTGTGTGTGTGTGTGTGTGTGTGTGTGTGTGTGTGTGTGTGTGTGTGTGTGTGTGTGTGTGTGTGTGTGTGTGTGTGGATTGTGCAACTCTTTGATTGTGTGTTTATGTGGGTATGCATCTGCGTGGCGTTTCTTCCCCTCTTTATCTGTGTGAAAGACGGCCCGAAGCTGGGTGGCTACTGATAACGATAAATGAAAGGATCAGGTTTCATCGCCACAGCCACCCCTTCACAAAACCCTAGGGCTGACCTATCTGTTCCCTCTGCTCTGGAGGCTTTGAAGCAGCTTCATACATCTGGCTGCCTTTGACTGAGGTGCAGGTCACATAGACTAGGTTACCAGGTTAGGGTGAGGTCAAAGAGGCAAGGTTGCCATGTTCGACTATACAAACCCAAGATACTTATGGGTGCTATCTCCAGTCTCAGCCTCAAATCTTCCCTGACCCCTGGCCTGAAGGTCACCCAGCTAACTTGTCTTTAACCCTGGGGAGGGGCAGCTGGACAGCATGTGAGCAAGGCAACCTCTGTCCAACCACATGGGACTGACCATGGATCACAGAGACAGGGGTTAGGTCTACTGGGTAGGAAATTGGACCTGACACTAGAGAGGGTGCTGCTTGGCCAAATGCCCAGGACTGACGTTGAGTGTACCTGATACAGCAGCACACTTGACCAGTGCTGTTAAAAGTAGGGTGACCACATGTCCCGGATTGTGTGGGACAGTCCTGCATTTTGGTCCTTTGCCCCGCGTCCTGCAAACAAACAATCATGTCCCACATGTTATCAACAAATTCAAACACCACTAATTTAGAAAAAAAGGTTGGTTTGTCCCGTATTTCAGTCAGACATTCCAACCTGTCTCTTGCAGTCGCATTGTGCTCATGAAAGATAAACTGGCCACTGAGTGTGTATTAGGTACACCCATCTTGTACCGGCCACTTTGCCTCCAGAACAGCTTGAATTATTTGAGGCATGGAAACATTGTTCAATTGATATCAAGGGACCTAAGTTGTGCCAGGACAACATTCCCCACACCATTACACCACTGCCACCAGCCTGTACCATTGACACCAGGCAGAATGGGTCCATGGACTTCTGCTGCTTACGCCAAATCCTGACTCTACCATCAGCATGACGCAACAGGAACTGGGATTCGTCAGACCAGGCAATGTTTTTACACTCCTCAATTGTCCAGTGTTGGCGATTGCATGCCCACTGGAACTGCTTCTTGTTTTTAGCTGATAGGAGTGGAACCCGGTGTGGTCGTCTGCTGCAATAGCCCTTCCGCTACAAGGACTGACGAGTTGTGGTTTCCCAGATTCCGTTCTGCACAAGTGTTGTACTGCGCTGTTATTTGCCTGTTTGTGGGCCGCCTGTTAGCTTGCACGATTCTTGCCATTCTCCTTCGACCTCTCATCAACGAGTTGTTTCGCCCACAGGACTGCTGCTGGCTGGATGTTTTCTGTTTATCGCACCATTCTCAGTAAACCCTAGACACATCATGAGATTTTCATGAGAGTCATGTTAGGTGGGGAGGAAAAGAGGATGGGAGGAGATGAAGAGAAGCACAAGAGGAGAAGAGAACGGGAGAAAAATTGAGGTAGGTGGATACACAGACTCTGCAAAGACATTTCTGGCTCCAGTTTTATAGCCTAGCTATAGCTTCCTACCTCTCTCCCAAACAGACACTGCCCACCATAACCTGCTGGAAGCTGGAAGCCTCATAGCCATCTTGTGGTCTGTGTGTGAAGCAGCCTCAAGGAGCCAGCAGAGACAGCATAGCCAGCATCCAAGCATGGCAGCCACGTCGCAAATTGTCTGCTGGAGGGAGAGTAGGGAGGGGGGAATCTAAGGAAGAGAGGCGCTTATGTAAAACTGCTCTGGGGATGGGGGGTTCTGAGGAATGAAGGGGAAGGTAGGTTTACACAGACCTCTGGGACCATGCAGGCACGAGATAAGCTGCCCCCCTCCCCTTCCCCTCCCCACGGCCCCCTAGACAGACCCAGAACCTGTCGTCACATGGCCAGAACCTGTCGTCACATGGCCCTGGGTGTGGTTATCTGCTGCTGTCCCCTCCTGCTCGGGTCTTTTTACACTGATAACAGCGAGCCGCTGAGACCCCCTTTATGTAGCCTGTCTGAGCCACACACACACACACACACACACACACACACACACACACACACACACACACACACACACACACACACACACACACACACACACACACACACACACACACAGTGCAATCCCAGAATCCCAGAATCCCAAACACACATGACACACACTGCTCCAGTGCCCAGACAGCACAGAGTACAGAGGACTAATGGGGGGGGGGGGGGGGGGGGGCATAGATCTGAGACTGGACTTAGAACTGGACTTTAGAGGTAGCAGGGAGAGCTCAGGGCCTATTGAGGGATGAGGGTCAGAGTAGAGGGATGAGGGTCAGACTAGAGGGATGAGGTTCAGACTAGAGGGATGAGGGTCAGAGTTCACCTAAGGTCATAGATCCACAGGAGGCTCACAGACAGACAGAGAGACCTATCTGATCTATCACTGCCAGCTTCCTGAAGTAAACAGACACTAATTATCTGGATCAGGTTGAGAGGCTTATCAGCCTGTCTGTCTCTCTGTCTGTTTCCTCCCACTCCTAAATACATTTCCTCAGAGAAATGTATTAGAGAAGGGCTCGCCTGTCAGGCCCCATCAGATTCCTCACTGTCTTTGGTATTACAGATTGGCATGCACACCTACATTTACATTTAAGTCATTTAGCAGACGCTCTTATCCAGAGCACCTAAACCCTCTAACATTGTGTGTGTCCCACATGGCACCTTATTCCTTATACTGTCAAGGCTCAGGAGAAGACCCAGATGTAGGCAGTTTCGAAGTAACAAAAGTTTATTATAAAAACAGGGAGGCAGACAAACGACAGGTCAAGGGCAGGCAGAGGTCAGTAATCCAGAGCAGAGTCCGACATTTCTCCGCTTTCACAAAAAGCTGGTTCTCCAGGAGGTGCTTGAGGACCTGTTGGACGTGGAGCACGTGCTCTTGGGCTGAGTAGGAGAAAACAAGAATTTGTCGAGGTAGATGAACCGGTTCAACATGTCGCAGAGAACATAATTAACCAGGGCCTGGAACACAACTGGGGCATTGGTAAGGCCAAATGGCATGGCCAGATATTCGTAGTGACCGCTGGCCGTGTTGAAAGCAGTCTTCCACTCATCCCCTTCCCGCATCCGCACCAGGTCGTAGGCATTCCGCAGGTCCAACTTGGAGAAAACGGTGGCCCCCTGGAGCGGCTTGAAGGCAGAGGCGATGAGTGGTAGCGGGTAGTGGTTCTCCAGCATGATGTCAATAAGGCCCCGGTAGTCAATGCATGGGCACAGGGTTTTTTCCTTCTTCTCCACAAAGAAGAACCCTGTGCCGGCGGGGGAGGCAAAAGGATGGATACACGCTGCAGCTAGGGAGTCCTCGATCTAGGTCTCCATAGCCTTGGTCTCCGGACCCGACAGAGAGTACAGTCGTTCCCGGGGCGGTGTGGTGTCTGGGAGAAGGTCAATCCCACAGTCATAGGGTCGGTGTTGAGGAAGTGAAGTGGCTGGGCTTTACTGAAATCCTCCCGGAGGTCCTGGTACTCCGTGGGAATGGCGGAGAGGTCCGGGGCAACTTCCGAGCCCATAGGAAGACGTTCCGGGGCAGGCTGCACTGACTTCAGGCAATGGGATTTGCATTCAGCCAAGGTCTGGAACCCCTCGCAACTCCTCGTGCCTTCCAATGGTGGCTCCTTGGGAGAAGACAGCATTGCGGATCTGGTCCAAGTCTGCTGGATCCGTCATGGCCAGTTGGTACTGTCAAGGCTCAGGAGAAGACCCAGATGCAGACAGTTTCTAAGTAACAAAAGTTTATTACAAAAACAGGGGGGCAGGCAAACGACAGGTCAAAGACAGGCAGAGGTCAGTAATCCAGAGCAGAGTCCGAAAGGTACAGAACGGCAGGCCGGCTCAGGGTCAGGGCAGGCAGAGGTCGGTAATCCAGGGTGGTGTGACAAGGTACAGAACGGCAGGCAGGCTCAGGGTCAGGGCAGGCAGAATGGTCAAAACCGGGAAAACTAGAAAACAGGAACTAGAGAAAGACAGGAGCACGGGAAGAACGCTGGTAGGCTTGATGAAACAAAATGAAATGGCAAGAGAAACAGAGAACACAGGTATAAATACACTGGGGATAATGGGGAAGAAGGGCGACATCTGGAGGGGGGTGGAGACAAGCACAAAGACAGGTGAAACAGATCAGGGTGTGACATATACACTCAATGGCCAGTCTAGTACCGGGTGGCCAGTCTAGTACCGGGTCGGAACCCCCTTTGCCTCCAGAACAGCCTGAATTCTTCAGTGAATGGATTCTACAAGTAGTCGGAAACGTTCCCTGGTAATGTTGGTCCATGCTGTTTTCGCACACAGGACTGCCACTGACTGGATATTTTTTGTTTGTCGCGCCATTCTCAGTAAACCCTAGTTACTGTCGTCCATGAAAAGCCCATCATGCCACGCTCAAAGTTGCTTGGGTCACTCGCTTTTTCCATTCTAACATTAAATCGAACAGTAACTGAGTGCCTCAATGCTTGTCTGCCTGCTTTATATAGCAAGACATGGCAATGTGACTCACTGTCTGTAGGAGCGATCCATTTTCGTGAACGGAGTGGTGTACCTGATAAACTGACCACACTATCTTTGGGGCCCTCATCAAAAGTAGTGCACTATTTTGGATGCAGACATTACACCCTATGAATTCCCTATCCAATACCCACCACAAACCTCTTCCATGCCCTGGTCAGGTTATCTTCTTATCGTTTGACCTTTAAATCCAACTATTATAATTCACAATTAATGGAAACTTGATTAAAATCAGTTTAAAGACACTTTTATTATCACTTTTATTAGAAATGTTTTATCCTTTAATTAGTTGTTGCATATTCTGTTGAAGGGGTTTGAGGTCTTTAAAAATTAAATATTTCAACATTACCAGTGTATGTGAATCAAATCAAAGTTTATTTGTCACGTTCGCCGAATACAACAGTTGTAGACCTTACAGTGAAATGCTTACTTACAGGCTCTAACCAACAGTGCAATTTCTAAGTAAATAAATAAATAAAAGGTATTAGGTAGATAAGTAAAGAAATAAAAAACAACAGTAAAATAGACAGTGAAAAATAACAGTAGCGAGGCTATATACAGTAGCGAGGCTATAAAAGTAGCGAGGCTATATACAGGCACCGGTTAGTCGGGCTGATTTAGGTCGTATGTACATGTAGATATGGTTAAAGTCACTATGCATATATGATAAACAGAGAGTAGCAGTAGCGTAAAAGAGGGGTTGGTGGGTGGTGGGTGGCGGGACACAATGCAGATAGCCCGGGTAGCCAATGTGCGGGGGTTACCGGTTGGTCGGGCTAATTGAGGTAGTATATACATGAATGTATAGTTAAAGTGACTATGCATATATGATTAACATTGAGTAGCAGCAGCGTAAAAGAGGGGTTGTGTAACGCTTGTCGTAGTTGGAAGAAGAGGAGGACCAATGTAAGTGTCCATATTGTTTTAATACAAAAATAAATGAACACTGAACAAAAACAATCAAACGACAAACGAACACTCCTTGTACGATGAAACAGCAAACAGAAAAATATAATCACCCACAACACACAATGACAAACAGGCTACCTAAATATGGCTCCCAATCAGAGACAACAACTGACACCTGCCTCTGATTGAGAACCATACTAGGCCAAACACATAGAAATAGAACAATTGAACAAAACATAGAAAAACCAACATAGAATGCCCACCCCAACTCACGCCCTGACCAAACTAAAATAAAGACATAACAAAGGAACATAAGGTCAGAACGTGACAGGTTGGAGGGGGGCACACAATGCAAATAGTCGTAATCAAATAGGTAGCCATTTGATTACCTGTTCAGGAGTCTTATGGCTTGGGGAAAAAACTGTTGAGAAGCCTTTTGGTCCTAGACTTGACACTCCGGTACCGCTTGCCATGCGGTAGTAGAGAGAACAGTCTATGACTGGGGTGGCTAGGGTCTTTGACAATTTGTATGACCTTCCTCTGACACCTTCTGGTGTAGTGATCCTGGATGGCAGGCAGCAAAGCCCCAGTGATGTACTGGGCCGCACGCACTACCCTCTGTAGTGCTTTGCGGTCGGAGGCCGAGCAGTTTCCGGACCAGGCAGTGATGCAACCAGTCAGGATGCTCTCGATGTTGCAGCTGAAGAACCTTTTGAAGATCTGTGGACCCATGCCAAATCTTTTTAGTCTCCTGAGGGGGAAATAGGCTTTGTCGTGCCCTCTTCACGACTGTCTTGGTGTGTTGGTGTGTTTGGACCATTCTAGTTTGTTGGTGATGTCGACACCAAGGAACTTGAAGCTTTCAACCTGCTCCACTACAGCTCCGTAGATGAGAATGGGGGCGTGCTCGGCCCTCCTTTTCCTGTAGTCCACAATCATCTCCTTAGTCTTGGTTACGTTGAGGGATAGGTTGTTATTCTGGCACCACATGGCCAGGTCTCTGACCTCCTCCCTATAGGCTGTCTCGTCGTTGTCGGTGATCAGGCCTACCACTGTTGTGTCGTCTGCAAACTTAATGATGGTTTTGGAGTCGTGCCTTTCATGGGTGAACAGGGAGTATAGGAGGGGACTGAGCACGCACCCCTGAGGGGCCCCAGTGTTGAGGATCAGCGTGGCAGATGTGTTGCTACCTACTCTCTCCACCTGGGGGCGGCCCGTCAGGAAGTCCTTAGCTTAGTGATGAGCTTTGAGGGTACTATGGTGTTGAACGCTAAGCTGTAGTCAATGAATAGCATTCTCACATAGGTGTTCATTTTGTCCAGGTGGGAAAGGGCAGTGTGGAGTGCAATAGAGATTGCATCATCTGTGGATCTGTTTGGGGGGTATGCAAATTGGAGTGGGTCTAGGGTTTCTGGGATAATGGTGTTGATGTGAGCCATTACCAGCCTTTCAAAGCATTTCATGGCTACGGACGTGGCAGGTTGCCTTAGTGTTCTTGGGCACAGAGACTATGGTGGCCTGCTTGAAACATGTTGGTATTACAGACTCAATCAGGGACATGTTTTTCGCCGTCCTAACGTTGTCAACACTGCTAGCTAGCCAGCTAGCCAACTTCTACCGAAACAGTACAACGGAACGATTTGATTAGTGTAGTGTTAGCTAGCTACATAGTTGTCTTTGCTGTCCTTGTATCTAAGATAATTGTGTAGTTTAGAGTAATTATCTAGCCAGTTATCGAGGTTACCTAGCCAGTTATCGAGGCTACCTAGCCAGCAACACTTTCAAACAAAGTCAACAACACAGCCACTGCTAGCTAGCCTACTTCACCAGCCAGCAGTACTGCATCATTTTAATCATTTTAGTCAATAAGATTTTTGCAACGTAAGCTTAACTTTCTGAACATTCGAGACGTGTAGTCCACTTGTCATTCCAATCTCCTTTGCATTAGCGTAGCCTCTTCTGTAGCCTGTCAACTATGTGTCTGTCTATCCCTGTTCTCTCCTCTCTGCACAGACCATACAAACGCTTCACACCGCGTGGCCGCTGCCACCCTAACCTGGTGGTCCCAGCGCGCACGACCCACGTGGAGTTCCAGGTCTCCGGCAGCCTCTGGAACTGCCGATCTGCGGCCAACAAGGCAGAGTTCATCTCAGCCTATGCTTCCCTCCAGTCCCTCGACTTCTTGGCACTGACGGAAACATGGATTACCACAGATAACACTGCTACTCCTACTGCTCTCTCCTCGTCTGCCCATGTGTTCTCGCACACCCCGAGAGCTTCTGGTCAGCGGGGTGGTGGCACTGGGATCCTCATCTCTCCCAAGTGGACATTCTCTCTTTCTCCCCTGACCCATCTGTCTATCGCCTCCTTTGAATTCCATGCTGTCACAGTTACCAGCCCTTTCAAGCTTAACATCCTTATCATTTATCGCCCTCCAGGTTCCCTTGGAGAGTTCATCAATGAGCTTGACGCCTTGATAAGTTCCTTCCCTGAGGATGGCTCACCTCTCACAGTTCTGGGTGACTTTAACCTCCCCACGTCTACCTTTGACTCATTCCTCTCTGCCTCCCTCTTTCCACTCCTCTCCTCTTTTGACCTCACCCTCTCACCTTCCCCCCCTACTCACAAGGCAGGCAATACGCTTGACCTCATCTTTACTAGATGCTGTTCTTCCACTAATCTCATTGCAACTCCCCTCCAAGTCTCCGACCACTACCTTGTATCCTTTTCCCTCTCGCTCTCATCCAACACTTCCCACTCTGCCCCTACTCGGATGGTATCGCGCCGTCCCAACCTTCGCTCTCTCTCCCCCGCTACTCTCTCCTCTTCCATCCTATCATCTCTTCCCTCTGCTCAAACCTTCTCCAACCTATCTCCTGATTCTGCCTCCTCAACCCTCCTCTCCTCCCTTTCTGCATCCTTTGACTCTCTATGTCCCCTATCCTCCAGGCCGGCTCGGTCCTCCCCTCCTGCTCCGTGGCTCGACGACTCATTGCGAGCTCACAGAACAGGGCTCCGGGCAGCCGAGCGGAAATGGAGGAGAACTCGCCTCCCTGCGGACCTGGCATCCTTTCACTCCCTCCTCTCTACATTTTCCTCTTCTGTCTCTGCTGCTAAAGCCACTTTCTACCACTCTAAATTCCAAGCATCTGCCTCTAACCCTAGGAAGCTCTTTGCCACCTTCTCCTCCCTCCTGAATCCTCCTCCCCCTCTCCCCCCCTCCTCCCTCTCTGCGGATGACTTCGTCAACCATTTTGAAAAGAAGGTTGACGACATCCGATCCTCGTTTGCTAAGTCAAACGACACCGCTGGTTCTGCTCACACTGCCCTACCCTGTGCTTTGACCTCTTTCTCCCCTCTCTCCCCAGATGAAATCTCGCGTCTTGTGACGGCCGGCCGCCCAACAACCTGCCCGCTTGACCCTATCCCCTCCTCTCTTCTCCAGACCATTTCCGGAGACCTTCTCCCTTACCTCACCTCGCTCATCAACTCATCCTTGACCGCTGGCTACGTCCCTTCCGTCTTCAAGAGAGCGAGAGTTGCACCCCTTCTGAAAAAACCTACACTCGATCCCTCCGATGTCAACAACTACAGACCAGTATCCCTTCTTTCTTTTCTCTCCAAAACTCTTGAACGTGCCGTCCTTGGCCAGCTCTCCTGCTATCTCTCTCAGAATGACCTTCTTGATCCAAATCAGTCAGGTTTCAAGACTAGTCATTCAACTGAGACTGCTCTTCTCTGTGTCACGGAGGCGCTCCGCACTGCTAAAGCTAACTCTCTCTCCTCTGCTCTCATCCTTCTAGACCTATCGGCTGCCTTTGATACTGTGAACCATCAGATCCTCCTCTCCACCCTCTCCGAGTTGGGCATCTCCGGCGCGGCCCACGCTTGGATTGCGTCCTACCTGACAGGTCGCTCCTACCAGGTGGCGTGGCGAGAATCTGTCTCCTCACCACGTGCTCTCACCACTGGTGTCCCCCAGGGCTCTGTTCTAGGCCCTCTCCTATTCTCGCTATACACCAAGTCACTTGGCTCTGTCATAACCTCACATGGTCTCTCCTATCATTGCTATGCAGACGACACACAATTAATCTTCTCCTTTCCCCCTTCTGATAACCAGGTGGCGAATCGCATCTCTGCATGTCTGGCAGACATATCAGTGTGGATGACGGATCACCACCTCAAGCTGAACCTCGGCAAGACGGAGCTGCTCTTCCTCCCGGGGAAGGACTGCCCGTTCCATGATCTCGCCATCACGGTTGACAACTCCATTGTGTCCTCCTCCCAGAGCGCTAAGAACCTTGGCGTGATCCTGGACAACACCCTGTCGTTCTCAACTAACATCAAGGCGGTGGCCCGTTCCTGTAGGTTCATGCTCTACAACATTCGCAGAGTACGACCCTGCCTCACACAGGAAGCGGCGCAGGTCCTAATCCAGGCACTTGTCATCTCCCGTCTGGATTACTGCAACTCGCTGTTGGCTGGGCTCCCTGCCTGTGCCATTAAACCCCTACAATTCATCCAGAACGCCGCAGCCCGTCTGGTGTTCAATCTTCCCAAGTTCTCTCACGTCACCCCGCTCCTCCGCTCTCTCCACTGGCTTCCAGTTGAAGCTCGCATCCGCTACAAGACCATGGTGCTTGCCTACGGAGCTGTGAGGGGAACGGCACCTCCGTACCTTCAGGCTCTGATCAGGCCCTACACCCAAACAAGGGCACTGCGTTCATCCACCTCTGGCCTGCTCGCCTCCCTACCTCTGAGGAAGTACAGTTCCCGCTCAGCCCAGTCAAAACTGTTCGCTGCTCTGGCACCCCAATGGTGGAACAAACTCCCTCACGACGCCAGGTCAGCGGAGTCAATCACCACCTTCCGGAGACACCTGAAACCCCACCTCTTTAAGGAATACCTAGGATAGGATAAAGTAATCCTTCTAACCCCCCTCCCCCCCCCCCCTTAAAAGATTTAGATGCACTATTGTAAAGTGGCTGTTCCACTGGATATCATAAGGTGAATGCACCAATTTGTAAGTCGCTCTGGATAAGAGCGTCTGCTAAATGACTTAAATGTAAAATGTAAATGTTGAAAATGTCATGTCCTGGTAATCTGTCTGGCCCTGCAGCCTTGTGAATGTTGACCTGTTTAAAGGTCTTACTCACGTCGGCTACGGAGAGCATGATCACACAGTCGTCTGGAAAAGTTGGTGCTCTCATGCATGCCTCAGTGTTGCTTGCCTCGAAGAAAGCATAGTGATTTAGCTCGTCTGGTAGGCTCGTGTCACTGGGCAGCTCGCGACTGTGCTTCCCTTTGTTGTCTGTAACAGCCCTGCCACATAAGACGAGCGCCGGAGCCAGTGTATTACGATTCAATCTTAGCCCTGTATTGACGCTTTGCCTGTGATGGTTCGTCGGAGGGCATAGCAGGATTTTTAATAAGCTTCCGGGTTAGAGTCCAGCACCTTGAAAACGGCAGCTCTACCCTTTAGCTCAGTGCGAATGTTGCCTGTAATCCACGACTTCTGGTTGGGGTATGTACATACAGTCACTGTGGGGTCGACTGATGTGGTATACTCCTCAATGCCATCGGAAGAATCCCGGAACATGTGATGGACTACTACTGTGGTTTCAATTGCCAAAGCAAATAATGTTGTATTATTTAGTTAGTTTGCTTTCTAAAGCAAAGGGAGTTATTTATTGAAACACAGAGAGACAGAGAGAGGAAAAACTTTAAGGCTGAACTAATGACAATTTGAGGATGGGAGTGATAATGGGCTCCACTTGATGTCAGTATAATAAATATTGATGCTGTTATTGGATACGGGGTCTAATGGCTTCTGGTTCATATGACCCCCTCCAGAGGGGCAGGTAGACCCCATGGAGAACCCCCATCAGACCCCCCTTTACCTGGATCCAGAGAAGATGAAAGAGGGTGGTCTCCAGGGGGGCATAGCTCATACAGGGGAGACACTCCTCATTGCAGGCCTGATTAGGTTTAGTAGCGCCTGGGGCCGGGAGCAGATAGTGGAGATATATCAATGTAGAGCATCCAGAACCTGGTCGTAGAGGCTTTATTGCTTTGGCCTGGGAGGCACTGTAGCAATGTCTGTCTCCATTTCATTTAGGGTCAGAAATACCACAGGAGGATGACGGTGGAGAGAGAGGATGGAGGTGGTGGATAGGTGACACACTGAACAGGCAATGTAATCAAATAAAATGTTATTCGTCACATGCTTCGTCAACAACAGGTGTGGACTTCCCAACAATGCAGAGAGAAAGAAAATAGAAAAATAATAGAAAAGTAAAACACGTAATAATGAAAGTAGTAATAGATACACAATGAGTAATGATAACTTGGCTATATACAAGGTCGATGTGCAAGGGTATGAGGTAATTGAAGTAGATGTGTACATATAACTTGGAATAAAGTGACAGATAATAAACAGTAGCAGCAGCGTACAGTATGTGATGACTCAAAAAAGTTAATGCAGTGCAGATAATCCGGGTAGCTATTTGGTTAACTATTTAACTAACTATTTAGCAGTCTTATAGCTTGGGGGTAGAAGCTGTTCAGGGTCCTGTTGGTTCCAGACTTGGTGCATCAGTACCATTTTCCGTGCGGTAGAAGAGAGAACAGTCTATGAATTGGGTGGCTGGAGTCGTTGACAATTTTTAGGGCCTTCCTCTGACACCGCCTGGTATAGAGGTTCTGGATGGCAGGGAGCTCGGCCCCAGTGATGTACTGGGCCGTATGTATCTCCTTGCGGGTGGAATGCCAAGCAGTTGCCACACCAAGCGGTGATGCAGCCAGATGCTCTCAATGGTGCAGCTGTAGAACTGTTTGAGGATCTAATTCATTAGCTAGAGAGGGACTGAGGGTGGCCCATTGCTCTGTCCTCTGTTGTGGTGTGTCTTTTCTTTTGCTTGATTGATCCCAAACCAAGCAAGAGAAAAGCATCTGCTTGAAATCAAATTTACAACAGCATCATATGCTCAGTGGGTTCATAGTTTTATAGTGCTGATAAAATAAATCGCAATCTTAGTGGCTTACTGGTTGGCTTGTTAGTTCATGTGTGTTTACTGTTTGTGGCTTGATTTGAAGTTGAGTAAGTGTGTTATTATTCAGCCAATAGGATCCCTGCGTGTGGAGTATCAGTGTCTTTTACAGACAGAGACCCAGATCTCATTAGCTACGAAGGCCTACTATTCTAATGTGAGACTGTGACACAGCATCATGGCTGGGGCTCCCAGCAGCCTCCTGGATCTACTAGTTCACTCTGTTACTCAGGGAGACAGACGGACGCGGTAACACACGAATCGAGAGGCACCCCCTGATCTGTGTGTGAGTGAGAGTGTCGAGAGGCACCCTGTGCTCTGTGTGTATGGGGAGGGATCACAGCCCTGTCACTCCAGCTTTGTCAACTGCCAGGCTTTGACGCAGTCATGGGGAAACCCTGTCACACAGGGTGACACAGTGACAGGTGAAGAGACCCAGACGGTAACAGACAGACACAACGCTCCTGAAACAGACCTTATAGGCCTTCCTCATTCCTCCCCCGCATCATGTCACCTAGTGAAACCATCAACCTAGCCTGCTGGCATTAAAACCTGCTTAAAACATACTCTCCATTATTGCTTTGTAACTCTATGTCATTGTCATAGCAATGTCGAGACACAGACAAAGAGAGGCATTTGATGTTTGAAGACCGTTGTCATACTAGAATGTGCAAATATAGATTATGCCATTTCCTGTATTTATCGACACAACTCTCTTGAGACGCAATCTATTTTGTTGTGATTTGAAATGAATTTGCCCTGAAAAGAGAAAATGAAGAGACATTATCTTAGTGAGTATAAGAAATTGAGGAGGGACATCACAATTCAGTGAAATGAAATTACAGCCAGCATATGTGGAGAGACAAAGACCCGATATCTGATGAGATTTACGACTTCTTTTGTCACTCAATGGGATTTTAATGGCTATTATTGCAGCCACGCTCCCGCTCCCGCTCTCCCTCCCAGTCCCAAATCAAGCATCAAACCTTCACTCTCACTTGAACCTGTCCCCATGGCGAAGGTTGCTCCCCAAATTGTTTCCATTTGACCTTGGTCACCCATTCTGTGTGTGTGTGTGTGTGTGTGTGTGTGTGTGTGTGTGTGTGTGTGTGTGTGTGTGTGTGTGTGTGTGTGTGTGTGTGTGTGTGTGTGTGTGTGTGTGTGTGTGTGTGTGTGTGTGTGTGTGTGTGTGTGTGTGTGTCTGTGTGTGTGTGTCTGTGTGTGCGTGCGTGCGCGCGTGCGTGCGTGTCTGTGTTCCCATTTGACCTGGATCTCCCATTCCATTACCCTACACTCCCAGTGGGGACAGTGACGTTCCCACAGCACTTGACCTCTGACCTGAGCCCCATCAGGAAGAAGGCCATGAAACAAGGGGGAGTATTTCTAGACGGCCAGGCCAGGGCTCTCTGACCCTCTGCCATGTTCTCTTCTCACTGTGACTCAATGGTGAGATTCGTAATTATCTTCTTCATAAATCTTTGTTGTGAAACATTTTCACAGACAGATCTGGTGGATTCTTTTTGCATCATTGTGTATCTATTTCTCCATGGCATGATCAGATCCTGTCTCCTCCAGGCCGGCCAGTCAGTCAGCCAACATTATCCATCCTCCAGCCATCCTCCCTATAGTGTTCAGTAAATTAAGCTCAACCCCCCCTTCCCCCATCATTATCAACCTCGGGTCAGAGGGGTATCTCAGAAAGTAGGTGTGGGGGAGCCTCACTGGTGATCTAACTGGGGGTCTCTACCATTCCCCTGAGGTGAAAAAGAGTAGACTGACAAAACACTACATACCCCCTTCCTCCCACCTTGCAGACAGAAAACCCCATATTAAACTGGAGCCATAGTGATGTTCACAGAAGCCTTAGCTGGCCTTGGCAGAGGCTGAAAGCAAGGCATTTGGGATATTTATTAGTGAGATTTAAACAGATTGTATTACAGTTAGACTCTGTGTTTGTGAATTTGTTTACAAGATCCTGTTGCGATCCAGAGGATGGAAAGAGCCAAGAATAGGCTGATTTACTGGTGGCTCAAGAAGAGAAATTAGAGAAATACCTTGGTAGATCCCTCTGTTTGGGTATATGCAACCACATATCTGCATGCAGGAACGAACACACACATCCGCATACATACACATCCATGCCTAACTCCTGGCAAACAGAATGAATCCCTTCTAAGTCTCATTTCCTGAAAATCAATTCAACCGAAAAAAGGGAAAATGGAGGAGCAGGAGAAAAAAGAAGAAACATTTATATATACAAACACGCTGCTCTCTTATTGGGAGAATTAGAGGAGCTGTTGCTTGTATAATAGCTTGCTTGTGTTCCAGCAAGGAGAATAAAGGAAAGGTACAAAGCAAGGGAGGAATGAAAAACAAAGCAGAAGATGGGGGGAGGGAGAGAGAGGGATCATTGTTTTCACCGTTCAGTGAAGCCTGGCAGGACCAGTGGGATTGGCTAAGGATTGGTTGGTTGGTTGGTAGATATCAGAGGAGGAACACTTGAAAGACCCATTCAGGAGTATAAGATGTTCAGAGAGAGTTAGCGGTCGCCTGCTCTTCCTCTCTCCTCTCTCCTCCCATGTCTCCCTGCCTGAGCCTTTTCAAGCTCCGCTCCATGTCCTTTCTTCTTTCCCCAGCCCTCTGAGAGCATCAACACGCATGGCAGATAGAAGAAGAGAGACAGACAGACAGACAGACAGACAGACAGACAGACAGACAGACAGACAGACAGACAGACAGACAGACAGACAGACAGACAGACAGACAGACAGACAGACAGACAGACAGAGAGAGAGAGAGAGAGAGAGAGAGAGAGAGAGAGAGAGAGAGAGAGAGAGAGAGAGAGAGAGAGAGAGAGAGAGAGAGAGAGAGAGAGAGAGAGAGAGAGAGAGAGAGAGAGAGAGAGAGAGAGAGAGAGACACACACACACACACACACACACACACACAACCGGTAAAAAGTTTTAGAACACCTACTCATTCAAGGGTTTTTCTTTATTTTTACTATTTTCTACCTTGTAGAATAATAGTGAAGACATCAAAACTATGTAAGAACACATATGGAATTATGTGGTAACCAAAAAAGTGTTCAATCAAAATATATTTTATATTTGAGATTCTTCAAATAGTCACCTTTTGCCTTGACGACAGCTTTGCACACTCTTGGCATTCTCTCAACCAGCTTCATGTGGTAGTCACCTGGAATGCATTTCAATTAACAGGTGTGCCTTCTTAAAAGTTAATTTGTGGAATTTCTTTCCTTAATGTGTTTGAGCCTATCAGTTGTGTTGTGACAAGGTAGGGGAGTATAAAGAAGATAGCCCTATTGTCACGCCTGCTCCCGCTCTCCCTCCCTGGCGCCAAGCTTCCCAGCACTACACAGTCCTGCCACCATCATTGCGCACACCTGTTTCCCTCGTCACGTGCATACGCGATTCATTGGACTAACCTGGACTCAATCACCTGCTTTGATTACCTCCCCTATATTTGTCTGTTCGCTAGGTTGTTCCCTGCTTCAGTATATTTGTCGTAATGCCATTCTGTTCGCCCTGTTCTGACGTTGTTCCTGTTCTGTCACTTGTCCGTTCATTAAATGTTCACTCCCTGTTTCTGCTTCTCATCTCCAGCGTCGGTTCTTACACCTATTTGGTAAAAGATCAAGTCCGTATTATGACAAGAACAGATCAAATAAGCAAAGAGAAATGACAGTCCAACATTACTTAAAGACATGAAGGTCAGTCAATACGGAACATTTCAAGAACTTTGAAAGTTTCTTCAAGTGCAGTCGCAAAAACCTTCAAGCGCTATGATGAAACTGGCTCTCATGAGGACCGCCACAGGAATGGAAGACCCAGAGTTACCTCTGCTGCAGAGGATAAGTTCATTAGAGTTACCATCCTCAGAAATTGCTCAGGTAACAGACACATCTCAACATCAACTGTTCAGAGGAGACTGTGTGAATCAGGCCTTCATGTAGAATTGCTGCAAAGAAACCTCTACTAATGGACACCAATAATAATAAGAAAATACTTGCTTTGGTCAAGAAACACACAGCCATTTTCCAAGCCAAAGATAGGAGTCACAAAAAGCAGAAATAGAGATAAAATGAATCAACCTTTGATGATCTTCATCAGATGACACTCATAGGACATCATGTTACACAATACATGTATGTTTTGTTCGATAATGTGCATATTTATATCCAAGAATCTCAGTTTACATTGGCGCCATGTTCAGAAATGCCTCCAAAATATCCGGAGAAATTGCAGAGAGCAAATAACAGAAATACTCATCATTAACTTTAATGAAAGATACATGTTTTACCTAGAATTAAAGATACACTTGTTCTTAATGCAACCGCTGTGTCAGATTTCAAAAAAACTTTACGGAAAAAGCAAACAATGCAATAATCTGAGACGGCGCTCAGATAGAAACAAAATATCTCCGCCATGTTGGAGTCAACAGAAATACGAAATTACATTATAAATATTCCCTTACCTTAGATGATCTTCATCAGAATGCACTCCCAGGAATCCTAGTTCCACAATAAATTGTTGTTTTGTTCGATAATGTCCATTATTTATGTCCAAGTAACTACTTTTGTTAGCACGTTTAGTACACATATCCAGACGCTCGTGCAGGTCCAGGCGAACGTCGGACGAAAGCTTCAAAAAGTTATATTACAGGTTGTAGAAACATTTCAAACTAAACTAAGATAGAATCAATCTTTAGGATGTTGTTATCATAAATATTCAATAACGTTCCAACCGGAGAATTCCTTTGTGTCTCTAGAAGTAATGGAAGGCAAGTCGATATCATGTGGAATGCGCGTGACCAGGACCTGGCTCTCTGCCAGACCACTGACTCATTCCCCTCTCATCCGGCTCCACATCACAGTAGAAGCTTCATTCAAGGTTCTACAGACTGTTGGCCTCTAGTGGAAGCCGTAGGAAGTGCAAACAGATCCATATCCCACTGGGAATTCAATAGGCGATGAGTTGAAAATCGACCAACCTCAGATATCCCACTTCCTGGTTGGATTTTCTCAGGTTTTCGCCTGCCATATGAGTTCTGTTATACTCACAGACATCATTCAAACAGTTTTAGAAACTTCAGAGTGTTTTCTATCCAATAGTAATAATAATATGCATATATTAGCACCTGGGACAGAGTAGGAGGCAGTTCACTCTGGGCGCACTATTCATCCAAATTGAAAATGCTAGCCCCTATCCCTAAAAAGTGAAGGCACACTTAACCAGCATGGCTACCACAGCATTCTGCAACGATACTCCATCCCATCTGGTTTGGGCTTAGTGGGACTATCATTTGTTTTGGGACAATGACCCAACACACCTCCTGACTGTGTAAGGGCTATTTTACCAAGAAGGAGAGTGATGGAGTGCTGCATCAGATGACCTGGCCTCCACAATCCCCCGACCTCAACCAAATTGAGATGGCTTGGGATGAGTCGGTCCTCAGAGTGAAGGAAATGCAGCCAACAAGTGCTCAGCATATGTAGCAACTCCTTCAAATAAAATATATTTTGATTTGTTTATCACTTTTTTGGTTACTACATGATTCCATATGTGTTATTTCATAGTTTTTATGTCTTCACTATTATTCTACGATGTAGAAAACAGTAAAAAAATAAAGAAAACCCTTGAAAGAGTAGGTGATCTAAAACTTTTGACCAGAGAGAGAGAGAGAGAGAGAGAGAGAGAGAGAGAGAGAGAGAGAGAGAGAGAGAGAGAGAGAGAGAGAGAGAGAGAGTTCCCCCTTTTCTCTCTCACAGGGCGCTTTCATAACCATTAGGCTGGCTGTGTGATGACACCCATGGATATTCAGATTGATTTAACGCCGTCCAGGGAATGCTTGGCCTGCAAGAAAGTCGCCTATACTGAAGATTCATTCAGGTCGTTAATGAAAGCTTTCCTACCCATTATTTTACCCAACCAAAATCCACCTTTTTATATGTCCCTTTGATTGGCTATAATGGCCTTATATATGAGGGTCCCATTGGAACAGAGCACTGATCTAAAGCACTGCAGCCTCAGAGTCAAACATTTAGGCATAGAGTGGGGTTGGGAATTAATCAAAAAATCTTCAGATCCTGCCCTCATTTTTCAAACAGTAACAACGGTACCACTGAAATCAATGGCCGAGTTAAGGAAATGCCAAACTGCAAGATAAAGCACAATTTGTCTAGAAAGTTATGGCAATGCCCCTCAGGGGAGTAAAAATACCCAGACAAACTTCAGAAGAATGAGTCTTAGTCTGAGAACAACTTTCCTTCGTACGAAATGACTCTGCACTGAGAAAACATCAACAACAAAAAAGTGAAACCTCAAGAAATGAAATATTCAACACAACCTCGAAAGAAAATTGACACAGTTGATGTGTGCAGAGGGTCCCTGGTTTTAGCCCGGGTATGGGCGAGGGGATGGATGTAAAATTAAACTGTTACACCATGACATAATTTCAACATTCTAAATATGGCTTGACAGCACATAATCCACTAGAGTTTGGGCTGGTTTTATCCACCTAAGAGGGTATGTACACTCTTAGAGGAAAAGAGGCTACCTATAATCATATTGGGTTATTTTGCTGTCTCTGTAGCTGAACTCTTTTGCTTTCTAGGTAGCCCTTTTTTCCCAAGTGTATTAATTAATTAACGTCCTGTAATACCAGTAATGACTTTGACACGATAATCGTGAGTAGTAACTAGTATAGTAGCCATTTCTTGTTGGATCAAAGCAGCTATCTTGGGGGTACTGAACAGGCCTGAGGCAACATGAGGCGAATCATCAAAGTCCCAGAACCACACACACACACACACACACACACACACACACACACACACACACACACACACACACACACACACACACACACACACACACACACACACACACACACACACACACACACACACAACCCTTACCTTCCTGATTACCAAATGTCAGAGGAAGATAGGATCCTTTGTGATCAGTCCATGTGGATGATTACACCTCTAAAACCCCTAGTCCTTTGGAGGGGTAACAGGGGCCCCTAGTCTAGTCACACAAACAGGTTGTTAAGCAGTAGAGGCTGAATGAATGTGGACACATTTTGACAGTGAAGCATGATGTTATGGTTTCTAATCATAACTAGAGGGGAACCGGGGTGGATAGGTGGCGGTGAAAGTCTGAGTGGAGAGTGGGGAACAGGGTGGGTCTTGTTGGGGGGGATTCTGTGGTTCCCCCAGTATGGGTGGCTGCTACTCCCCTGAGCCCCCAGTCACAGTGACCTGTATTTCTCCATGGTGAGTAATTTCCTCTTCCTGAACCCCCCCGGCTCCCGAAACCACTGTGTGTACACAAACACACAGTGTGTTGCCATGGAAACAGTCCCCCTTCCAGTCCGATCAAGATGGGGCGCCCAGGCCCAGGGGGGATGGGAGAGGATGCAAGCGGTTAGATTGGAATCCAACGGAGAAGTGGGGGGAGCACTTTAAGGGGGTGTCGTTAACCCCCTGGGGCGAAGTAGGGAGTGAGGACGGGGGAGTGAGGCTCATATTTAGAGGTGACCCTGGACAGGTCACACGTGAGGATTGAGACCAGTGGAGATGATGGAGGTAGGTGCAGGGAAGCGAAGGAAAAAAGTCATCACCACCTGCATCTTGGCTCAAAATAACGGTGAATGGCTTGGAGACATATACTACAAACACTGAAGCCAGTGCACTGAGGCATAAGAAGGTAGACTTTAGAAAGACAATTGTACCCCATTCCATATAGGGGCGGCAGGTAGCCTAGTGGTTAGATCATTGGGCCAGTAACCGAAAAGCTGATACATCAAATCCCTGAGCTGACAAGGTAAAAATCTATAGTTCTGCCCCTGAACATGCCAGTTAACCCACTGTTCCTAGGCTGTTGTTGTAAATAAGAATTTGTTCTTTTAACTGAGTTGCCTGGTTAAATAAAAAATATGCAGTGCACTACTTTGACTGAGGGTGATATGGTTAAAAGTAGTGCACTATATAGGGAATATGGTGCCATTTGGGACGTAGGCAAGAACTATAAGCCCATTTTAGTATGCATCAGTAATCAACATGATAAGTCATCTTTATTTATTGCAAACATTCAAATAACTGGCAAAAGCTTGACACATAGGCTAGTGATGAGTGTGGCTCTTGGAAGAAACACATAAAGAACCTGTCGAGTACTATGAAGATGGTCCATTCTCTTTGAGGCTCAAAAAGCGATCAGTGAGGCCTGACTCCAAGCGATGAGTCACCCATCCAGAGGTTACTTCCTTCGCATCCAGCTGCAATCAGGAGCAGAGAGAAACCCAAGACAGTGCAGTGTGGAGGAGCTGCCTGGAACTACGTTTAATCCTCTCACCCTCTTTCTAGGCACGCGTTATCCTCCACTGTCATAAACTTGGCCGGGGTCAAGATTTACAATAGCTTTTCTCTGCTCTTTCTCCCATGGTTTTCCCTCCTCTAATTGCTTCTATGTCCAAGACCTTGACCAGTTCTGCTCCTCTTCTTCTTTCTTTCTTTCTTTGGCTAACCCAAGTTACACAGATTGACTGCCAGCTAGTGTAGGCTAGTAATAACACAAACTCTTCACCCTGTCCCAGTCGGTTTATTAGGGAAAGAGAAGGGCTTTGCTCTGAACGTTGGACTTGGAAGAGACGGCAGTAACTAATTAGACAATTTTCCACTGAATTATGATCATCTTCAGAGGACCAGATGAACTAGTGTAAACAGGAAAGTTATCTGTTGTTTATTTTACTATGACATAAAATAAACATATATCAAGTATATCTTTCTGCTTGGTGTAAAACCAAATGATCTGTAGTCAGTATAAACACGTGGCCGTGTTCTCTGGCTTTACACTCTTAAAGGGGCCTTTTGGTTTACCTTTCCAACTTGAAAGTTCTGCCTTGTATCCAGAAACAATTCTAAGAACACCACCAACAACAATGCTTTTGAAATGCAACATGGAAAAACACAGGAGAAGCTCTGCGATCATTGAGGAGCTGATAACAAACAGAATAGTGATGTTGGCTGAAAGATGTCTGGATCTGGACAGAACTGGTCGAGATTCATTTTCCCCTTGTGTCAAAAAGCCATCCTGAGCCAATACAGTGAGCTGGGAAGTAGTGAATAAGCAGTGAGTAAATGGATATGAGGATGTGAGTAGCTGAGGTGATAAACCTGAGGACGCTACCCTCTCTGAAAATAACAGACTAATGGGTCCTTGACCCAGCACTGCTAACTGCCTCTACACTACTAACCAGCTTCCTGAGCTAGCTACGCTAGTACAATGACCTTTACTGTGTCCCAAATTGCACCTTATTCCCTACGTATATAGTGCACTACTTTTGTAGACCATGTTGTTATGATCTGGAACACTCTGTCCATACAATGACCCAAAATAAGAGCTTTTGTAACCAACGTCCTCCTAACCAGCTCCAGAGAGAGGAATGGATTGAACAAGAATGAAAGCAATCAAATAAAAAGCTGAGACAATTTTGCTCTTTGAGTAAAATAGCCTTCTTTTTTCACAAAGAGTCATTACGTACAAATACTGAAGACAGTACTGGTCGGTCGCCTCTTGGAATAGATTCTATGTTTACCCTTTTTCATTCCCTATTGTTCTCTGAGATTTCATTTCAGCTCTGAAATAAGGACAGGGGGAGTGGGAGGAGGAAGAGGAGGAGAAGGATGTGGTTACTTCCAAGGAAACTAACCAGTGGGTTTATTTATGTCTTAAGCTCACCTCTGGTGGACTCCATCTCACCTCTGTCAAGATAGGTTGTATTGGTCTAGTGTGTGGTGGACCATGGGTTTAGAGGCAGAGCAGTTGTGGTCCAGGGATGTAGTATCTGTCACAAATGGCACCCTATTGCCTATGCATTGTAATACATTTGACCAGGGCCCATAGGACTCTGGTCAAACATAGTGCACTTTATGGGGAATAGGGTCCCATTTGGGCAGCCAGGTCACCCGTGATACAAGTCAGTATTCAACGTCCATCCATGTCTGAGGACTTCAGGATATGATGTGGAAACCGGCCACTAGGGGCAACATTGAGCGCTGCTACCTTCAAGTAGGTTGAGGTTTTGGTTTCAAATCACATCAAATTTTATTGGTCACACACATGGTTAGCAGATGTTAATGAAAGTATAGCGAAATGCTTGGGCTTCTAGTTCCGACAATGCAGTAATATATTACAAGTCATCTAACAAATTCACAACAACTACCTTATACACACAAATGTAAAGGGTTGAATAAGAATATGTACATCAATATATGGATGAGCGATGGCCATGCGGCATAGGCGAGATGCAGTAGATGGTATAGAATACAATATATACATATGAGATGAGTAATATAATATGTAAACATTATTAAAGGTGCACTATTTAAAGTGACTAGTGATACAGTGCGCATCAGTGATACTTGGCGTTTTTCCTATTTTGTTCTATTACAAACTGTAATTTATATAGATTTTTATTTGGATTTCATGAAATGGACATACACAAAATAGTCCAAATTGGTGAAGTGAAATGAAAAAAATAACTTGTTTAAAAAATGTTTTTTAAATAAAAATTGAAAAGTGGTGCGTGCATATGTATTCACCCCCTTTGCTATGAAGCCCCTAAATTAGATCTGGTGAAACCATTTACCTTCAGAAGTCACATAATTAGTTAAATACAGTTCACCTGTGTGCAATCTAAGTGTCACATGATCTGTCCCAAGATCTCAGTATATATATATATATATATATATATATATATATATATATATATATATATATATATATATATATATATATATATATATATATATATATATATATATATATATATACCTGTTCTGAAAGGCCCCAGAGTCTGCAACACCACTAAGCAAGGGGTACCACCAAGCAAGCGGCACTATGAAGACCAAGGAGCTCTCCAAACAGGTCAGGGACAAAGTTGTGGAAAAGTACAGATCAGGGTTGGGTTATAAAAAATATCAGAAACTTTGAACTTCCCACAGAGCACCATTAAATCCATTATACAAAATTGAAAGGATATGGCACCACAACAAACCTGCCAAGAGAGGGCCGTCCACCAAAACTCACGGACCAGGCAAGGAGGGCATTAATCAGAGAGGCAAGAAAGAGACCAAAGATAACCACGAAGGAGCTGCAAAGCTCCACAGCGGAGATTCGAGTATCTGTCCATAGGACCACTTTAAGCCGTGCACTCCACAGAGCTGGGCTTTACAGAAGAGTGGCCAGAAAAAAAGCAATTGCTTAAAGAAGAAAATAAGCAAACACATTTGGTGTTTGCCAAAAGGCATGCGGGAGACTCCCCAAACATATGGAAGAAGGTACTCTGGTTAGATGAGACTAAAATTGAGCTTTTTGGCCATCAAGGAAAATGCTATGTCTGGTGCAAACCCAATACCTCTCATCACCCCGAGAACACAAACCCTACAGTGAAGCATGGTGGTGGCAGCATCATGCTGTGGGGATGTTTTTCATCGGCAGGGACTGGGAAACTGGTCAGAGTTGAAGGAATGATGGATGGCACTAAATACAGGGAAATTCTTGAGGGAAACTTGTTTCAGTCTTCCAGAGATTTGAGAATGGGACGGAGGTTCACCTTCAAGCAGGACAATGACCCTAAGCATACTGCTAAAGCAACACTCGAGTGGTTTAAGGGGAAACATTTGAATGTCTTGAAGTGGCCTAGTCAAAGCCCAGACCTCAATCCAATTGAGAATCTGTTGTATGACTTAAAGGCTGCTGTACACCAGCGGAACCCATCCCACTTGAAGGAGCTGAAGCAGTTTTGCCTTGTAGAATGGGCAAAAATCCCAGTGGCTAGATGGGGGGGTGAATAGTTATGCACGCTCAAGATTTCTGTTTTTTTGTCTTATTTCTTGTTTGTTTCACAATAAAAAAAATCCAAGTGGTAGGCATGTTGTGTAAATCAAATGATACAAACCCCCCCCAAAATAAATTTTAATTCCGGGTTGTAAGGCAACAAAATAGGAAAAATGCCAAGGGGGGTGAATACTTTCGCAAGGCACTGTAAGTCCATGTATTAAAGAGGCCAGAAATTTGAGTCTGTATGTTGCCAGCAGCCTCTCTATGTTAGTGATGGCTGTTTAACAGTCTGATGGCCTTGAGATAGAAGCTGTTTTTCAGTCTCTCGGTCCCAGCTTTGATGCACCTGTACTGACCTCGCCTTCTGGATGATAGTGGGCTGAACAGGCAGTGGCTCGG
This sequence comes from Salvelinus namaycush, assembly GCF_016432855.1. Taxonomy (NCBI): domain Eukaryota; kingdom Metazoa; phylum Chordata; class Actinopteri; order Salmoniformes; family Salmonidae; genus Salvelinus; species Salvelinus namaycush. Next base: position 15,132,124 of record NC_052341.1, read on the forward strand.
GTGGTTGTTGTCCATCTTTTTGGCCTTCCTGTAACATTGGGTGCTGTAGGTGTCCTGGAGGGCAGGTAGTTTGCCCCCGGTGATGCGTTGCGCAGACCGCACTACCCTCTGGAGAGCCTTGCGGTTGAGGGCGGTGCAGTTGTCGTACCAGGCGGGGATACAACCCGCCAGGATGCTATCGATTGTGCATCTGAAAAATGCACAATCGAGTGTCTTAGGTGACAAGCCACATTTCTTCAGCCTCCTGAGGTTGAAGAGGCGCTGATGTGCCTTCTTCACCATGCTGTCTGTGTGAGTGGACCATTTCAGTGTGTCTGTGATGTGTATGCCGAGGAACTTAAAAAACGTTCCACATTTTCCCATACTCTCCCGTCGATGTGGATGGCCAGGTGCCCCCTCTGCTGTTTCCTGAGGTCCACAATCATCTCCTTTGTTTTGTTGACATTGAGTGAGAGTTTATTTTCCTGACACCACACTCCGAGGGCCCTTACCTCCTCCCTGTAGGCCGTCTCGTCGTCGTTGGTAAGCAAGTCTACCACTATAGTGTCGTCTGCAAACTTGATGATTGAGTTGGAGGCGTGCATGGCCACGCAGTCATGGGTGAACAGGGAGTACAGGAGAGGGCTGAGAATGCACCCTTGTGGGGCCCCAGTGTTGAGGATCAGCAGGGTGGAGATGTTGTTTCCTACCTTCACCACCTGGGGGGCGGCCCGTCAGAAAGTCCAGGACACAGTTGCACAGGGCAGGGTCGAGACCCAGGGTCTCGAGCTTGATGACGAGTTTGGAGGGTACTATGGTGTTAAATGCTAAGCTGTAGTCAATGAACAGCATTCTTACATAGGTATTCCTCTTGTCCAGATGGGATAGGGCAGTGTGCAGTGTGATGGCGATTGCATCGTCAGTGGACCTATTGGGGTGTTAAGCAAATTGGAGTGGGTCTAGGGTATCAGGTAGGGTGGAGGTGATATGATCCTTGACTAGTCTCTCAAAGCACTTCATGATGACAGAAGTCAGTGCAATGGGGAGATAGTAATTTAGTTCAGTTACCTTTGCTTTTTTGGGAACAGGAACAATGGTGGCCATCTTGAAGCATGTGGAGACAGCAGACTGGGATAGGGATTGATTGAATATATCCGTAAACACCAGTCAGCCAGCTGGTCTGCACGTGCTCTGAGAATGTGGCTAGGGATGCCATCTGGGCCGGGAGCCTTGCGAGGGTTAACACGTTTAAATGTTTTACTCACATTGTCCTCGGAGAATGAGAGCCCACAGGCTTGGTAGCGGGCCGTGTCAGTGGCACTGTATTGTCCTCAAAGCGAGCAAAGAAGTTGTTTTATTTGTCTGGGTGCAAGACGTCGATGTTCGTGACGGGGCTGGTTTTCTTTTTGTAGTCCGTGATTGACTGTAGACCCTGCCACATACGTCTCGTGTTTGAGCCGTTGAATTACGACTCTACTTTGTCTCTATACTGACGCTTTGCTTGTTTGATTGCCTTGCGGAGGGAATAGCTGCACTGTTTGTATTCGGTCATGTTTCCAGTCGCCTTGCCATGATTAAAAGCGGTGATTTGTGCTTTCAGTTTTGCGCGAATGCTGCCATCAATCTACGGTTTCTGGTTAGGAAAGGTTTTAATAGTCACAGTGGGTACAACATCTCCGATGCACTTGCTAATAAACTCGCTCACCGTGTCAGCGTATACATCAATGTTATTGTCTGAGGCTATCCGGAACATATCCCAGTCCACCATATCGAAACAATCTTGAAGCATGGAATCCGATTGGTCAGACCAGCGTTGGATAGACCTGAGCACGGGCGTTTCCTGTTTTAGTTTCTGTCTATAAGCTGGGAGCAACAAAATGGAGTCATGATCAGATTTGCCGCCAGGGCGTTGTGGGCAGGGATTGCAAGTTCGAATCCAGAGATTAAATGTTGTTTTGAGAATTTTGTTTTAAGCCTATCCCAAACCTTAACCCTTACCTTAACCATTCGGAGTTAATGGCTAACTTTAAGATTTCAGATTTATTGCTTAAACTTAACCCTTACCTTAAAAATGTACCTTCAACACTTCGAAATTGTACATTTCAGAAACATGGATGAATGTCTAATTCTGACTTGAGACTGTGAGAGCTAGTTGCATTTCGGATGCATACAAAACAAAACCATGTGATGAGACTGCTCCTGAGTTATATGAGGAACCACTTTGGGATTCTGGTTGGAGGTCAACTGGTCGCTGTTGAAGGTCAACAACAGCACATTATCATCAAGATTCAACAGGCTCAAGTATCAATAGATATTAAAAATAATTAATCCACATCTCGCGTCTTTTCAAGAGCACAGGCACTTTAGTGCCTTGTAGCAGCAGTATTCTCCACATACCTCGCACAGTACCATAAAGTGGAAGATAATGAACTGTCCATTTTTTTCCCAATAAAAAAGAAACAGAGACATCCGTTTGCATCAATGAGACACCGATGCTGAAGAGCGTAACGGTTGGTTTGATGCCATTAGGTAATGTCTTCCAGCGAAGAGAAGAGAAGAGGAGGAGGAAAAAGGGAAGTCTTCCCCTCAGGCATGGCGTTCCGCAATTTGGCTGATTAGGAGAACTATCCTGGTTTTTACAAGGGATTGTGTTTGATCTGACAGTTTAAATACATAATACCAGGATGGAAGGGGGGGAAGAAGGGAGGAAGGATGGAGAAAAAGCTTCCAGACGATGGGAGAGAGAGAGAGGTAGGTACAGTAACTCATGGACTACACTCATTATAGGACTCTTATAGGCCTCTCAACCACAGGACAGCTGTAAGCTCCAGTTACTGTGGCACCATGCATTTGATTGTACCATTACATGGTCACTGAACTAATGATCATCCTTTTCCCTCTCTTTCTCTTTCATTTTTCTCTCTGTATCTCTGTGTGTCTGTGTATCTACTCTCTCTCTGTCTTTCTACATCTCTCTGTGTGTCTGTGTATCTACTCTCTCTCTGTCTTTCTACATCTCTGTGTGTGTCTGTGTCTCTACTCTCTCTCTGTCTCTCTACATCTCTGTGTGTGTCTGTGTCTCTACTCTCTCTCTGTCTCTCTACATATCTGTGTGTGTCTGTGTCTCTACTCTCTCTCTGTCTCTCTACATCTCTGTGTGTGTCTGTGTTTCTACTCTCTCTCTCTGTCTCTCTACATCTCTGTGTGTGTCTGTGTCTCTACTCTCTCTCCCTGTCTCTCTACATCTCTGTGTGTGTCTGTGTCTCTACTCTCTCTCTGTCTCTCTACATCTCTGTGTGTGTCTGTGTCTCTACTCTCTCTCTGTCTCTCTACATCTCTGTGTGTGTCTGTGTTTCTACTCTCTCTCTCTGTCTCTCTACATCTCTGTGTGTGTCTGTGTCTCTACTCTCTCTCCCTGTCTCTCTACATCTCTGTGTGTGTCTGTGTCTCTACTCTCTCTCTGTCTCTACATCTCTGTGTGTGTCTGTGTCTCTACTCTCTCTCTGTCTCTCTACATCTCTGTGTGTGTCTGTGTTTCTACTCTCTCTCTCTGTCTCTCTACATCTCTGTGTCTGTCTGTGTCTCTACTCTCTCTCCCTGTCTCTCTACATCTCTGTGTGTGTCTGTGTCTCTACTCTCTCTCTGTCTCTCTACATCTCTGTGTGTGTCTGTGTCTCTACTCTCTCTCTGTCTCTCTACATATCTGTGTGTGTCTGTGTCTCTACTCTCTCTCTGTCTCTCTACATCTCTGTGTGTGTCTGTGTTTCTACTCTCTCTCTCTGTCTCTCTACATCTCTGTGTGTGTCTGTGTCTCTACTCTCTCTCTGTCTCTCTACATCTCTGTGTGTGTCTGTGTTTCTACTCTCTCTCTCTGTCTCTCTACATCTCTGTGTGTGTCTGTGTCTCTACTCTCTCTCCCTGTCTCTCTACATCTCTGTGTGTGTCTGTGTCTCTACTCTCTCTCTGTCTCTCTACATCTCTGTGTGTGTCTGTGTCTCTACTCTCTCTCTGTCTCTCTACATCTCTGTGTGTGTCTGTGTTTCTACTCTCTCTCTCTGTCTCTCTACATCTCTGTGTGTGTCTGTGTCTCTACTCTCTCTCCCTGTCTCTCTACATCTCTGTGTGTGTCTGTGTCTCTACTCTCTCTCTGTCTCTACATCTCTGTGTGTGTCTGTGTCTCTACTCTCTCTCTGTCTCTCTACATCTCTGTGTGTGTCTGTGTTTCTACTCTCTCTCTATGTCTCTCTACATCTCTGTGTCTGTCTGTGTCTCTACTCTCTCTCCCTGTCTCTCTACATCTCTGTGTGTGTCTGTGTCTCTACTCTCTCTCTGTCTCTCTACATCTCTGTGTGTGTCTGTGTCTCTACTCTCTCTCTGTCTCTCTACATATCTGTGTGTGTCTGTGTCTCTACTCTCTCTCTGTCTCTCTACATCTCTGTGTGTGTCTGTGTTTCTACTCTCTCTCTCTGTCTCTCTACATCTCTGTGTGTGTCTGTGTCTCTACTCTCTCTCCCTGTCTCTCTACATCTCTGTGTGTGTCTGTGTCTCTACTCTCTCTCTGTCTCTCTACATCTCTGTGTGTGTCTGTGTCTCTACTCTCTCTCTGTCTCTCTACATCTCTGTGTGTGTCTGTGTTTCTACTCTCTCTCTCTGTCTCTCTACATCTCTGTGTGTGTCTGTGTCTCTACTCTCTCTCCCTGTCTCTCTACATCTCTGTGTGTGTCTGTGTCTCTACTCTCTCTCTGTCTCTACATCTCTGTGTGTGTCTGTGTCTCTACTCTCTCTCTGTCTCTTTACATATCTGTGTGTCTGTGTCTCTACTCTCTCTCTGTCTCTTTACATATCTGTGTGTCTGTGTCTCTACTCTCTCTGTCTCATTCCTGCTTTCTATCACATCTGTTTTTATTGTATGGTTTCAAGGACAGCAATATGGTGTTATGATATTGGTTGTGCAATTGTGACTTTTGTGTTTTGTATTTCACCATGTCTGTGGATGGGACATTTCTTGCCATTCTTTCTTTCGTAGACCACTAGCTTTGGTGGTCCTATCTTACAGTAAGTGTGTGTGTGTGTGTCAGCTCTCCCCTGACCACCCCTTGCTTAACACCAGTCTAGCAGAACCACAGGTATGTAGACCTTTTATCACTGTCCCAGCGCCAAGCCTAACCCTTACATCCCTAACCCCTTTCCCAGACACATTTTTCCATCTTCACAGTAGCAAAATACTTCCCATCTAACAGTACGCAATAAAACCCAGACATTTAATAAACAACATGGATCTAATATTGGACCCCCTAGCCATTTATGAAGCATAAATAAGTCTAGAAAATACCATTAATTAAACATAAGCAATGAGACTGGCTTCTCAGCAGCCCATCTCCACCACTGTGGGGTAATGGTTTAATTAGGGATAGCCCACTTTTTAAAAATGTTCGCCTAAATGACATACCCAAATCCAACTGCCTGTAGCTCAGGCCATGAAGCAAGGATATGCATATTCTTGATACTATTTGAAAGGAAACACTTTGAAGTTTGTGGAAATGTGAATTGAATGTAGGAGAATTTAACATAATAGATCTGGTAGAAGAAAATACAAAGAAAAAAACAAAAAGTGTTTTTCTACCACCATCTTTGAAATGCAAGAGAAAGGTCACTGTTAAAGCCATCACGCTGGTTGTAATTCCGATAGTGTACACAAGATGGCAGCAGTGTATTTGCAAAGTTTCAGATGGATAACTTGAAAAATGAGTGAACAACAATACTTTTAGTGAGATGTCCCCAAGTACATTTGGGCAAATCGTGAAGGGGACATTCCCGTTCATATTCCATTTTTCTGCAAGAATATCGTCAAATCTGTAAACTTGGACTTTGATTTAGCTTTCCAAGTATTAGTAGCCATATTATAAGTTCAACATTTGCAAAACAACCAGTTTTCATAACTTCACAACTCAGAATATTCTTATACGTTGTGTCCAAAAGGAAGAGGCATGCTGTCGCAAAAGGATTTGCGACCGAGACAGAGTTTCCGGATACTCCCGTAAAGCCCAGCTCGTTGGCTATCTAGCTAGCTTTGTTTACCCCGATTGGTGCTTATATACAGTCCTTCAAGTGATGGCCTCACGCGTCATCTGCGTGCCATGAAGTCGTCGCTCTCTGACCAAATATGGTGTTCTATAGGATATACTATACCACTAATGAAATAGTGAAGTTTTGTTACCTTCTAAGATCTCTGAGGAATAGAGACGAACGTGATTTGACTCGTTCAAACAATGTTTAGGGTGAGATTTTCACAGATTCCTTTGTTTGCAAATTGAACAAGTGGAAATACAAAATCGATTGTGCGTGATATATGGACCTTTTAAGGATATGAAAAATGATTTTATCTAACAAAATTACACTTCATGTTATCTCTGGGACCCTTTGGATGATAAATCAGAGCAAGATTTCAGAATGTAAGTGCACATTTCACCTTCAGAGGTGAATTTATCAAACCTATTGCGTTGAAAAAAGTGTTTTGTTGTTAGGAGCTCTCCTCAAACAATAGCGTGGCCTTTTCTGCAGTAATAGCTACATTGCAGTAATATTAACAAGAATTTAAGCTTTCAACCAATACGAGACACTTATATATACCGACATTTGTGGTTTCTCTAAAATCTGCGAACTCGACATAACGTGCTGCATGATTTACAACTGTCCTGTTAACGGGACACCTAGTATTGAGTAAAACATTTACCTGTGGAGAAGGATTTTGAGACCCGACCAGGGTTCAAACAGCATTTATCTTTCAAACACTGACCGTTTGATCAGCATGGCTTCCAGTATCAGATGGGCAGAGTTTACATTTTTGGCACTATTGAAATGGTTCTATCGAGCTCAGCTGAGGCATTTGAAAGAAAATGAATACAACTTGAAGCCAGGTCTAGTATGAGACAGAAGGCTTCCAATGAGGTCCTGACTGATTGTGTGGCCCACACAGGCTGCTGCAGGGTTTCCCCCTACAGCCCCAAGGGCAGTGAAGGGCATCACAGTGTGGGAGGGTTTATGGGCATTTCTTAGTGGGCAGTGCTGGTTGCTCTGTTGCACACCATGCAAAACTCCAGCCAAGGCTAGAGTGGTGGAATATAACCTGTGCTCAAGTGTGGATTAGTGGATTTTACATGCCACGATAAATTCACAGTATGACTCACAGACTCTCTCTCTCTCTCTCGGTTTGTCTCGCTCGCTCTTCTCTTCTCCATATGGTTTGCAGCGTTTTCAAATTGTTAAGAGACACAACATGCATCTCTGCTCCACATCTAAAGGTCATGGTTAGCATGGTTAGCGGCGCTAGCCCACTCAGCTCCAAATAGCCTCCATCCAGCATGGCTGCATGGGGTTTACGGGGAAGGAGTGAATGAATACCAGCCCAGTCAGTCACCACTAATCATCGAGTGATGAGTCATTTAGGCCAAACTCATCTGTTGTGGCCTAGAGATCGGAGATCACACATCTGTACTCTTCTAAAGCCTCTAGAAAGAGCCGAGATACCAGACTGGCCTTTATGTATAAATGATTGGCTGATCGATCCTACCAGAGATAGTGTAGCTCTGATTCCACATGTTTGGTTCTCAAAATAACCTCCTGTACTGTAAACAAAAGTCATGTTAATCAAGTACATGCAGTGACAAGTTTAGTTACCCATGTCTCTGACTGACAGAGTAATGGAGATTCAGGTTTAACCTGTTTGGGCTCAAGGGGCAGTATTGAGTAGCCAGATAAAAGGTGCCCATTTCAAAAAGGCCTCGTACTCAATTCTTGCTCGTACAATATGCATATTATTATTACTATTGGATAGAAAACACTCTCTAGTTTCTAAAACCGTTTGAATTATATCTGTGGGTGAAACAGAACTGGACTTAGAGCAATTTTCCTATGTGTATGTCAGAATGCAGAATTTTGCTGGCTGTTCTGAGACCTGTGTATTAATTTGCCTGTCCTCTATTGGTTGAGATGCACTGCATACGCCTTCCACTGGGTGTCAGCGAATAGGGAGAGTTGAAATGGAGTTTCTACGTAGGTCCCAAAGGTTATAAATTGCTTGGAACCGAAGTGTCCCATCTTTCCACTCTTCGCTCTGACGCAGGAAGGGTCTTGGCATGTCATTTTAGAAGCTCCCGTATTAGCTCCTAGATATATCCGGCTCTGTTTTTATTCGATATAGGTGTTGAAGACATCGTAATGTTGTTATTTTAAACCGAATTATATCAGTTTATGTCAGTATATTGCGATTTTCGGGTATTTATTTTCGTGACGTTTTAGGAAGTTGGGTATCTCTGGCCCACATGGCTATTGTTTACTGCTAATTGCAATGTTGAAGACGACGTTCTCCAACCTAGCAACGATTCTTTTGGACAAAGGACACATTTCCCAAGATTCTGATGGGAGTTCATCTAAAAGTAAGAACTATTTATGCTGATAATTCATTGTTCTGTTGAAAAATGTCAACTGCATAAGACGCCATTTCCTGCAGTGTAGCCTTGCATTATCGCAGCCTGTATTGCGCAGTAAGGTTAATTTTAAAAATGTAATTCAGCGATTGCATTAAGAACTAATTTGTCTTTCAATTGCTGTCCAACCTGTATTTTTTTAGTCAAGTTTATGAATAGTATTCGATAAAAAAAGGTGCCTTTACAAGATGGCGCCGGACAGATTGCTTGACGTTATGGACACTATTCTCATTGTCTAAGCACGATTTGTGCCGCTAAATATGCACATTTTCGAACAAACTCTATATGCATTGTGTAATATGATGTTACAGGACTGTCATCTGAAGAATTCTGAGAAGGTTAGTGAAACAATTAATATATTTTGGTGGTTTATACGTTATAGCTATTTTTGCCTTGAATCAATGCTGTTGTTATGTTTGCTATTGTGCTAAGCTAATATAACGCTATATTGTGTTTTCGCTGTAAAACACTTGATAAATCGGAAATATTGTCTGGAATCACAAGATGCCTGTCTTTCAATTGCTGTACACTATGTATTTTTCAGAAATGTTTTATGATGAGTATTTAGTTATTTGGCGTTGGTGTCTGTAATTTTTCTGTCTGCTTTCGGTGCAATTTCTGACTGTAGCTGCAATGTAAACTATGATTTATACCTGAAATATGCAAATTTTTCTAACAAAACATATGCTATACAATAAATATGTTATCAGACTGTCATCTGATGAAGTTGTTTCTTGGTTAGTGGCTATTTATATCTTTATTTGGTCGAATTTGTGATAGCTACTGATGTAGTAAAAAACTGATGGAGTAAAAATAGTGGTGTCTTTTGCTAACGTGGTTAGCTAATAGATTTACATATTGTGTCTTCCCTGTAAAACATTTTAAAAATCTGACATGTTGGCTTGATTCACAAGATGTGTACCTTTCATCTGGTGTCTTGGACTTGTTAATGTGTGAAAGTTAAATATTTAAAAAAAATATCTTTTGAATTTCGCGCCCTGCACTTTGAGCTGGCTGTTGTCATAAGTGTACCGGTGTCGGGCTTGCACGCCAAACAGGTTAATAAATGATGACTTATTGAACCCAGAGTTAAGTAAATACTTATTGGATGTGTAGGTAACTAGGTAAGCCAGCATCCATCTAGTAGTAAACACAACACTACAAATCCCTTACTGTGACATAGCCTGTACTCCTCACCAATGGCTCTGTACCAACAGCCATTTAGATGTTAACATTATCTCTGTATAAACAGTGAGAGAGGTACAAGTATTTTTTCCATGCTAATGATCTTCAGAGGGTCTGATACATGCACACCCAGGCTGTGTCCCAAATTGCACTTTATTCTCTGTATAGTGCACTACTATGAGCCCTGGTCAAAAGTAGTGCACTGCATAAGGAATAGCGTACCATTTGGGGTGCAGCCCCAGCCATTAATTCCTCATGAGGTAATGTGCTGGGAGACGGTAATAGTTGGTGGAGACAGGCCTACGCAAGCCTAAACGTCCAACACACCGGCAACAAATAGGCCTTCACTAAAGTTTTGGCCCCTTTTACTGCAGTACGTCCAGTTCGACCCAGCTGTTGGATGACTGCGTTGACAGAGTGGGGACCTGTGAACCACTAAATGGTAAGGTGATGCAGGGGTGGCCCGCTGAAATGGAAACTGTGTGCTGGATAAACATTGACACAGGCTTGATGAGACCTCTAGCATCCGGCACACCGGCTGAGCAATATATTCCAATCACAAGTCGAGCTCGGAGCTCCCTGCCACTGTACTACAGTCAGTGCTGCTGCCTGCTGTGCTGACACTAACTTTTGGCACAAAGTCCCCCACTCATTTCAATTGAAATGGAGCGAAACGGTTAAATTGTAACGTTTAGTTTCGGCCACGCTTTGGCTGCTGCGGCTCACGTAGCAAAATAAGACCTTGAGGCAGTTGAAAAAAAGAGAAAGGGGAAAACAAAAAAGAAGAGAAGCCCTCTTCATCAAATCTGTCTTTTTAAGTGAGAGAAGGTTAATCTGTGATAATTGTTTAATTGTAGAGAGAGGAAGGACTGGAGGCCATTTGGCTGCCAATGAGTGACAGACGATGTAATGGCAAGAGGGGCGTCATCAGGAGGGAGGCGAGTGAGTCACGGAAATTTGGAAAAGACACTTCTGATTGCATTAAAATAATTTGCAGCAACATATTTATTTCCCAGTCTTTAAGACACTTTATTAAAGATTAATTGTATGTAGCAGACTGCCTGCTTCGCTCATAATGTAGGTCAAATGTGTCCGTTTATTTTAGGTTGTTCACTAACTGTGAGCAGGGGGAGGGGGGGGGGGGGGGCGGGGAAAGAGAGAGACACAGGAGGCTGCTGTGGGGAGGATGGCTCATAATAATGGCTGGAATTGAGTGAATGGAATGGTATCAAACACATGAAAGCCATGTGTTTGATGTGTTCAATACCATTTATTCCATTCCAGCCATAATTATGAGCCCTTCCTCCTCAATTAAGATGCCACCGGCAGCCTGGGGGGGAAGAGAGCTGTGGATGCCCCATGCTTTTCCCCTACTCCCCCTTTAGCTGACTAACTTGAAAGATTATTTATTTTGTTATTTAAGTGATTTCATTTTCATTTACAGCATAATGTTCTTTAGAGTGGAAACATGGCCCCTGATCTTGAGGTTGTGTCTTATTTGTTGCCTTTGAACATGTAATTTGGACAAGCCCTTCATGTCGAGTCGCTTAGCGGCATATTTCAGTTCCTCCAATATAGACAGTCCTAACCACAGGCATAGATTTAATCAGAGACATCGAGAGGAACAGCACAGAGTCACAGAGCTCAGTCATTCCATGACTACAAAGTCTGACTCATGACTCCTCAAATCACACTATGCCAGACATACTGACTGATAGAGCTACTGTAGTACCGTATGAGTCTATAAAATGGTGTACACATTCAATTATGCAAAATAAAAATAAAAATTGCCAATCTAAAATGACCGATCTAATTGGCCTGCGAAGGCAAAAAGCATTAGTTATGGAAAGAAAGTCTATAGACGCATGAGGGACTCCTTGGCGTGTTGAATGAGACGTTAAATCAGATCATGATATTCCCACTAAAACATGGAACACTTTAGTTGGTAGAATATCACACTGGATACTAAGTGAATGGAAGGAAGCAAACAAAGAGAAAAGTTAAGCGGGGTAGCTTGTGTATCCCATGTTTTCAGTCCACAGAGTATATCAGTGTCAAGTAGGGAATATTGCCTGTGTGACAAATACATTATATAGCCAACATGTACGGTGTCCATATAAGGACAGTCCTCTCATCATCATCTGTGTGTTACCAGCCAACCAGCCAGCCTCTCTAGCTGCCACTGATGAGAGATCAGTTCCAGATTAGCGTGGTCAGCCCAGTGCAGGGTAGAGAGGGAGCCAGATGTGTCAGGGGTCTAAGATGAGTCTGTAGTAGTGAACCCAGCCAGGTAGAGCTCCGTTGTGTCCCAAATGGCACCATATTTCCTTTAGGGGAGCATGCTCAGTCCACTCCTGTTCTCCCTGTTCACTTATGACTGCATGGCCAAGCATGACTCCAACACCATCATTAAGTTTGCCGACGACACAACAGTGGTAGGCCTGATCACCGACAACGATGAGACAGCCTAAAGGGAGGAGGTCAGAGACCTGGCAGTGTGGTGCCAGGTTACAACCTCTCCCTCAACGTGATCAAGACAAAGGAGATGATTGTGGACTACAGGAAAAGGAGGACCGAGCATGCCCCCATTCTCATTGACGGGGCTGTAGTGAAGCAGGTTGAGAGCTTGAAGTTCCTTTGTGTCCACATCACCAACAAACTATCATGGTCCAAATACACCAAGACAGTTGTGAAGAGGGCACGACAACGCCTATTCCCCCTCAGGAGACTGACTGGTTTCATCACCGCCTGGTATGGCAACTGCTCGGTCTCCGACCGCAAGGCACTACAGCGGGTAGTACGTACGGCCCAGTACATCACTGGGGCCACGCTTCCTGCTATCCAGGACCTCTATACCAGGTTGTGTCAGAGGAAGGCCCAAAAAATTGCCAAAGACTCCAGCCACCCTAGTCATAGACTGTTCTCTCTGCTACTACATGGCAAGCGGTACGGATGTGCCAAGTCTGGGTCCAAAAGGCCTCTGAACAGCTTCTACCCCCAACTTTACCTCTACCTACATGTACATACTCCCTCAATTACCTCGACTAACCAGTGCCCCCGCACATTGACTCTGTACCGGTACCCCTGTATACAGCCTCCACATTGACTCTGTACCGGTACCCCTGTATACAGCCTCCACATTGACTCTGTACCGGTACCCCTGTATATAGCCTCCACATTGACTCTGTACCGGTACCCCTGTATACAGCCTCCACATTGACTCTGTACCGGTACCCCTGTATACAGCCTCCACATTGACTCTGTACCGGTACCCCTGTATACAGCCTCCACATTGACTCTGTACCGGTACCCCTGTATATAGCCTCCACATTGACTCTGTACCGGTACCCCCTGTATATAGCCTCCACATTGACTCTGTACCGGTACCCCCTGTATACAGCCTCCACATTGACTCTGTACCGGTACCCCCTGTATATAGCCTCCACATTGACTCTGTACCGGTACCCCCTGTATATAGCCTCCACATTGACTCTGTACCGGTACCCCCTGTATATAGCCTCCACATTGACTCTGTACCGGTACCCCCTGTATACAGCCTCCACATTGACTCTGTACCGGTACCCCCTGTATATAGCCTCCACATTGACTCTGTACCGGTACCCCCTGTATACAGCCTCCACATTGACTCTGTACCGGTACCCCCTGTATATAGCCTCCACATTGACTCTGTACCGGTACCCCTGTATACAGCCTCGCTACTGTTATTTTACTGTTGCTCCTTTATTATTACTTTCTATTTTTCATATTTTTTATTTTTTATTTGATTTTTTTATTTGATTTTAGTAAATACTTTCTTAAAACTGCATTGTTGGTTAAGGCCTTGTAAGTAAGCATTTCACTGTAAGGTCTACACCTGTTGTATTCAGAGCATGTGACAAATAAACTTTGATTTGAATTGTCAACCATCTAAAGGACATCCAGCCGACTTGACACAACTGTGAGAAGCATTGGAGTCAACATGGCTCAGAATCCCTGTGGAAGGCTTTCTCTTTGAATTGAGACTGTTCTGATTGCAAAGGGGGGTGTGCAACTCAAAATTAGGAAGTGTTCCTAATGTTTAGTGTATGGTCAGGCAGTTGCGGATGAGTTACAAGCAATTGTGGGCAGGTGCAGGTGAACAAACAGCTGACTTGCGCACCACTAATGGTGTGCACTACTTTGACAAAGGGCCACTGACGCCAACAAACACAAAACATTTGTAAGACGTGTGTGAACATGGAATTGTTTGGTTGTGTGTGTTTGTCTGTTTCATTTAGTGTTAAGGATGGATCTTTAAATAAGGATTCTGGGTAGGAACTATGGACTCTCTCCTCTCTCTGTTCTACTCCGACTCTACTCACTGGGCTGTTTGACAGGCACATGCCCAGTGCGGAACCAGAGCACCTGCCTGTTTAGTCTAATGTGCATTTAAGTGTAATCCATTCTGGCCTTTCACATGTGATTAAAAAAAGCAGAGGGGCTGAGTGATCTTGGATTATAGGCCACCACGGTCTGATCTATGCTGCCTCCTTCTGTTCCTTCACCCCCCCCCCAAAAAAAAAAATTCTGTCTCTCTCTCTCAATTTCAATTCAATTTAAGGGCTTTATTGGCATAAAAATATATGTTAACATTGCCAAAGCAAGTGAAGTAGATAATAAACAAAAGTGAAATGAACATAAATTAACAGTGAACATTACACTCATAAAAGTTCCAAAAGAATAAAGACATTTCAAATGTCATATTATGTATATATACAGCGGTGTAACGATGTGCAAATAGTTAAAGTACAAAAGGGACAATAAATAAACATAAATATGGGTTGTATTTACAATGGTGTTTGTTCTTCACTGGTTGCCCTTTTCTTTTGGCAACAGGTCACAAATCTTGCTGCTGTGATGGCACACTGTGGTATTTCACCCAGTAGATATGGGAGTTTATCAAAATTGGGTTTGTTTTCGAATTCTTTGTGGATCTGTGTAATCTGAGGGAAATATGTGTCTCGAATATGGTCATACATTGGGCAGGAGGTTAGGAAGTGCAGCTCAGTTTCCACCTCATTTTGTGGGCAGTGTGCACATAGCCTGTCTTCTCTTGAGAACCAGGTCTGCCTACGGTGGCCTTTCTCAATAGCAAGGCTATTATCACTGAGTCTGTACATAGTCAAAGCTTTCGTTAAGTTTGGGTCAGTCACAGTGGTCAGGTATTCTGCCACTGTGTACTCTCTGTTTAGGGCCAAATAGCTTTCTACTTTGCTCAGTTGTTTTGTTAATTCTTTCCAATGTGTCAAGTAATTGTGTTTTTGCTCTCTCTCTCTCTCTCTCCCTCCCTCCCTCCCTCCCCCCAAATGGGGTATATACAGTATATATTAGACAACCAGAAAGTCTTAAAAGGTATTAGAAAAAGATAAAAACACAATAATGTTAAAGTACAAACCCCTACCAACTAATATCAACACATATTTAGTTTGAGAAATGATTTGCCTTCTGTAAGTTCAAGAAACACTGCCTTGTAATTCCGTTGCCAAAAACCTGCACACCTTCAAGATGTATTCTAATTTCTCTCCCTCATGAGGACGGAGGATAAGGAAAGTTCACAGAAGTAACAAGAAAGGGTAGACCTAAGTGATTAAAACTTGTAATTCTGTTTCCAAATTGGTAACGGAAATACCGCAATTGAAATTGAAATGATAGTAGTCACAAACCACAGTTGTATCACCTGCTACTGTCCTCCCTTCCACTGGCATACCGACACTGGACGTCCATGGACGTTGACAAGTAGTCAACGTCAGTTCACCCTGGCTGGACCAAATCTGAACCAATCATAGACGTCTATGTTACACAAGTTTGGACAGCAGAGTACAGTGCAGTACAGAAGAGCACAGTACAGTACAGTACAGTAGAGTACAGTAAAGATAAGTAGAGTACTATACAGTAGAGTTTAGTCCAGTAGAGTAGAGTCCAGTGTAATGTACTGTACTCTACTGTACTGAACATATCTACATTACTGAACTGTACTCTACTGTGATGTCCAAACTTGTGAAACATAGACGTCTATGATTGGTTGAGATTTGGTCTGGTCCGGAACAAACAAATGTGGTCTTTTTGGGGGGTGGAGCTCATAAAAAAATAGCCAGTGTGTAGAATAATGCCCAAATATGAAAAATAAGGATGTTGCATATTTTTACCTTCGTGTACCTATTCATGATATGTCATCATGAAGATAATGATATTCATTTATGTTTAGCACAGATCAGGGACAAATGATGTACAACCCATTCTTTCTACAGACATCTTTGAATATTAATTCAAAGCAATTTTTTTGGTTTTTGGAAAACATGGTTGCATAAAAAAACGAATGGAGATTTTTACCATAATTCTGTTACCAAACTTTACAGTTTTTCCAGTAAATGTGGTTTTGTCAATTTTCCTGTGTAAATTGTTCAAAGTAGTTATTGTACATAGAGTAGAATGGTTTTTTAAAACCTTGAAATACATTTGAAAGTGAAAAATCTGACTTAAAGAGTAATTCCGTTACCATGGAATTGCCTCCACCGATCCTGGATTGATAACGAGTCCTTCTCTGCCCAGCCCCAGCCCCAGACACAGACAGCTAGCTACTTGGTCACAGTAAGTGAATTGAGTAGCTGAAACACAGAGCCAAAACCAAATGTCTTCTCAGGGGTATGGTGAGAGAGTTCTGAGCTGAGAAGTACTGAGTGTTCCTTTAATAATGGGCTCTTTGAAAAGCTTATATAAGTGTTCAGTGGAAAGTTCTAAAAGCTGTGTCAACCCTTTTAAGCGTAGCTGCTTTGTTATATTAGTATCATATTATGTTCCGGCGTCATTCCTGGTTATTCTGCATCATCAGACAAGCCCTGCGACGAGACTTTACACTGCTCCTGTGTCGAGCCTCGAGTTAAAACAAGAAATTGAATACCTAGATGAGGTGACATTATTAAGGATGTTATTCTGCATGCTTTTTTTGTCTTTAGGTTTTAAACTTTAACAAACAAGAGGGGCACTGATGCCTTTTAATATAAGCTAAATGAGGCTGTTAACCTGTCACGCCGTTGAAAGTCTCTGCATCTTGTCATGTGTGCCCTTAGCTGGGTTGGGCTGTGGCGATTGGCACATTGGTACTAGATGAGTCATGGGTTGGGCTGTGAGTGCTCAGACGGACTCAAAGCTCTGTTATGTGAGACACACACACAGACACACACACACATACACTCAGACTGAAAAGTTCTGTCATCCCAAACAGACACAAGACATTCCAGATCCATGATGTCACAGGCGCCACCATGACAGTAGTGAGGCATCCTGGGTAACAAATGACCATGTCTGGACACTGATGTCAATGACAATAACCACAAGATCAAAAGGAGAGAAAGGGATGGATGGAAACTATTTTTTTCTCTTTCTTTGTGGATAAGAGAGGTACATGGCTGCCTAACATCTCTCCTCGAGCCTCAGACCATGCCAAATTATCTCAACTAAAGACAGCCAACCAGAGACCAGTGTTCCAAAGACAACCAATCAGCATTTGGTTTCCCTCTGACATCCTGTACCCTGATAGCCACCTAGCTCATCCCGTCCTCTGGAAAGAGATGCTTATTCAAATGGTTTAATCACCAGACATGGAGGCTTTAAAGATGTGGTTGGTGTGGTTTTGTGTGTGTGTGTGTGTGTGTGTGTGTGTGTGTGTGTGTGTGTGTGTGTGTGTGTGTGTGTGTGTGTGTGTGTGTGTGTGTGTGTGTGTGTGTGTGTGTGTGTGTGCATGTGCATCTGCCTGCATTTGTGTGTTCCCGCCTCGTAGCCAAGGCAGCGGTTGGAGGCCCAGGATTCCTGGCGCTGCCCACGTGTCTTCAGGGGGGTGTTGTGGCATGGCCAGCGACTAAAGGTGGGCCAAGACCCTCACAAGCAGCCACACACACACACAACGACTAAAGGTGGGCCAAGCCCCTCAGAACGCAGCCCATATCTCCCAACCGGCAACCCACTGCCTACCCCAGCCAACACTCACAATCTGTTCCCATTACACTCCCACTACTCTCCCCGCCCCATATTTGATACCCAGCCTGTCTAAACTATACACATGTCTCATTCCCACTCAGCTAATATAACTCGGCCTCTACAAAACCACACAGAAAGAAAGCCCTCCTCTCCCTTGGCCTTGAGCTGTGATGAATTATGAAGCCAAGTCTGTCCAGCAGCTTTGAAGCAGCTCTCATCTCTTAGTACTTGGGCTTGTCATTGTCATGCCATTGAAGGCATCATGTGGAGCTTCATATTTAAAAACTCACATTTACAAGTGGCGGGAGTTTTATCAAAGGGCGCTGTATTGGAGTTGGGGTCTTTGTGGAGCCCTAAACTCGGTCCTCTGGACCTCAAGGGGTGTACTTCTTGGTTTTTACCCTAGCACTACACAGCTGATTCAAACAATCAACTAATTGATTATTTGCATCAGCTGTGTAGTACTAGGGTAAAAACCAAGAAGTACACCCCTTAAGGTCCCCAGGACCTAGTTTGGGAAACGCTGGTGTAGCCTATAGGGCGTCTGCGTGAATGTCCTTGCTCTTCAAATCTCAAACGGATCTTGCCATGTTGTTGAAGCTGTCCCTTCATGGATCATCCACCGGGGGGGTGACACCAGAGAACTGGCTGAGTCCCAAATGGAACCCTATTCCATATATAGTGCACTACTATTGACCAGAGCCCTATGCAGGCCCTGGTCAAAATCACTGCACTATATATGGAATAGGATGCCGTTTGAGACGCACCCCTTGGTCATGGCAGGGCCATGCAGGGCCAGGGAGGCCAGGGAGAGCGGCAGCTGCTCTCTATAGTGGCCTGTAGCTTTGTGTCCATGCTACTCTTGGCTTTGGCACCGTGGTGTGTTTGCGTGGTGTGTGTGTGTGTGTGTGTGTGTGTGTGTGTGTGTGTGTGTGTGTGTGTGTGTGTGTGTGTGTGTGTGTGTGTGTGTGTGTGTGTGTGTGTGTGTGTGTGTGTGTGTGTGTGTGTGTGTGTGTGTGTGTAGGCCTATAGCCCACAGCATGGTATTGATGGCTGTTTATTCAGTTAGACTGCCCCACTAATGGCTGGGCACATAGAAACCAGAGGAGCCAACCTCCTGCAGCCCCAACACCTGGCACCACAAATACTGACACACACACACCCTACTGACTTTCACAAACACTCCTTCCTTTGCTTGCCAGCCCATAGTAGTTAGTTGATAAATATATTGATTTCATTGCTCAGTGATAGGAGCAGTCCGAGACCCAGTACAGATAAGCTAATTTTTATTTTCAAACATAATGGACAAAGGACAATATATTTAATCTGACATGCTTAGCTAACAGGCTTTAATACGACAGCTCTGTTCTGTTTAGTCCGTTAGTGGCTGTTAGCCTTCCTGCACGTAGAAACCACATAATATGTATTTGCCTTGCTGTGGAGGGGATGGCATAGTAGACTCCAAGGACAACACATACCAGGACAGAAGAGAGGGGGAGTTCTAACAGACTAATGAGTAACTGCAGGTCAAACATGGTGAAAGGGCTAGCAAGTCCTAGTCAGGGCAAGACTCACACACGATGTTTGAGTTTAAAACACATGCTGCCACCCAGTCCAGCTCCTGCCTGCTCAGCGCTGGGTCACGCTGAAATCCGTCCCCCTCTTCAGATGCTTTCATTAGACCCTGAATGATCATTAATCAAAGCAGCCCTCTCTGGACAAGATCTGTTGAGAAACAACTGGGAGAGAACTTCAAATCAAATCAAAGAGTTTTGACACATGCTTCATAGACAACAGGTGTAGACTAACAGTGAATGCTTAATTACGGGCTCTTCCCAACAATGCAGAGAGAAAACATTTGAAATAATAGAAAAATAATAACAAAAGGAATAAATACACAATGAACAAAGTTCAGGGCTTTGTAATGTCCACTCCAATACCTTGACGTTGTTGTCCTTAAGCCATTTAGCCACAACTTTGGAAGTATGCTTGGGGTCATTGTCCATTTGGAAGACCCATTTGAGACCAAGCTTTAACTTAAATTTGGGGAGTGGTTGAAAACCACTGTCATGCTCAAAGTAGATGTCCTAACCGACTTGCCAAAACTATAGTTTGTAAACAAGAAATTTGTGGAGTGGTTGAAAAACAAGTTTTAATGACTCCAACCTAAGTGTATGTAAACTTCCGCCTCAGAAAAAGGCCAGACCAGGCATTCAACCCACCATGAACCCCTCAGCTGGACTCTCAGATATGCAGTTGAAGTCAGAAGTTTACATACACTTAGGTTGGAGTCATTAAAACTCGTTTTTCAACCACTCCACAAATGTCTTGTTAACAAACTATAGTTTTGGCAAGTCAGTAAGGACATCTACTTTGTGCATGAAACAAGTAATTGTTCCAACAATTGTTTACAGACATCAGTCAGGAAGACATCAAATGGGTCTTCCAAATGGACAATGACCCCAAGCATACTTCCAAAGTTGTGTCAAAATGGCTTAAGGACAACAAAGTCAAGGTATTGGAGTGGACATCACAAAGCCCTGACCTCAATCCTGTAGAAAATTTGTGGGCAGAACGGAAAAAGCGTGTGCGAGCAAGGAGGCCTACAAACCTGACTCAGTTACATCAGCTCTGTCAGGAGGAATGGGACAAAATTCACCCAACTTATTGTGGGAAGCTTGTGGAAGGCTTCCCAAAACGTTTGACCCAAGTTAAACAATTTAAAGGCAATGCTACCAAATGCTAATTGAGCGTATGTAAACTTCTGATCCACTGGGAATGTGATGAAAGAAATAAAAGCTAAAATAAAAAATTGTCTCTACTATTATTCTGACATTTCACATTCTTAAAATAAAGTGGTGATCCTAACTGACCTAAGACAGGGAGTTTTTACTAGGATTGAATGTCAGGAATTGTGAAAAACTGAGTTTAAATGTATTTGGCTAAGGTGTATGTAAACTTCCGACTTCAACTGTACACGGGGTCACAGTACTGAGTCGATGTTCAGGGGTACAAGGTAATTGAGGTAGATATGTAAATATAGGTAGGGATAAAGTGACTAGGCAACTGGATAGATGATAAGCAGTAGCAGCGAAAAGGGTGAATGCAGATAGTCCGGGTAGCTATTGGTTAACTCTTTAACAGGCTTATGGCTTTTTAAATTATATGAACAAAAAATATTCAATTTTATTTGTAACGGCAAGCCAGACAAAATTAAAAGGGCCTATTTATATAACGAATATGAATTCGGAGGGCAGAAATTATCAAATGTTAAAGCATTAGACCTCTCACTAATGAAATCAGTCATACAGAAGTTAAACTTAAATCCAAACTGGTTCTCTAGTAAATTGGTAGGAATGTCTCATCCTATGTTCAAGAATGGCCTTTTTCCCTTTATTCAGATTACACCTGCTCACTTTCGCTTGTTTGAAAAGGAAATAATCTCCAAACTATCATTATATTTTAAACAAGCCTTAGAAAGTTGGTTGCAATTTCAGTTTAATCCACCTGAAAATATTGTGGTTAAACTCAAATATGCTAATTGATAAAAATAAATGCATTTTTCGAAGAAAGAATTAAAATAAAAAAGGTATAATTTTAGTGAATGATTTCCTAAATAGGACTGGTGGAGTTATGTCACACATGCAGACATATGGAAATGTCTGCTCTACCCAAAATTACAACCAATTAATTGCAGCATTACCACAAAAATGGAAGAGGCAAGTAGAAGGGGGAAAAAGTAAGGAACTTGTATGTCAGCCCTGTATTAAAGAACATAAATGGTTAAAGAAAAGTGTGATAAATAAAAACATATACGAATTTCATTTAAGAACCAAAAAACTGACAGCTGTGCCATATAAATTGCTAAATAGTTGGGTAGAGATTTTCGATGTACCCATTCCATGGCGCATGGTTTATGAATTGATACGCAAAACAACGCCGGATTCAAAACTTCGAATTTTTCAATTTAAATTACTATACAAAATTCTTGCAACCAATAGAATGTTATATATATGGGGGATACAATCTTCCCAGCTCTGCAGATTTTGCTGTGAGGAGGCAGAGTCATTAGATAATTTATTTTGATATTGTCCATATGTAGCTCGTTTTTGGTCACAGGTCCAGGAATGGCTGAAGAATTGCAACACTTGCCTAGAACTAACGCTGCAGATAGCAATAATGGATGATTTGAAAAGCCATAGTCAATCAATCAATAATATAATAATTATTTTTGCAAAAATATATATTTTTAATTTACAATCTGTAGAAGCTATGAGAATAGAAAGGTTCATTACTTATGTGAAGCATCACAGCACAGTTGGAAAATATACGGCAAATAGAAATCCAAAATGGATGATGTTGAGAGATAGATGGGAGGGGTTGAATGGAGCTGAAGGGTGGGACTAATAACAAGATAACCAATGTAAACATATGGGGTCTGTAAAATGTATATAGGTTCAGAAATTTTGTGAAATAGCACAGTTACAAATAGATATCAAACTGGATGGACATCAGAAATAGAGGAAGGACTAAAAACAAACAAAATATATATATTGTAAAATAGATTGTGTCTGTAAAATGTGTATAAGATGTATACACTGAAGGTAGAAGCCTAAGTGTTAATTAGTTTACTCCAATTGGGGGAAGGGTGGTAGGGTTTGCGGGAAATAATAAAGGTATATTCTTTAAAAAGTATGTATATCTATATAGGTATGTGTACAGTATGTATATATGTGTACAGTGGGGCAAAAAAGTATTTAGTCAGCCACCAATTGTGCAAGTTCTCCCACTTAAAAAGATGAGAGGCCTGTAATTTTCATCATAGGTACACTTCAACTATGACAGACAAAATGAGGAAAAAAAATCCAGAAAATCACATTGTAGGATTTTTAATGAATTTATTTGCAAATTATGATGGAAAATAAGTATTTGGTCAATAATAAAAGTTTATCTCAATACTTTGTTATATACCCTTTGTTGGCAATGACAGAGGTCAAACGTTTTCTGTAAGTCTTCACAAGGTTTTCACACACTGTTGCTGGTATTTTGGCCCATTCCTCCATGCAGATCTCCTCTAGAGCAGTAATGTTTTGGGGCTGTTGCTGGGCAACACGGACTTTCAACTCCCTCCAAAGATATTCTATGCGGTTGAGATCTGGAGACTGGCTAGGCCATTGACCTTGAAATGCTTCTTACGAAGCCACTCCTTCGTTGCCCGGGCGGTGTGTTTGGGATCATTGTCATGCTGAAAGACCCAGCCACGTTTCATCTTCAATGCCCTTGCTGATGGAAGGAGGTTTTCACTCAAAATCTCATGATACATGGCCCCATTCATTCTGTCCTTTACATGGATCAGTCGTCCTGGTCCCTTTGCAGAAAAACAGCCCCAAAGCATGATGTTTCCACCCCCATGCCTCACAGTAGGTATGGTGTTCTTTGGATGCAACTCAGCATTCTTTGTCCTCCAAACACGACAAGTTGAGTTTTTACCAAAAAGTTATATTTTGGTTTCATCTGACCATATGACATTCTCCCAATCTTCTTCTGGATCATCCAAATGCTCTCTAGCAAACTTCAGACGGGCCTGGACATGTACTGGTTTAAGCAGGGGGACACGTCTGGCACTGCAGGATTTGAGTCCCTGGCGGCGTAGTATGTTACTGATGGTAGGCTTTGTTACTTTGGTCCCAGCTCTCTGCAGGTCATTCACTAGGTCCCCCCGTGTGGTTCTGGGATTTTTGCTCACCGTTCTTGTGATCATTTTGACCCCACGGGGTGAGATCTTGCGTGGAGCCCCAGATCGAGGGAGATTATCAGTGGTCTTGTGTGTCTTCCATTTCCTAATAATTGCTCCCACAGTTGATTTCTTCAAACCAAGCTGCTTACCTATTGCAGATTCAGTCTTCCCAGCCTTGTGCAGGTCTACAATTTTGTTTCTGGTGTCCTTTGACAGCTCTTTGGTCTTGGCCATAGTGGAGTTTGGAGTGTGACTGTTTGAGGTTGTGGACAGGTGTCTTTTGTACTGATAACAAGTTCAAACAGGTGCCATTAATACAGGTAACGAGTGGAGGACAGAGGAGCCTCTTAAAGAAGAAGTTACAGGTCTGTGAGAGCCAGAAATCTTGCTTGCTTGTAGGTGACCAAATACTTATTTTCCACCATAATTTGCAAATAAATTCATTAAAAATCCTACAATGTGATTTTCTTTTCTCATTTTGTCTGTCATAGTTGAAGTGTACCTATGATGAAAATTACAGGCCTCTCTCATCTTTTTAAGTGGGAGAACTTGCACAATTGGTGGCTGACTAAATACTTTTTTGCCCCACTGTATATGTATGATTCTATGTATATGGATATACACTGCTCAAAAAAATAAAGGGAACACTAAAATAACACATCCTAGATCTGAATGAATGAAATATTCTTATTAAATACTTTTTTCTTTACATAGTTGAATGTGCTGACAACAAAATCACACAAAAATTTTCAATGGAAATCAAATTTATCAACCCATGGAGGTTTGGATTTGGAGTCACACTCAAAATTAAAGTGGAAAACATCACTACAGGCTGATCCACCTTTGATGTAATGTCCTTAAAACAAGTCAAAATGAGGCTCAGTAGTGTGTGTGGCCTCCACATGCCTGTATGACCTCCCTACAACGCCTGGGCATGCTCCTGATGAGGTGGCGGATGGTCTCCTGAGGGATCTCCTCCCAGACCTGGACTAAAGCATCCGCCAACTCCTGGACAGTCTGTGGTGCAACGTGGCGTTGGTGGATGGAGCGAGACATGATGTCCCAGATGTGCTCAATTGGATTCAGGTCTGGGGAACGGGCGGGCCAGTCCATAGCATCAATGCCTTCCTCTTGCAGGAACTGCTGACACACTCCAGCCACATGAGGTCTAGCATTGTCTTGCATTAGGAGGAACCCAGGGCCAACCGCACCAGCATATGGTCTCACAAGGGGTCTGAGGATCTCATCTCGGTACCTAATGGCAGTCAGGCTACCTCTGGCGAGCACATGGAGGGCTGTGCGGCCCCCCAAAGAAATTCCACCCCACACCATGACTGACCCACCGCCAAACCGGTCATGCTGGAGGATGTTGCAGGCAGCAGAACGTTCTCCACGGCGTCTCCAGACTCTGTCACGTCTGTCACATGTGCTCAGTGTGAACCTGCTTTCATCTGTGAAGAGCACAGGGCGCCAGTGGCAAATTTGCCAATCTTGGTGTTCTCTGGCAAATGCCAAACGTCCTGCACGGTGTTGGGCTGTAAGCACAACCCCCACCTGTGGACGTCGGGCCCTCATACCACCCTCATGGAGTCTGTTTCTGACCGTTTGAGCAGACACATGCACATTTGTGGCCTGCTGGAGGTCATTTTGCAGGGCTCTGGCAGTGCTCCTCCTGCTCCTCCTTGCACAAAGGCGGAGGTAGCGGTCCTGCTGCTGGGTGGTTGCCCTCCTACGGCCTCCTCCACGTCTCCTGATGTACTGGCCTGTCTCCTGGTAGCGCCTCCATGCTCTGGACACTACGCTGACAGACACAGCAAACTTTCTTGCCACAGCTCGCATTGATGTGCCATCCTGGATGAGCTGCACTACCTGAGCCACTTGTGTGGGTTGTAGACTCCGTCTCATGCTACCACTAGAGTGAAAGCACCGCCAGCATTCAAAAGTGACCAAAACATCAGCCAGGAAGCATAGGAACTGAGAAGTGGTCTGTGGTCACCACCTGCAGAACCACTCCTTTATTGGGGGTGTCTTGCTAATTACCTATAATTTCCACCTTTTGTCTATTCCATTTGCACAACAGCATGTGAAATTTATTGTCAATCAGTGTTGCTATTGTCAATCAGTGGACAGTTTGATTTCACAGAAGTGTGATTGACTTGGAGTTACATTGTGTTGTTTAAGTGTTCCCTTTATTTTTTTGAGCAGTGTATATATTTACCCCAAAAATATATGGGGGATTGGAAATGATGCAGACAATTACATTGATGGAAGGGGTGGATGTTTAGGGTCCTGTTTGTTCCAGACTTGGTGCATCGGTACTGCTTGCAGTGCATTAAGTTAGAAGCTTCTGTTGTTTTACTGCAGGGATGTCTCTGCGTGCCCACAGAAACACAGAAAACATGAATACACATACACGTGCATTTGCATGTGCACACATGAACTCACACACAAAAACTTACGTACAACTGTTTACCAAATGTATTTAATTGTACTAAATAGCACCTTTTCTTATCAGTCAAGCAGTGAAGAAAGTAAGGTGTGGGGTGTAGTTCCTATCTGCTCTGAACATCAAACCAGCGTATCTGTTTTGACAGGCCTGGCACATTTCAAACTCCATGGCGAAATATTAAAGCAGACTGCTCAAATAGACATTATAGTCAGTCAGAGGAACACAGGGGCTACTTTCCAAATTGCACTCTATTCTCTGCACAGTGCACTACTTTTGATGAGGTCCCATAAGGGGATAGGGAGCCATTTGGGACGTCGACAGAGCGGTGATCTAGTTTTCCTGGCAGCAGTGAGATTGCATGACTCTACAGTTTATGAAATGCTTATCTTAATTTACAACATTTAGCAAACACTCTTATCCAGAGTGACTTACAGGAGCAATTAGGGTTAGGTGCTTTGCTCAAGGGCACGGACAGATTTTTCACCTAGTCAGCCCAGAGATTCAAACCAGCAACCTTTCAGTTACTGGCCCAACGGTCTTAACCGCTAGGCTACCTGGCACCCTTTACAATAGCATAATGGCCTCACAAAGCTTCGACATCTCCATACATCAATCTCTTCAAAGGAGGAAGGGGAAAGGAAAGAAATGCATCATTGTAATAAGACAGGAGTCTATACCGTACAGTGAGTACACCTATGATGCTGACACTCATGCAGTCATGCTGTTCAACTTCAAATACATTTTGTTCTGTGAACTCTGACGTAAGCTGTGGACCCACCAATTATGTGCCAGACCCGATTTAGTGATTTTCTCCAACACACCAGCCCAACACATGTTAAATTGTCAATTAAAACTTTTATGCTCCAATGACGGCTTGAGCCACAAATCATCAGCTCCATCTTTAATTCATTCTGGCCCAGTTTTCAAAATATTTAAAGACTCACACCAGTACAGGTGATCTCAATGTCAATACACAGACATTGAAGTCTCTTCACCTGCGGTCATTTGGGCTATTTTTTAAACCTTTATTTAACTACGCAAGACTGTTATGAACAAATTCTTATTTACAATGACGGCCTACACCGACCAAACCCAGACGATGCTGGGCCAATTGGGCACCGCCCAATCACAGCCAGTTGTGATCAAACCAGGGTGTCTGTAGTGACACCTCTCGCACAGTGACTTAGACCCCTGGCCAACTCAGGAGCCCAAGCAAATTTGTCCTCTAAGCAAATGCATTTCCATCATTGTGTTAGAGAGAGAAGTGTGTCCATGCTACTCTTGGCTTTGGCACCGTGGTGTGTTTGCGTGGTGTGTGTGTGTGTGTGTGTGTGTGTGTGTGTGTGTGTGTGTGTGTGTGTGTGTGTGTGTGTGTGTGTGTGTGTGTGTGTGTGTGTGTGTGTGTGTGTGTGTGTGTGTGTGTGTGTGTGCGCGTGCGCGCATTGGACTGACTGCAGGTACAAACTCCAAACTCACTGAGCCAGGAGCTTTGAGCTTTGGAGAGAGATGAGAGTGGGCCAGGTGAAAGGTCCAAAGAACGTCAGAGTCAGTTAGAGAGAACACACCACATCAATCCAGAGGATCTCCAGTTTTCAGAGATGCACCTCATTTAACCACACCACCATGTTTCACTCCGACATGGGCTCCATGACAACACACGCAACAGGAGCCATACAGTACACACACTCACACAGATGATGAAACGCAATCAGTACAATCACTGTGTAGTAGGGCAGCAGGTAGCCAAGCGGTTAGAGCATTGGACCATTAACTGACAGGTTGCTAGTTCGAGTCCCAAAACTGAAAAGAAATCTGCTGATGTGCCGTTGAGCAAGGCACGTAGTCTTAATTGCTCCATGATAGCAATTGATAATCATTATTATTTAGATATAAACATTTTAAAATTCACATTAACACACAGTGTATAGTACACACACACAGTGCCCCCCTCCATTTGTGTTTGCATGGAAAAGATTTTCGATCTATTAAACCCCTTGAAAACGGAAACACACATCAAACTCACAACTATGACCAATACGATCTCTTTAAATAAAAAAGAGAAGGCCATGCATGCTTCTTGGCGCTGTGGGCCAGAGGAAAAGAAAGGAGACCACATTCCACATTAAGAATTCACCAGAGAACCCATATCCATCCTTTATATTCTCCAACCATTAAAAGCTGAATGGGAAATAAATTCCAGAAGCTTTTGAAAAGGAATGTTCGAAGGAAGCCAAAGTTGAAAAGAATAACCAATAGTACATTTTGAAACATTCTCTTTTATCCATCAGAATAAATAGCATCTTTATCATGATATACATTTGAGGTTTGAAAGAACACGCACACATTCTCTAAGGAACTGTTAAGGCTCCCGTAGTGCATTCCTCACCTTTCAGCCCTCACTGGAATACCAGAGGAAATCTGTCTCCTATCACCAAACCTGACCCCACTCAACTCTGGACCCTGTACCCATATGTGGTATTCTAGCATTTATAGAATATCCCCAACCAATGGACTTATCCAATAGAGTAACAAAATGGATGACCTTAGGTGAAGCTAGGGTTAGGGTTGATGGTTAGGGTTGAACCGGGATGTAGACATGAAGCTAGGGTTAAGGTTAGGGTTTAGACTAGGGTTGGGATTGAACCAAGATGTAGACATGAAGCTAGGGTTAGGGTTGATGGTGTCACGATCGTCTTGACTTTGAAGAGAGGACCAAAACGCAGTGTGTGAGAAATACATTCTTCTTTTATTTGAGAAGAGCAACGAACGAACCAAAACAACAAACTGACGACCGTGAAGCTATATAAACAGAAATGGTGCTGACACTGACCACTACACACTGACATAGACAATTACCCACAACAGCTAAAGCCTATGGCTGCCTTAAATATGGCTCCCAATCAGAGACAACAATAACCAGCTGTCTCTAATTGAGAACCAATTCAGGCAACCATAGACTTTCCTAGACACCTACACTGAACACTAAACCATCTACTCTACTTAACCCCCTAAACCATACAACACCCTAGACAATACAAAAACACACAAAGACAACCCACCCCAACTCACGCCCTGACCAACTAAATAAATAAAAGAAAAAGGAACAATAGGTCAGGAACGTGACATAACCCCCCCCTTAAGGTGCGAACTCCGGGCGCACCAGCATAAAGTCTAGGGGAGGGTCTGGGTGGGCGTCTGTCCACGGTGGCGGCTCTGGCACTGGTCGTGGTCCCCACCCCACCATAGTCACTACCCGCTTTCGTAGCCTCCTCCAAATGGCCACCCTCCACATTGACCCCACTGGATTAAGGGGCAGCACCGGACTAAGGGGCAGCACCGGACTAAGGGGCAGCACCGGACTAAGGGGCAGCACCGGACTAAGGGGCAGCACCGGACTAAGGGGCAGCACCAGGATAAGGGGCAGCACCAGGATAAGGGGCAGCACCAGGATAAGGGGTAGCACCAGGATAAGGGGCAGCACCAGGATAAGGGGCAGCACCAGGATAAGGGGCGGCAGCTCCGGACTGAGGGACGGATCCTGGCTGGATGGCGGATCCTGGCTGGCTGGCTCTGGTGGATCCTGGCTGGCTGGCGGATCCTGGCTGGCTGGCTCTGGCGGATCCTGGCTGGATGACGGCTCTGTCGGGTGGATTTTGTGCCTCACGCACCAACACAGCAGCTCCCTCATTTCACTCTCCTCCAACCTCCCCAATAAATCCTTAACAGTCTCTGTATCATTCCCATTGCTCACCTCCAATATCAGCCCGACTGGCTCAGGTTCCTTCTTAGGGTCCTCACGGGTAGCACGGGAAGTTGACGCAGATCTCCTATCTGGACTCGCCACACTCCCCATGAGCCCCTCCCCAAGAAATTTTTGGCGTTTCCTCGAGGGCTTCCTACCGCGCCTTCGTGCTCCTTTCTCCAGCTCCATAATCCTGTAACGCTCCTCGCACTGCTCCAGCGAATCCCAGGCAGGCTCCGGCACTTTCTCTGGATCGCACGCCCACCTGTCTATCTCTTCCCAGGTTGTTCTCCACTCATCCTTTTCCCGGGTCCATTCCTCCACTAAACGCTGTTCCATCCTTTCACGCTGCTTGGTCCTGGTTTGGTGGGTAATTCTGTCACGATCGTCTTGACTTTGAAGAGAGGACCAAAACGCAGCGTGTGAGAAATACATTCTTCTTTTATTTGAGAAGAGCAACGAACGAACCAAAACAACAAACTGACGACCATGAAGCTATATAAACAGAAATGGTGCTGACACTGACCACTACACACTGACATAGACAATTACCCACAACAGCTAAAGCCTATGGCTGCCTTAAATATGGCTCCCAATCAGAGACAACAATAACCAGCTGTCTCTAATTGAGAACCAATTCAGGCAACCATAGACTTTCCTAGACACCTACACTGAACACTAAACCATCTACTCTACTTAACCCCCTAAACCATACAACACCCTAGACAATACAAAAACACACAAAGACAACCCACCCCAACTCACGCCCTGACCAACTAAATAAATAAAAGAAAAAGGAACAATAGGTCAGGAACGTGACAGATGGTTAGGGTTGAACCGGGATGTAGACATGAAGCTAGGGTTAAGGTTAGGGTTTAGGCTAGGGTTGGGATTGAACCAAGATGTAGACATGACACTAGGGTTAGGGTTGATGGTTAGGGTTGAACCGGGATGTAGACATGAAGCTAGGGTTAAGGTTAGGGTTTAGGCTAGGGTTGGGATTGAACCAAGATGTAGACATGACACTAGGGTTAGGGTTGATGGTTAGGGTTGAACCGGGATGTAGACATGAAGCTAGGGTTAAGGTTAGGGTTTAGGCTAGGGTTGGGATTGAACCAAGATGTAGACATGACACTAGGGTTAGGGTTGATGGTTAGGGTTGAACCAGGATGTGGACATGAAGCTAGGGTTAAGGTTAGGGTTTAGGCTAGGGTTGGGATTGAACCAGGATGTAGACATGACACTAGGGTTAGGGTTGATGGTTAGGGTTGAACCGGGATGTAGACATGAAGCTAGGGTTAAGGTTAGGGTTTAGGCTAGGGTTGGGATTGAACCAAGATGTAGACATGAAGCTAGGGTTAGGGTTGATGGTTAGGGTTGAACCGGGATGTAGACATGAAGCTAGGGTTAAGGTTAGGGTTTAGGCTAGGGTTGGGATTGAACCAAGATGTAGACATGAAGCTAGGGTTAGGGTTGAACCGGGATGTGGACATGAAGCTCTGGTTAGGGTTGAGGCGAGGGTTGGGTTTGAACCAGGATGTGGACATGAAGCTAGGGTTAAGGTTAGGGTTGAGGCTAGGGTTGGGATTGTACCAGGATGTAGACATGACACTAGGGTTAGGGTTGATGGTTAGGGTTGAACCGGGATGTAGACATGAAGCTAGGGTTAAGGTTAGGGTTTAGGCTAGGGTTGGGATTGAACCAAGATGTAGACATGAAGCTAGGGTTAGGGTTGAACCGGGATGTGGACATGAAGCTCTGGTTAGGGTTGAGGCGAGGGTTGGGTTTGAACCAGGATGTGGACATGAAGCTAGGGTTAAGGTTAGGGTTGAGGCTAGGGTTGGGATTGTACCAGGATGTAGACATGAAGCTAGGGTTAGGTTTGAGGCTAGGGTTGGGATTGAACCATGATGTGGACATGAAACTAGGGTTAGGGTTGAGGCTAGGGTTGGGATTGAACCAGGATGTAGACATGAAGCTTTGGTTAGGGTTGAGGCTAGGGTTGAGGTTGAACCAGGATGTAGACATGAAGCCAGGGTTAGGGTTGAGGTTGAACCAGGATGTAGACATGAAGCCAGGGTTAGGGTTGAGGTTGAACCAGGATGTAGACATGAAGCCAGGGTTAGGGTTGAGGTTGAACCAGGATGTAGACATGAAGCCAGGGTTAGGGTTGGGATTTAACCAGGATGTAGACATGAAGCCAGGGTTAGGGTTGAGGTTGAACCAGGATGTAGACATGAAGCCAGGGTTAGGGTTGAGGTTGAACCAGGATGTAGACATGAAGCCAGGGTTAGGGTTGAGGTTGAACCAGGATGTAGACATGAAGCCAGGGTTAGGGTTGAGGTTGAACCAGGATGTAGACATGAAGCCAGGGTTAGGATTGAGGTTGAACCAGGATGTAGACATGAAGCCAGGGTTAGGATTGGGATTGAACCAGGATGTAGACATGAAGCCAGGGTTAGAGTTGGGATTAAGCCAGGATGTAGACATGAAGCCAGGGTTAGGGTTAGGGTTGAGGCTAGGGTTGGGATTTAATCAGGATGTGGACATGAAGCTAGGGTTAGGGTAACTGTTACTAAACCTAAAGATCAAGGGTATGTGTGCAATTTGACCAAATGCATCCCACCCCGGCCACACCACATAAATACTCTCTCAGTACGATGGAAAGGGACAGAAAGGAAAAGTTGGTTCCAAAGATTGCAGTTCCTTTGATTTAGGATAGTCAACTGTAGCGTGCACTGAAATATTCCAATTCACACTGAGGAAAACATAATGCAAACCAGCCATGGTATATGGCAGTGGCTCAATGCAGTGTTACAGAATGCATCCAAAATGGCAAAAGTAGTGCACTATATTTGCAATAGGTTGAAATTATAGACCCTTATAGACACTGAAATGGCAACCTATTGCCAATATAGTGCACTACTTTTATTATTTAACATATTAAAAACATTTAGTGCACTATAGGGAATGGGGTGCCATTTTGGACACTGCTTCAGTCTCAGATGTACGTGTGCGGAGGATAGTTGCCACAGCCAAGCGAGAGCTGTATGTCTGTTGAAGCCAGAGGTTGACATGGAGATGTTGGGGAGGGATTCTGTGAAGCATCACTGAGTGTGTTAAATTAACAATGAAAGTGTGGACCCATATAGACACTAGAAAGTGTTGAATTAAGACACTGCTTGGTGTCAAGCCTTAATTCCCAGAGTGCCTTGACTTTCAAGTGAATTGTAGATTTACCCATTACTGTTAGTAACAGAGGCATGGTTGTTGCACTCATCCATTTTCAGTCCTATAACCTTCAAGTGAGATCCTGAGCGAATGTTATCATTAAAATGTAATTATTTAACATAATAAAATACGTATTTATAAGGCCTTATTCTGAGGGCCTACACTCTAAACATAACATGTATCTCTGTTTTGTTGAATTAACATTCATCGGTGTAAAATAACCCGCAGTGTTGGTGTTGATAACCAGAGTTGAACCAAAACCACACCCATCATATTTCCCAGTATGCTCTATTACAGGTTATTTTTAAGAATGGTTTATTCTTTTTTTATTTATTTAACTAGAAAAGTCAGTGAAGAACAAATTCTTATTTATAATGACGGCCTACCGGTGAACGGTGGGTTAACTGCCTTGTTCAGTGGGAGAACGACAGATTTTTACCTTGTCAGCTCGGGGATTAAATCCAGCAACCTTTCGGTTACTGGCCCAACGTTCTTACCACTAGGCTACCTGCAGCCCCAAATTAATGAATGTTATGCTTCTGAAATATAAAGGACATACATTTTCTAAACTAATCCAATATGTTACTTGGATTTATTGCACCTGTTATTGAAATGATTGTTCGAGTTTAGATGTCTTAGGTAGTTTCATATTTCAGTCTTCCCAACCCTGGCAGTCATTCTGAATTCAGGTTGCGGGTCATAAAACATCCGAAGGCTGGATATCTGCACGCCGGCTGGATTGCAAAAGCAATTATACATCACTTTGCAAACCAGCATAATGTGTTCATTTATCCATGAAGTAGATTTTTATTCACTTTTTTTCTGGGTTGACCAAGGATCTGTTTTTTTTCTGTGTAATCAATAGACCAGCATCAATAGACCAACCTTTTTCTTTTTAAAAAACAACCCAACTAAGTGACCCAATGCCTGCAAACAAGCAGTTGGGTCATCCAAACAGCCCAGTATCCTTTAGAGTGTAAGCCACATGTGTCAAACTCATTAAAAAGAAACAGAAATGAGCTAAGCACAGGCAAAATCTAAGCGGAAAACCTGGTTCAGTCTACTTTCCACCAGACACTGGGAGATTAATTCACCTTTCAGCAGGACAATAACCTAAAACACAAGGCCAAATCGACACTGGAGTTGCTTACCAAGAAGACAATGAATGTTCCTGAGTGGCCGAGTTATAGTTTTGACTTAAATCTACTTGAAAGTCTATGGCAAGACCTGAAAATGTTGTCAAGCAATGATCAACAACAGATGCGACAGAGCTTGAAGCATTTTAAAAAGAATAATGGGCAAATGTGGCACAATCCAGGTGTGCAAAGCTCCCAGAAAGACTCACAGCTGTATTCGCTGCCAAAGATGCTTCTACAAAGTATTTATTTAGGGATGTGAATACTTATGTACGTTTTTCAATAAATTATGAACAATTTCTAAAAACATGTTTCATATTTTCATTATGGGGTAGTGAATTCATGCTGTAACACAATTTTTGGGGGAACAAGTCAGGGGCATGAATACTTTCTAAAGGCACTGTATTGTGTTAAATAGTAATAATTGAATGATAACATATTCACTTAGGATTTGACTTGGTGAAATCCATTAGACTGAAAATTAACATATGCGACAACCATGTTTCTGTCGCTAACAAATTCAGTCATGGGTGGTAACTGTACATTTAATTTGAAAGGCAAGGCATTCTGGAAAATATGCAAATAAAGCTTTACTCTAAGCAGTGTGTTAATTTCAGTCTTAATTTAACACTGGGGAATTTGCTGTGTGGTGAACTATGGGCATGGGAGTGGACTCCACACAATCCATCACTGTGTGTGTGTAGAACATATACAAAATAACTCTGTTGCCAGAGTGGGACCAAATGGTATCTGTGGCAGAGTTATATTTACATTTTTACAGTATATGTTGTTGTGGCAGGTAGTGAAGGGTGAGGTCTTGTGATGTGTTCCCTGTGAACCATAATGGCCCCTATCCCCCAGGGGCCACTGAAAAGGAGCCTAATGATTTCTGGGACCAGATGAGACTCGCACCCTAACCTCCAGTGTCTCAGACAGTGCATGCACGCCCACAACACACCACACACACTAGATGAAACACACTCTATGATACATCCACTGAATGGTACAAAAACAAACTGCAAGCATTTTCCAAGTACTATCAACTTGTTCCAATACGATGCTCTGCAAAAACACTTCAGTGTTGTGTTGCCTATAGGAGGCGGCGATAATACAGTGTTAGACTTGGCTCATGAAATGCATTGAGCCCCATTCATTCCATCTGAATATGTTATTACAGTATGTATTGATGGCTTTGGTTAGATACTCCCTGATGAGCCATTGGCACATTGGCAGAGGGCTCTATAGTCTCTGATATCCAGTATGGTAAGAGTGTGCGGTGAAGAGGGGTTAGTGATGTGAGATGGACAGTTTGAGGTGGCAGGATAGTGGATAGATACTGAAAAGGCACTCGGTCTGCTCATCCCATCAACATGATGTCACTGCATCCATCATCATGCTACACACACACACACACACACACACACACAGACACACACACACACACACACCCACACACCCACACACACACACACACACCCACACACCCACACACCCACACACACACACACACACACACACACACACACACACACACACACACACACACACAGACACACACACAGACACACACACACACACACACACACACACACACACACACACACACACACTTACCCATGCAGGCACGCACACACACAAACCCATTTGACCACATACTTTCATTACAATCAGGCTTTCATAGCATTTGTCTGATGACAAAGCCAGACAGAGGAACAGACAGTAGCTCTTCAGTTTTCCTCAATGACAGGAGATGAGAAAGACGAGGGTCACTGAAGAAGGGTGATATCCAAACCAAAATAAATCTGCCGATGCATAGGTAACACTACTCCAAAGACTGTGTATGAGTACTTATTCACTATAATCTACTACTTATCTAACGTTACAGAGAAAGAAGGTAATGATATCAGAATGTCCATTCTCAGGCCATAAAGAACCTGCTGACATTCTTTCTATTTCACAGTGTAAAGGGAGAAGGTGTGGGCTGGAGCTTCTACCTGCCATAAAGTGTCCTCCTTCTCGGTCTTTTCCTTTCTCTCTCCTCGTCTCTCGTCTCTCTCTCTTCCTATCCCTCTGTGTATCTCATAATGTGATTAATAACTCTAAAGGGAGCAAGCCTCCTCTTCTTCCTCAAACAGCTCCAAACCCAAACAAGAGGTAGATTTATAGATACCCCAGCAGGGAGAGAGAGATTTCAGTGGAGGAGTAGAATGGAGGAGAAGAGATTACTTTACTCGACAGTGATGTAGAAATTAGACAAAGAGGTCTGGTTTTGAAGTTTCACCCTGAAATGTACTTTAGATTTGAGGAGATGTCTGATATGTCATGTCTCCCCATCTCTTCTGTATGAAGTAATATGAAGTCTTCACAGACGGGGCTGTTTGGCCACATGGATACGGATTGAGTCCAGCAACGTATGATTCATAACTAGGGCCAGGAGGAGATTTTCCTGACTAGCAAAAACTACAAGCCTCACAAAAGTCTTAGCTACACATGCCAAATGTTGCCTCAGCAGTAAGAGTCTTAAATAAATAACAGGAGTGCTGCATGATAAAAGGCATCGAGAGCAAAGCAACACAATGTTGAATGTGTGAAACACTTAGTAGGGCCAAAGATGGTCAAGCCTCTCCCTATACTAGTCTCACCTACAACATGCCTTTTGTATGGCAACACTTCTCCTTCAAAGACATAGTAACCCCCAGTGAGGTGAAGTGAGGTGAGAGAGAGAGAGAGATTAAGGACACAGGGGGAGGATAAAGGGGTAAAGGGGATATATGAAATTAAATTATAGTGGAAGGAAGGCAACCTAACACAATGAGTCAATTTGGAGGAACATGGGGAGAAAGACAGGGCACTGTTCACAAGTCAGCATTCAACGTCCATCCATGTCTGAGGACGTCAGAAGATGACGTGGAAACCGGCCACTAGAGGCAACAGTGAGTGCTGTTACCTTCAAGTAGGCTTTGGTTTTGCTAGGACATTGTGGATTTGCATGGTGGATGGGTGTAAGCATCTGCCTCAAGCTCAAAAGATTCCATGTTCAAATAAAGCTATAGAAGATTTTTGTTTAAAGCCTATCCCAAACCTTAACCATTCGGAGGTTGGTTAACCTTTCTAGGACACACGTTCCACTAGCGGAACCCCTCGACAACATTCCACTGAAAAGGCAGTGTAGGAAATTCAAAAATATTTTTTAGAAATATGTAACTTTCACACATTAACAAGTCCAATACAGCAAATGAAAGATAAACATCTTGTTAATCTACCCATCATGTCCGATTTATAAAATGCTTTACAGCAAAAACACAACATATGATTATGTTAGATCACCGCCAAGTTCAAAAAACACACAGCCATTTTCCCAGCCAAAGATAGGAGTCACAAAAATAAGAAATAGAGATAAAATGAATCACTAACCTTTGATGATCTTCATCAGATGACACTCATAGGACATCATGTTACACAATACATGTATGTTTTGTTCGATAATGTGCATATTTATATCCAGAAATCTCAGTTTACATTGGCGCCTTGTTCAGAAATGCCTCCAAAATATCCGGAGAAATTGCAGAGAGCCACATCAAATAACAGAAATACTCATCATAAACTTTGATGAAAGATACATGTTTTACATATAATTAAAGATACACTTGTTCTTAATGCAACCGCTGTGTCAGATTTCAAAAAAACTTTACAGAAAAAGCAAACTATGCAATAATCTGAGACGGCGCTCAGATAGAAACAAAATTTCTCCGCCATGTTGGAGTCAACAGAAATACGAAATTACATAATAAATATTCCCTTACCGTTGATGATCTTCATCAGAATGCACTCCCAGGAATCCTAGTTCCACAATAAATTGTTGTTTTGTTCGATAATGACCATTATTTCTTTTGTTAGCACGTTTAGTACACATATCCAAACGCTCGTGCAGGTCCAGGCGAACGTCGGACGAAAACTTCAAAAAGTTATATTACAGGTCGAATAAACTTGTCAAACTAAGTATAGAATCAATCTTTAGGATGTTGTTATCATAAATATTCAATAACGTTCCAACCGGAGAATTCCTCGATATCATGTGGAATGCGCATGTCCAGGACCTGGCTCTCTGCCAGACCACTGACTCATTCCCCTCTCATCCGGCTCCACATCACAGTAGAAGCTTTATTCAAGGTTCTACAGACTGTTGACGTCTAGTGGAAGCCGTAGGAAGTGCAAACAGATCCATATCCCACTGGGAATTCAATAGGCGATGAGTTGAAAATCGACCAACCTCAGATATCCCACATCCTGGTTGGATTTTCTCAGGTTTTCGCCTGCCATATGAGTTCTGTTATACTCACAGACATCATTCAAACAGTTTTAGAAACTTCAGAGTGTTTTCTATCCAATAGTAATAATAATATGCATCTGGGACAGAGTAGGAGGTAGTTCACTCTGGGCACGCTATTCATCCAAAGTGAAAATGCTGCCCCCTATCCCTAATTAATGCCTAACCTTAAGAGTGGGAGGTGCGTTAAGAGGGGCGTTATGAGGTGGATTATGGCTGAGTGTATAAGCAGTGGGGAACAGAGACTGATAATGTGACTTGAGAGAAATGACCAATAAGACATAATGGAAGGATTTAGAGAGGTTGAGCAGAGGAAGACTATTGCTGGCTAAGAACCACTGCGAGCTGTTCTGAGGGAGCGGGTGGGAACATTAGAAAGCTTTTAGCCTTCCTTCGTCAGCAGCACACCAGTGTATCTGAGACAAAGCTGTTGACATCACTACTCTTACATCACAACAGGGCTAGAACAGACTTTCAGATGCAGACATGCAGACCTTCCTTCCTGTGGACACCAGCTCGTCGAACATCTCATTCCAAAATCATGGGCATTAATATGGAGTTGGTCCCCCTTTGCTGCTATAAAAGCCTCCACTCTTCTGGGAAGGCTTTCCACAGATGTTGGAACATTGCTGCATGGACTTGCTTCCATTCAGCGACAACAGCATTAGTGAGGTCGGGCACTGATGTTGAGCGATTAGGCCTGGCTCGCAGTCCGCCTTCCAATTCATCCAGAGGTCAGGGCTCTGTGCAGGCCAGTCAAGTTCTTCCACACCAATCTCAACAAACCATTTTTGTATGGACCTCATTTTGTGCACAGTGGCATTGTCATGCTGAAACAGGAAAGGGCCTTCCCTAAACTGTTGCCACAAAGTTGGAAGCACAGAATCGTCTAGAATGTCATTGTATGCTGTAGCATTAAGATTTCCCTTCAACGGAACTAAGGGAGCTATCCCTAACCATGTAAAACAGCCCCAGACCATTATTCCTCCTCCACCAAACTTCACAGTCGGAACTATGTATTGGGACAGGTAATGTTCTCCTGGCAACCGCCAAACCTGTTTGTGTGCTGCTGCTTGGCCAAGGAAACCCATTTTATGATGCTCTTGATGTTTCCTGTGCTGACGTTGCTTCCAGAGGCAGTTTGGAACTCGGTAGTGAGTTTTGCAACCGAGGACAGACGATTTTTACACGCTACGCGCTACAGCTTGTGTTGCCTACCACTTCACGGCTGAGCCATTGTTACTCCTAAACCTTTCCACTTCAAAATGACAGCACTTACAGTTAACCGGGGCAGATCTAGCAGGGCAGAAATTTGATGAATTGACTTGTTGGGAAGGTGGCATCCTATCACAGTGCCACATTGAAATTTACTGAGCTCTTCAGTAAGGCCATTCAACTGCCAATGTTTGTCTATTGAGATTGCATGGCTGTGTGCTCAATGTTATACATGGTGTGACTGAAATAACCTAATCCACTAATTTGAAGGCATATCCACATACTTTTGGACATGTAGTATAGGTACTCTACTGCTGCTCTTTATCTTGTCTCTCATTTCCTCCCACCCTCTCCGGCTCTCTCCCTCTCCATCCCTCCCTATTCTCCTTCCTACTTCCCTCCCACTCCCCCCTCTCCCCTGTCCCTACCTCTCCCTCTCCCTCCTCGTCTTCAGGAGTGTCTAGGCCTTGTTGCAGCGAGGGGATGAACACACTTTGTGATAGTGATGTTAACCCTGTGACAGCTGCTAATATGATGATTATCATGGAAAAACATCTGTACTACTGTATGGGTATGTAGTATGGACCAATACACTTGCTCTGGGCCCACAGCCAGACACCGCTCTACTTACAGTACTGTACAGTACGTCCAAGGAAAGAGACAGTCCATGGAGGAAACCTTCTGGATTGTTGATGTGTGGTAGGAATGTGTTGTTGATGTGTGGTAGGAATGTGTTGTTTATGTGTGGTAGGAATGTGTTGTTGATGTGTGGTAGGAATGTGTTGTTGATGTGTGGTAGGAATGTGTTGTTTATGTGTGGTAGGAAGACAGACTGTGTCCCAAATGGCACCCTATTCCCTTTAAATCTAGACGTATTCCTACAGTCTCTACTCTAACAGCCTTGAGAAATGGACTCCATCTCTCTGGGATGTGCTGTTGACACAATTACATAAAACAGGAATGCTAAAAGTGTACCGAGCATTCATCTCCGTTTGACCCAGCTCTGCCGTTCTCTCAGCTGAGGAAAAAATCTCCCTCTGTCCTTCTCTGTGCCCATTGTACCACAACCAATGACGTTTTTCCTTCCTGTTCTCCTGGGACCTGGAGCTACTATTTCCTGCCTCCCTTATCTCCATGATAAGACTCCAGCCTCGGTGCCCCCTGCCTCCCTGCCCCTACCTACCTCCATACAGGGCCGGTGCCAGAAAGAGGCATTTGATTTCCATAGGGGGCACGTTTATTTCACGGGGCCTCCTATGAATGCATGCGCTTGCTTTTCTTTAATGGATGTTATAGTAAAGACCATAGGTGGCATAAACCAAGTTTGAGGAAGCGTACAATTTATCCTACCATTTCTACCGATCTGCATGCAAGTTGTGATTTTCATATGCACATTTTCGTCGAACGAAATAATGAATAATCACGCATAATCGTGAATAATCATGTTTCCGTTTCTCAAAATCATTGTCACCTGGTTAATCATACAAATCTGAATTAAAATGATACATCTAAAAGTTCAAATTCAACTAATGGAGAGCACCAGCTTCTACCATATGGACACATTGATACACCGTGATCCATTGGTCGCTAAAGAAATGAATGCATGGAACTAAGAGATAGCCTATAACTTCCGTCATCAACTAAGTAAAATACATAGGCGTAAAGCCGACAAATTCAAACGGTAATACATTTTTAACATATTCTGATGAAAATTCCAGTTCTTTCAGTCGCATTCATTTCTCTGCCGCGCCTATCTGTCTCCCTTTCTATCTGTCTTGACTTGAGCTAGTGAAGTGTAACATTGTATGAAATCAATCAACTGGGTCCTGCCAAAGCTGTTGCTAGTGAACTTGCAACATTGTATCAACTAGCCTATTCTGGGGCCTCAGGGTTTCCCTAGCCAGTGAGCCTGGGACAGACATCTGTTTATGTGCAAGGGAAAAGTGTTTAGGTATTTTCCACTGTATATAGGCTATGGGATCATCAGATCATGATATTTTGCCCTTTCCCACCGAGGCTTGGGAGAGTGTTGGAAAATATACTGTGAGGATGTATTATCATTCACAATGGAGGCTGAACTTCTTCGATGTAAGGTCCCCTATTTTGGGGACCTGGGTGATTCTGGTACCGGTTCCAAACAACATGTTCTCTTATACAATTATTATTGAGACTGTGTGACTTATGACGTGAAATCTGAAACCACTTGAAGCTGGGATGTCCCTCCATTTAATTCGCTCTTCCGACTGTCCTTCAACTCCTGGCTTAACCCGAAATTGAAGCCACTGATTAAGCACATGCCTGCAATTGTTACATCGTGGCACAGCAGGGGTGAGTGGCAGCACATTCAGAGACCGATTTATAGCCATTCATCTAAAATAATGAATAGATTTTAAACAACAAACACCTTCTGTTTGTCATAGATGGACAATATTAATATGAGATGAAAGGCAAAGCTAGAGCTATGTGAGACTTTCACGGCGATGGGGTCAAACATTTTGATCAAGAGAGGCTTTTATATTAAGGCACATTTTCTAAACATACAAATATGTATTTTACAGTGATAAGGAAGGTGAAATCTTATAATTCGTTTTATCATTTGATGATGCTATATTTATAAAGCATGTAAGTGATTTCAGGCCTTATTCATACAGTTTTGTTGAAATATTTCAGATTTTCATCATATTTGTACTGTGTACTTGAGCTTGTGTCCTCAAAAGTGACTACACCTAAGCAATGTATTACTAGTTTTATCAGAAAGGTGAGATGTTAAACTTTCTTTGAGTATGCAGCATTACTAGTTACTGTTTGTGGCCCTGTCATGAGAAATAATTACATTTGGGGATTAGGTAGATTACATTTAGTTACAGTTAACTGGTTAAAAAACAGACTTTGTTGACTTGCTGTGTGAGTTGAAGAGGTGAGGTGACTGGTGACTGAGAAGCTCAGCGTATTAGTGGTGGACGTGGTTAAGTTAAGTTGAGTTAAGACAATCAGAAATCAGACATCCCCAAAAAAATTGCACTTTCCTACATTTGGGCACAGTAGGGCAGGTAGGCTACTTCTATGCATGCTCAGGCACGCACTCCCTCAACATTATCAGGACACAGAAACCAGACACATGTTCATTGCTCACATGGAGCACTTCAAACAAAAGACAATGAAAAAATTTACAAAACTCTTAAACGATGGTTATGAAATAAAACAGAACTTGTTTCCTCACAAGTATAGTAGTGTCACGGTTGTCGTCGGTGGAAGAAGGAGAGGACCAAAGCGCAGCGTAGCTAGTGTTCATCTTGATTTTAATAGATAAAACTGAACATGAACACAAAAACAATAAACGTGAACAAACCGAAACAGTCCCGTGTGGCACAAACACTGACACAGGAAACACACGAACAGGAACAATCACCCACAAACCAACAGTGAAAACAGGATACCTTAATATGGTTCCCAA
This sequence comes from Salvelinus namaycush, assembly GCF_016432855.1. Classification (NCBI taxonomy): domain Eukaryota; kingdom Metazoa; phylum Chordata; class Actinopteri; order Salmoniformes; family Salmonidae; genus Salvelinus; species Salvelinus namaycush. Next base: position 15,175,078 of record NC_052341.1, read on the forward strand.
TCAGAGACAATGCAAAACACCTGCCTCTGATTGAGAACCATATCAGGCCAAATGACAAACCTCAACATAGAAACACATAACATAGACTGCCCACCCCAACTCACGCCCTGACCATACTAACTAAAGACAAAAACAAGGGAAAATAAAGGTCAGAACGTGACAAGTAGGTTGTGAACTCTGCAAACAACGTTTCCACTCCGAGAATGAGAAAGTAAATTGCTGCAAATTAATACATGCATTAACATAAATTAATGTGACTACATTACAGGGATTAACGGTACATGTACTAAGCCTACTTGTGACATACAGTCGTATGAAAAAGTTTGGGCACCCCTCTGAGGCAGCATAATAATTTACTCTGTCGTCACAGAAAATGATCACAGTGGCATGCCATTCATTTTCTAATAAAAGCTGAGTACTGGGGTATTGTCCAGACAAAGATGTTTAGTGTAGCAATATTAAGTTGTATGAAATTAAATCAGATGTGAAAAATAGGATATGCAAAAATGTGGGCACCCTTGTCATTCTGTTGATTTGAATACCTGTAACTACTTAGCACTGATTAATTGGAACACACAATTGGTTTGGTGAGCTCATTAAGCCTTGAACTTCATAGACAAGTTCATCCAATCATGAGAAAAGGTATTTAAGGTGGCCAATTGCAAGTTGTTGTTCTCTTTGACTCTCCTCTGAAGAGTGGCAACATCGGGGCCTCAAAACAACTCTCAAATGACCTGAAAACAAAGATTGTTCAACATTATGGTTTAGAGGAAGGCTACAAAAAGCTATCGCAGAGATGTAAGCTGTCAGTGTCCACTGTGAGGAACATAGTGAGGAAATGGAAGACCACAGGCACAGTTCTTGTTAAGGCCAGAAGTGGCAGGCCAAGTAAAATATCGGAGAGGCAAAGGCGAAGGATGGTGAGAACGGTCAAAAACAGCCCACAGACCACCTCCAAAGACCTACAACATCTTGCTGCAGATGGTGTCACTGTGCATCGTTCAACAATTCAGCGCACTTTGCACAAGGAGAAGCTGTTTGGGAGAGTGATGCAGAAGAAGCCTTTTCTGCACACGCCACAAACAGAGTCGCTTGAGGTATGCAAACGCACATTTGGACAAGCCAGCTTCATTTTGGAATAAGGTGCTGTGGACTGATGAAACAAAGATTGAGTTATTTGGTCATAACAAGGGACGTTATGCATGGCGGCAAAGAACACAGCGTTCCAAGAAAAACACTTGCTACCCACAGTCAAATTTGGTGGGGGTTCCATCATGCTGTGCGGCTGTGTGGCCAGTGCCGGTACTGGGAATCTTGTTAAAGTTGAGGGTCGCATGGATTCCACTCAATATCAGCAGATTCTTGGGAATAATGTTGAAGAATCAGTCACAAAGTTGAAGTTACGCTGGATATTTCAACAAGACAACGACCCAAAACACTGCTCAAAATCTACCCGGGCATTTATGCAGAGGAACAAGTACAATGTTCTGGAATGGCCATCCCAGTCCCCAGACCTGAATATCATTGAGAATCTGTGGGATGATTTGAAGCGGGCTGTCCATGCTCGGCAACCATCAAACCTAACTGAACTGGAGATGTTTTGTAAGGAGGAATGTTCCGAAATACCTTCATCCAGAATCCAGACACTCATTAGAGGCTATGGGAAGCATCTAGAGGCTGTTATTTTAGCAAAAGGAGGCTCTAACAAATATTGATGTGATTTTTTCTATTGGGGTGCCCAAATTTATGCACCTGTCTAATTTTGTTTTGATGCATATTGCACATTTTCTGTTAATCCAATAAACCTAATTTCACTACTGAAATATTACTGTGTCCATCAGTTATTTGATAGATCAAAATGAAATTGCTGATCCAAACACCCAATTATTTATAAATGGAAATCATGGAAATTGTCAGGGGTGCCCAAACTTTTTCATACGACTGTATGTAATGGGCAATTGACACAAATAAACAAAGGGCAACATTTCACACAATGTAACAATGAATGTGCAAGAATTGGCGAGAGATAGCTGAGTGCATTCTGGAGAGCTGAATGGATGTATTCTGGAGAGAGAGAGAGAGGCGCCATATCTTAGCCACACACCCCTCCCTTCTTGTCTCAACATTTGAAGTTATTACACATTATCTTCACACATATTTGACATGCTTTTCACTGACAGACGCAACTTAATAATCAGCTAGGCCTATTTACCCGCGCGGTGTCCAAAGAACTTAACTATCCTCTGTGGCTGAGTCATGTTTTCTGGTGAAGTATTTTGAATGATTTCATTTAGACAGGAGTATAAACGCAACAATTTCAACATTTTAACTAAGTTAAAGTTCATATAAGTAAAATCAGTCAATTGTAAAACATTCATTAGGCCCTAATCTATGGATTTTACATGACTGGGCAGGGGTGCATAGGCCCACCCACTTGGGAGCCAGTCCCACCCATTGGGGAGCCAGGCCCAGGCCCAGCCAATCAGAATTAGTTTTTTTTATTACAGACAGAAATACTCCTCAGTTTCATCAGCTGTCCGGGTGGCTGGTCTCAGACAATACCCCAGGTTAAGAACCCGGATATGGAGGTCCTGGGCTGGCGTGGTTACACGTGATATGTGGTTGTGAGGCCGGTTGGACAAACTGCCAAATGACATCAATTCTCTGACAACAGCTCTGGTGAACATTCCTGCAGTCAGCATGCCAACTGCACACTCCCTCAAAACTTGAGACATCTGTGGCATTGTGTTGAGTGACAAAACTGCACATTTTAGGCCTTTTGTCCCCAGCACAAGGTGCACCTGTGTAACGATCATGCTGTTTAATCAGCTTCTTGATATGCCACACCTGTCAGGTGCATCGATTATCTTGGCAAAGGAGAAATGCTGACTAACAGGGATGTAAACAAATTTGTGCATTTTAGAGAATTTGGAACATTTGTGGGATCTTTTATTTCAGCTAACGAAACATGGGACCAGCACTTTACTTGTTGCGTTTATATTTTTGTTCAGAATATATAATTTTGGCCAAACATCAATTTTCTTTTTTGTAAGACAGCATCCGAACAGTGCACTGTGCACCCGCCAACTTTACTTTCCAATTCCCAAGTGGCTGAAACCAGTGCACTGTACATAACGACGAGGTGCTCATGTCTCTGCCCTAACAATGGGAGTCGTTGTTCCAAAAGCTTAGGTCTGCATATTGAGCCCGTAGAAACACATTTGGGCTTATTCTGGACAGATTTTGGCAAGTTAGCCCTCTCACTTGGCCTCTTCCTCTCTCCTGAAACTATTTCACAGGAGAAAGCATCCCAACGAGTGAAACAGCACCCCTATTTCTTACTATATGTAGCCCATGTATCTGTATGACATGCCATACTCATTTTGTCCAGACAGCGTCATATAAATGATATACACATACTGAGACTGCGAGGTGCTTTTTCGCTCGCGCCAATGCTTTATCTAAGATTGGTGCATCTTTCTGTCGTTGCGTGTCTCTGTCCAATAAATGATCAATATGTCAATACTTTATTTGGACGGGCAAGGAGGTACAGTAGGAGGCCTGCCCATAACACTGGCCCTGCCTCCGTGGCCCTCTGGGACTCTGGGAAAGACAGAGTACACTCTTCGTCTGCCACTCCAGACTTATCTGCCTTCTCTTCCTCCCAGCAGCGTGGCCCAATTCAAGGCCAGCCAGGTGTTCCTCCCCATTGGGCATGCCAGCTACACTATCTCTCTGTCTCCCCCTTTATGTTGCCCAGCCAAGATCACCTCATAGGAAACCTCATGGACTCAAGCTCTATGTGAGAGCATCATTTTGATATCACATGCTAAGACTCTGGACCTCTCATGGAGAACAATGCTGTTAATTGAATAGAGTGCTAACAAATAACGGGACCGTCTGCCCTTAATCATCAGCATCTACCAGGCTAAACCTTCATAGCACACAGCAGCCAACAACCAAGTGAAGCACTCCTTTGAACAGAGCCTGAGGGGAGCATAGGTGTAACTAGCTGTACCAGACAGAATGAGCTATTGCAGAGTCAGTAAAAACGCATCAATATGGCCACAAGCCCTCCTGCATTGCAGTGTTGGAAAACTTAGAAGGTGCCTTTTTCAGACTATGTGTCTGTCCCAAATGGCACCCTATTCCCTATATGGTGCAATACCTTTGACAAGAGCCCTATGGGCCCTGATGAAAATAAGTGCACTATATAGGGAATAGGGTGCCATTTGTGATTCCGCCTTCCGGTCTTTTTCTTACTCTTTAATTTAGTTACAAAGAACTGCACTAAATCTAACTTTAATCAGAAGAAGTGCTGAATATTCAATTTGGGGTATGGTGATTATTTATCTAGTGTGTTAATAATGATTGGCCCCCCGGAGTGACTATCGGTGATTAGGTATGAAGAAAAGGTTCATTAGCGATCATAAGCAACGTTAGTCTTAGGGGCAAAACATGTTTTTGAGGGCGGTAGTGTGAAGTCAGCGTTTTACCAAAGGTAACCATGGGGTATGGCATCATGAAACATGGAGGGTTTTGAGGGAGAGAGTGAGGGAAAGAGGGGGTTGAGAGTATGGGGGGGGAGAAAAAGTGAGAAAGAAAGAGAGAATTGAGTGAGAGAGAGAGAGAGAGAGAGAGAGAGAGAGAGAGAGAGAGAGAGAGAGAGAGAGAGAGAGAGAGAGAGAGGGAGAGAGAGAGAGAGATGTGGGGGACAGAGGTAGACAGGGAGAAAGAACGAGAGAGCGAGAGAAAGAGGGAGAGATGGAGAGAGAGCATAAGGACTAGACCATATACAGATGTTTGAATGGGGTAGTAGTAGGCAGTCCCCCAGGCTACAGTTTTTAGGATTTCCACACATGGATTTCCACACATAATCCATCCACTTGACAGGTGTGGCATATCAAGAAGCTGATTAATGTTTTTTTTACTAATCGATCGTCTGTGCCCAAATTATGAACTCTGGTGTATTTTGAACATTGAGTGCAGGCTCCTGTGGTTGGATAAAAAAAAATTATAATAAAGAAAGAAAAAAAAAAAAAAACATGTTTGGCCTCTTAGGGTTGGGCCCAGCCCCTGACTCACAAAATTGACCAGTCACATTTATTTATTATGCAGTTTTTTTATTTGTATTTTATTAATCAGTTACCCAATCAAGGCAGGGCCTCCCAGTAACCCACGTGGGCCCCATACCTCCTCTCATCCCCTATCTGACAATTAGCAGAGCGGTAGCAGGCTGTCTACACTCACTGAGAGCGGGTTACTAAATCCTCCTGTGGTTGGCAGTTGCTCTAAATATATATCTATATATACTGTATTTCAATGATCATTATATATTTTTTAATGATTTGTTTTGCTGCCTCTTGGCTACAGACCTGGGTCCAGGGGCTACCGCCCCGGTAAGCCCCTGCATTAATCCAGCACTGAGCCTATAGCTTCAGCAGGAGGAGTATTGTCCATCCTATCCGGTCTCTATTCACTACATGGGCCATTTACTCGCTCTTAACCCCCCCTGGATCCTGTATTGCGTTTCCATCCCACTGTATGCTAGCCGGTACACAGCTAAATATACAGCAACACGATGTCAGCCGGAAAGGAATACACTGCTGTTTCAACCTGTGTTTACTTTGCTGCCGATCACGTTTCGGCTCTGTGGTTGAATGAAACATAAACCTGAGAAATACATCATAGTAAAAGACACCATGGCCGACGGCCGGCTGGTGTGCATATGTAAAGAAATACACTTTTAATCCGTGTGTGTGTGTGTGTTGCTATAACAGCCTCCACTCTTCTGGGAAGGTTTTCCACTAGATGTTGGAGCATTGCTGTGGGGACTTGTATCCATTCAGTCACAAGAGCATTAGTGAGGTCGGACACTGATGTTGGGAGATTAAGCCTGGCTCACAGTCGGTGTTCCAATTTTACATTTTACATTTTAAGTCATTTAGCAGACGCTCTTATCCAGAGCGACTGACAAGTACATACATTCATACTTTTTTTTTTTTTTTTTTTTTTTTTTTTTTTTTTGTACTGGTCCCCCGTGGGAATCGAACCCACAATCCTGGCGTTGCAAGCGCCATGCTCTACCAACTGAGCCACACGGGACCACTCATCAATTCATCCCAAAGGTGTTCAGTGGAGTTGAGGTCAGGGCTCTGTGCAGGCCAGTCAAGTTCTTCCACACCGATCTTGACAAACCATTTCTGTATGGACCTCGCTTTGTGCATGGGGGAATTGTCATGCTGAAATGAGAAAGGGCCTTCCCCAAACTGTTGCCACAAAGTTGGAAGCACAGAATCGTCTAGAATGACATTGTATGCTGTAGGGTTAAGCTTTCCCTTCAATGGAACTAAGCGGCCTAGCCAGACACCATGAAAAACAGCCCCAGACCATTATTCCTCCTCCACCAAACTTTATAGTTGGCACTATGCATTGGGGCAGGTAGCGTTCACCTGGCATCCGCCAAACCCAGATTCGTCAGTCAGACTGCCATTTAATGAAGCTCACGATGAACAGTTATTGTGCTGACGTAGCTTCCAGAGGCAGTTTGGAACTCGGTAGTGAGTGTTGCAACCGAGGACAGGCGTTTTTTACACGCTACGTGCTTCAGCACTCGGTGGTCCTGTACTCTGAGCTTGTGTGGCCTACCACTTCCCGTCTGAGCCGTTGTTGCTGCTAGATGATTCTACTTCACAATAACAGCACTTACAGTTGACTGGGGCAGCTCTAGCAGGGCAGACATTTGACCAACTGACTTGTTGGAAAGGTGGCATCCTACGACGATGCCGCATTAAAAGTAACTGAGCTCTTCAGTAAGGCAATTCTACTGCCAATGTTTGTCTATAGAGATTGCATGGCTGTGTGTTTGATTTTATACAACTGTCAGCAATAACTGTGGCTGAAATAGCTGAATCCACTAATTTGAAAGGGTGTCCACAAACTTTGTATACTGTATATAGTGTACATCACAGACATGTGACTGCAATAGAAACTTGTGTGCTTGGAAACACTGGCCAGTTTAGGTCATGTTGTGGGATAGAATGCAAAGCACACACACAAAAGGAGGAAAGGAAACAGATGAATTCCTAGCCTAGGCTGGTTCCTTTTTCCATCTACCAGATGATTTGTATTTTGTTATTGTTATTGTTTGTTGCATTGCCATGAGTTCCAGTCCGTCTAAATGTATTCGACCAATGACCATATCACTTGACAAAGAACCGGAGGTAAGATTCGTTTTTTATGGTTGGAGTTCTGAGCCATAAAAAAAGAAGGAAACCCAAGACATTTCACTGGCATTCCATGGCATTTTTACGACGTGCACACAGGGCAGCAGCAGGAACTACGTTCACGGACGGTAACCATTGGGAAAGCAGAACGAATGCCATTGCAAATGGGAGATGGGCCAAAGAGAGAACGGCCATAGCATGAAGCGGAGGATTTTCTCTTCAAATCATGCACTTCGTTTTCTTGCCCAAAATGGGGTTTATGCCCAGTTTGTGTTCGTTTTTCCAAGAAGAACATTTTATTATTAGTTTTTATTCAGAAAAGCTGAGGAGTTAGCAAAAGGAAAGTTTCTGATCCTTTTGGGTTAGATTGTTCGATTGAGTTCGATTGTTTTGATATCTGTCCCCACATCTGCCTGAGTATTTATACACAGTTACTGAGGAGGTATGACGTCTAACAGAGGAGCTGGAGAGAGGGAGTTAGAGAGAGGAGCTGGAGAGGAGTTGGAGAGGAGATGGAGAGAGAGAGGGGAGGTGGGAAGAGGTAGAGAGAGGGGCGTTACAATGATTTAAAGGGTGGTGGAGGTGGGCGGGGCTGTAGGGGTGAGAGGGAGGCCCCCTCTGACACCTTACACAGTTTGATTGACAGGTGCAGACAGGGAGCCCGGCAACAAGTGGACTGCAGTTACTTCAGCTGTATGGAGGAAGGGGGAAGAAAAATACTTGGCTGTGACGAATCATAGGGCGGGCTCTGGCAGTTCAAAGGAATGGACTCTCATGAAGAGGAATGGTGTGTGTGTGTGTGTGTGTGTGTGTGTGTGTGTGTGTGTGTGTGTGTGTGTGTGTGTGTGTGTGTGTGTGTGTGTGTGTGTGTGTGTGTGTGTGTGTGTGTGTGTGTGTGTGTGTGTGTGTGTGTGTGTGTGCGTGCCTGTTTGTGTGTGTTCCGTGGGTGGGGGTGTTTAGAACTGAAGAATGTGTGTGACAGACACAGACAGTGATCTATAGGAGAGAAGTTGGGGGGGTAGAATCTACGGGGTAGACATTTATTCATTATGGTCACAATGCATGTTACTAAGGCAAAGGGAAGATTAAAACAGCTTGGGAGCTTTCATTCTACTAGCCCAATTAGAGGGGTCCAGACACTGAAGATGGCAAACTGGGTCCGACAGAAAAAATACAGGGGTTTTGTCATGGTAAACATTCGTGGCCAGCCATCTCCATACCATATCTCTGTCCCAACTGGCACAATATTCTCTATATAGTGCCCTACTTGGTAGTACACTATAGAGGGAATATGATGCCATTTGGGACAGAGATCATACCATGTGTTATTTTCTCCTCCTTAAAAAGGAATCTGTTTTTTCTATACTACTTCACCGTAATATATCTGTTGGCTGTCATACCGTAAATAATGTTCTATTGCATTATAATCTAGAAATGTGCTAGAGGGTATAATAAGATGATTTAGTTCTCACTCTCCTGTGTCTTGAGGAAAAAATAACACTGTGGTTCCCTGGAATTATAAGAATAGCTAATTAACCGACATGTGCAGACGTTAATTTGTCTCTGATATAAATCATAAAACATCACAACAACACTTGGAGCTGAAAAGCTGAGCACTTTTACACCGCAGACGTCTAAGCCGATAAGAAAAAATATCTAACAATGCACAGAGGAAATGAGAATTAGACTTCCATTTATCCAGACAGTAAGTTTGGATTAGGTTTACCCCAGTGTTTGGTTAGGATGGAGCGGGTCGATCCAGTTACCAAACCACAAATATCACTTCATAGGAGAGAGCCCGAGAGAGAGCCGGAGAGAGAGCCAGAGAGGGCTGTGGCCAGGAGAGCTAGGGGAGCCAAGCCCCCCAACAGGGGGGACAACTGAGCAAGGGGGCGATGGGGGGGACACCCCAGGAGGGCTCTCCTATTCCAGCTCAAACACAGACTATTTAAGAAAGAAATAATAAAAATGCCTAACCCTGTTAAGTGTTAAGGGCAAGTATTCTCATAACATTCAGATTGGAGCGTGAGTGGAATTTGAGCGCTGAATGGGTTCAGGGTGTGCTGGTCTAGCATCGAGGCTGGCTTAACTTTCCAGTCAGTCAGTCAGTACAGTGCCTGCAGCAAGACTAGATTGCCTTCCTGAGCCACCCTAAAAACATAGGCGGTGTAAAATGGCAAGAATGTTCCTTGATATAAGGAGGCGATTGTTTCATTACTCTCTCCCAGTGTCTCTCTCTTTCTCTCTCTTTCTCGCTTTTCTCTCCTGTCTCTCTCTCTCTTTTTTCTCTCTCACTTTCTCTCCCTCTCCCTGTCTCTCTCTCTCTCCCCTCAGAGGTAGTAAAGGCAGGAAAAAAGGCTGGCAGTTGTTTCTTGTTTTTCAGTGGTTGGAAGAGTTGTGTGGCGTGTAATTGGTCTTCTCTGGACTCAGGATCTTAAACCGGATCAAACCGGTCTGACTGTCGCAGGGAGGAGGCAGTGTCTCACACCAAATCTGTTAAATTCATTCCCGGAGAATATTATTAAATTAGGGCCACTCGATTAGAGGTTGAATGTTTTCCTGTGTGTAATGTGGGCATAGAAATATTATTCGTAGAATGGGTATCCCCATTCAAGTCAATGGGTCTGTAATGGATGGATGGATGGTGTAGATTCTATATCGGTGCCAAGATCACATCCAAATATCACTCCGTGGTGCTTCAGTAATTTGCTTTGCGGAGGATTTACACTCTGGTCGTTAGGAGGGTAATTTTGAATCTCAAGGTCGGACACCAAAAAATGCAATTTAGCCAAACAAGGTGAAAAGGTAAAACATACACAATTTGCCCACTACTGTTTAAGTTTTCTCATGTTTTAGAACAAATGGCAATGGAATGGCCCCCATATCACCATAGTTATCTTGTTAAGGGCAAGGAAGGGCAAGAAAGAAACTGCATTCACACTATACAGAACATTATTGTGGGTTCAGTCAGTAATGAGAAACTGTTTCACACTCAAACACACCCAAACAGCATACAGGGTGAATGAGTACAGCTAGTGGCAGTACCATACTGGCCTGGTGCTAAAACTCTAACGTTGTATAATTACAGATGAGACTTCATTCATAAGTCCAGTGTATACAGTGGCTTGAGAAAGTATTCACCCCTTTGGCATTTTTCCTATTTTGTTGCCTTACAACCTGGATTTAAAATAGATTTTTGGTGGGGTTGTATCATTTGATTTACACAACATGCCTACCACTTTGAAGATGCAAAATATTTTTTGGTGAAACAAACAAGAATTAAGACAAAAAAACAGAAAACTTGAGCGTGCGTAACTTTTCACCCCCCCAAAAGTCAATACATTGTAGAGCCACCTTTTGCAGCAATTACAGCTGCAAGTCTCTTGGGGCATGTCTCTATAAGCTTGGCACATATAGCAACTGGGATATTTGCCGATTCTTCAAGGTAAAACTGCTCCAGCTCCTTCAAGTTGGAGGGGTTCCGCTGGTGTACAGCAGCCTTTAAGTCATACCACAGATTCTCAATTGGATTGAGGTCTGGGCTTTGACTAGGCCATTCCAAGACATTTCAATGTTTCCTCTTAAACCACTCAAGTGTTGCTTTAGCAGTATGCTTAGGGTCATTGTCCTGCTGGAAGGTGAACCTCCGTCCCAGTCTCAAATCTCTGGAAGAATGAAACAGGTTTCCCTTAAGAATTTCCCTGTATTTAGTGCCATCCATCATTCCTTCAGCTCTGACCAGTTTCCCAGTCCCTGCCGATGAAAAACATCCCCACAGCATGATGCTGCCACATCCCCACAGCATCATGCTGTGGGGATGATGGTCTCGGGGTGATGAGAGGTGTTGGGTTTGTGCCAGACCTAGCATTTTCCTTGATGGCCAAAAAGCTCAATTTTAGTCTCATTTGAACTGAGTACCTTCTTCCATATGTTTGGGGAGTCTCCCACATGCCTTTTGGCGAACACCAAACATGTTTGCTTATTGTTTTCTTTAAGCAATGGCTTTACTCTGGCCACTCTTCCATAAAGCCCAGCTCTGTGGAGTGTACGGCTTAAAGTGGTCCTATGGATAGATACTCCAATCTCTGCTGTGGAGCTTTGCAGCTCCTTCGTGGTTATCTTTGGTCTCTTTGTTGTCTCTCTGATTAAGGCCCTCCTTGCCTGGTCCATGAGTTTTGATGGGCGGCCCTCTCTTGGTAGGTTTGTTGTGATGCCATATTCTTTCCATTTTTTAATAATGGTTTTAATGGTGCTCTGTGGGATGTTCAAAGCTTCTAATATTTTTTTTATAACCCAACCTGATCTGTACTTCTCCACAACTTTGTCCCTGATGTGTTTGGAGAGCTCATTGATCTTCATGGTACCGCTTGCTTGGTGGTTCCCCTTGCTTAGTGGTGTTGCAGACTCTGGGGCCTTTCAGAACAGGTGTATATATACTGAGATCATGTGACAGATCATGTGACACAGATTGCACACAGATGGATTTTATTTAACAAATGATGTGACTTCTGAGGGTAATTGGTTGCACCAGATCTTATTTAGGGGCTTCATAGCAAAGGGGGTGAGTACATACGTACGCACACACCACTTTTCCGATTTTTATTTGTTATAATTTTTTGGAACAAGTTTTTCATTTCACTTCACCAATTTGGACTATTTTGTATATGAACGTTACATGAAATCCAAATAAAAATCTATTTCAATTACAGGTTGTAAGGCAACAAAATAGGAAAAATGCCAAGGGGGATGAATTATTTTGCAAGGCACTGTACTTTGAGAGAATAAAGTTGGGAGGAAGGAGTGTATGACGTCTCTCAGCACTGAAATCAGAAATCATCTTGGTGCTACATCTGAAGAGCATGGAACAGCAAAATCAGAATTCAATAAGCTTCAACTTCCTCTGTGTCCACAACGCTTAGGACCTATCATAGTCAAAACACCAACACAGTTGTGAAGAGGGCACAACAATGCCTCTTCCCCCTCAGTAGACTGAAAATATTTGTCATTGGCCCTCAGATCCGCAAAAGGTTCTACAGCTGCACCATTGAGAACATCTTGACTGGCTGCGTTACCGCTTGGTATGGCATCTGCTTAGCATTCGACCGCAAGGCACTTCAGAAGGTAGTCTGTATGGCCCAGTACATCACTGGCGTCGAACTCCCTGCCATCCAGGACCTCTACACCAGGCGGTGTCAAAGGAAGGCCCTAAAAATTGTCAAAGACTCCAGCCACTCAAGACATAGACTGTTCTATCTGCTACCACATGTCAGACAGTAGCTGAGCGCTAAGTCTGGAATCAACCGGACCCTGAACAGCTTCTACCCCCAAGCCACAAGACCAAATAGCTACCTGGACTATCTGCATTGACCCTTTATGCACTAGCTATTTTTGACTCTATGCACACACACTGGTCTCTACCCACACACTTACACATACTTACCCTGACACTCCAACACATACACACATTAACACACACACACACACACACACACACACACACACACACACACACACACACACACACACACACACACACACACACACACACACACACACACACACACACAATCACATGTAGCACTGTATACACACACACACACACACACACACACACACACACACACACACACAATCACATGTAGCACTGTATACACACACACACACACACACACACACACACACACACACACACACACACACACACACACACACACACACACACACACACACACAATCACATGTAGCACTGTATACACACACACACACACACACACACACACACACACACACACACACACACACACACACACACACACACACACACACACACACACACACATTAACACACACACACACACACACACACACACACACACACACACACACACAATCACATGTAGCACTGTATACACACACACACACACACACACACACACACACACACACACACACACACACACACACACACAAACACACAATCACACAATCACTTATGGCACTGTACACACAGACACACATTTGCCACACACACTTCCACACTCATCACGTACACTGTTGTTACTGTCTATAATCTACCCTTTTGCCTAGTCACTTTATCTATCCCTACCTATATGTACATACAGTATCTACCTCAATTGCCTGGTACCTTTTACATTGACTCGTTACTGGTACCCTGTGTATATAGTTAAGTTATCATTGTGTCTTACAATTTTTTTTCTATTATTATTATTAATCTTTTATTGTATTCTGCATTGCTGTGAAGGGCCAGTAAGTAAGCATTTCACTGTTAGTCTACACCTGTTGTTTACGAAGCATGTGGCGATATAAATGTGATTTGATTTGATTTGATGTAAAAATGGTTTGTGTTATGTTTGTTCAATGTGGAAAACGAATAACCAGGTGGAGGAAGAAGAGGAGAAGGAGCAAGATGGGTAGAACTAACCCCACTGCCGAAGGCAGTCCCTGGGCTGAGGGAAGCCAATGAGGGGGGCGAGAGAGGGGCATTGCAGGGCTGCGAGGGGTTGGGAGGGGGGCAGATGGGTTAGGGTTAGGGTTAGCCCCAGTGGTAAGGCAGGAGCCACACAATTTCACGGCGTATTTTCTGCAGATGTGTCTGTGGTAACTGGAGCGAGGGGGGCATTGGGCCACTGACAGGCCTGATGGATAGCCCTGGATAGCCCTGCAGCAGCCCCACTGAGAGGGACCAGGGGTGATCGGGCCGTCTCCAAACATCAAAACACTATGGCTGCGCCCAAATGGCACCCTATGGGCCTTGGTCAAAAGTAGTGCACTATATACGGAATAGGGTGCCCTTTGGGAAACAGACGGTGTCCACACTCCGGACCCACTTCTGGTTACAGGGGCAGAAAAAAGTGTTTAGATATGAAAACAACACGTAACAGTAAGCCTTGCCTTCTTATCTTCTGTCTACCCATGACTGTCTACTCTGAGACTGGCAGTGTAGGAAAACAAACATGTTTGGGAGAGCCAAGGAGACATTCATAACGTTTAAAGGATTAGACTGTGTATGTGTGTGCGCCAATGTGCATGCGCATTGGTGTGTGTGCATGTGTGTGTACCAACATGTGTGTGCATGGGTGTGTGTGTGTGCTGGATGCACAGACTGAGAACAAGTAGACACAGTTGTCCAGGGAGTGTGTGTTCTGAAAGATGGCCTCTACTCCTTCCAGCTCTGTGTCTGTCAGCTTTATGTCTCCAGAGTACATTGCTTTATCAATCCATTGATCAGCTCTTAACAGGTCATAAATACACAGATGCAGGCAGAAAAACAAGCCTGTTTAAATGTTTTAAACCACAACTAGTAAATTGCAAAGGAATAAAGATGTTTCTACTTGTCAGACCTATAGTGGACCTAAGGAAAGTTTATCCAGTCGGTGATGAAACATTTTATAAAACTGAATGGCCGGGAGAAAATATTAGATATTGCCATGAAATTGAAAATATTATCATTACATTATTTATTTAATCTGACTTTGAAAAAGTTAAGCCAACTTGGCAACTTTAGGAAAACTAATAAGCCTGTCAAGTGGAGGTAGAAAAATGAAGGTACACATGAACGATTTCCCATTCACCTAATGCACCATGCAAACTCTCATGAATGGTGTGGAATTTCCCCTAGGATCAGCCAATAACATGCTTGCGATGCATGATCTATGTGATTCATTGGTTGTTGAAAATTAAACAGATGTTTTGTAACCCGAAACATTTGTCTTGCTCAACACTTCCGAAACATGCCAGTTTTTTTTATCTGTTTCAAATCTGAGAACCTGTGTTTTAGGAACAATTGGGAATATTACATCACAAAAAAGTTGTTTCCCAGAAATACATGAAGACGTTAATTGATTTGCACTCAATCATCACTAATATGATTTATGATTCTGTACAACAGTCAATATAATGTCTCTATAGGGAGTCATTCAACCGAATTATATTGTAACTGAAGTGAACATATTGCAATTTATGAGCAACTTATGTTCAACATTTACATCAGAAAGAAATGAATTACAAACAACCACATGGGCAAAAGCAATGAGTAAATTCAGTGCTGACTGATCCATATTATGAATACTTTATTCTGATTTCATGGATAGCTATACTTCTCATCTGTATGTTAGTTGGTTGTTGTTGTTGTTGTTGTTCTTGTAATTGTTTTGTTGTCACTTGATTCTAGCTATGACCTTTATAGATAGACAGAAGACTGGACATTGACAGTAGGCTACTGTCCATACGATTAGTAGACCAGTAGGCATATCGTTAGTTCACATAGAGCAACTGTAAGACCCAGTCTCAGAGATTATAAAATAGAATAGCCCCTATAAACCCTCCATGTGCCAACTCCCCCCACCCCACCCCACCCAGTCTCCCCTCCAGCAGGAGGGCTAATCGGCCTTGCCAGGACCAGGGGAGGTGAGGAGAGGTGGGGGACGGAGATGTCTGAGGGTGGGGGGCAACCAGACGGCAGACAGCCAGCCAGGCCAGACCACCATATAATCCCACAGGGAGGGAGGGAGAGGGAGAGGGAGAGAGGATGTCTGACCAAACCACAGATTAGATAACCAGGAAGAGGCCTATACAGCAGAGATGAACAAGAGCTCTTAGATGGAGAGAGAGATGGAGGGATGAAGGGGGGAGATGATAAGGTAGATAGAGCAAGAGAGGGGGGGCTGGTGAGGATAAGTGAGTAGGGTAAGGAAAAAGGCAGAGCGTGTCATGTCAGGTGAAATAAAGAGGATAAGAAGAGGATAGAGAATCCAATCACTAAATTAAAAGGTCTGAATGAGGAACTCAAGCTAAATTGTCCATGTTTATCTTAATAACCTTGCTTAAAGTTCCATAAGGGGGCCAGGAAAGAGTTAGACCTGGGAGGAGGTGATGGGAGGTCTGATCTAAGATTAAGAAGATTGTAGAAAAAAGCTCCAGACAATATGTGATTACATAAGTGCCTTCAGATTTACTGCATCCAGATTGACTGATTAGGGGTTCTTGATAATTGAATGGTGGTTCCTAATTCCTGTATAATAAAATCACAAGTAATTGTGTGCTTATTTCAAACATGTATTGAAGTGAGTTTTCTGCTGTTGAGGCACTAACATACAGTATTGCCACAAGCAAGGTGCAACAGAGTTAGAAGAACACTGACTCCCATTAAGAAGGAACTAAGCTGTGTGTGTGTGTGTGTGTGTGTGTGTGTGTGTGTGTGTGTGTGTGTGTGTGTGTGTGTGTGTGTGTGTGTGTGTGTGTGTGTGTGTGTGTGTGTGTGTGTGTGTGTGTGTGTGTGTGTGCGTGCGTGCGTGTGTGTGTGTGTGTGTCTTTGTGTCAGTGAGGGAGAACATGAGAGCATCTGTCCCTCTGTTTCTTCCATCTGTACATTCTGTGATCTCAGAGGGAGCACTAGTAGCATGTTGGTCTGTAGGCATGTGTGTATGAATCCACCTAGAGTTTGAAGTCCTTGGGCTGCGTTTCTACTAAGTTAACAGATGCAATTGTTTTAAGATAGGTCGTACTAAGGATCATTTAGCTATTTCATTTAGAAATGTAGGACCCCTCTATGTATTTATTTAGATTTTTTAGGAAACATTCAATTTGGCCTGCTATTAGTCCCTAGAAACGCATTGAATAACAGCTTCATACATGGAAAAACAGATTCATACAATGAATAACAGATTCATACATTGAATAACAGATTCATACATTGAATTAACAGATTCATAAATGGAAAAACAGATTCATACAATGAATAACAGATTCATACATTGAATAACAGATTCATACATTGAATTAACAGATTCATAAATGGAAAAACAGACAGTGAAAATAGAAATCAAAAGGAAGAATGTTTTGAAGTGTCTTCTATACAACTAGCATTCACAGTCTCATGTCACAATTAGACGCTCAACCACATTTCTCAAACAACACATTTTGAAGTTGTTGCAAACGTAACATTTTGAAGTGTTGAAGGTTAAGTTTAGGCAATAACTCCGAATTCTTAAGGTTAGGCATTAACTCCAAATGGTTAAGGTAAGGGTTAAGGTTTGGAATATGATTAAAACCAACATCTCAAAAAAAACTTTCTATTGCGGAATTCAAACATGCAACATTTGGAATCAGAGGCAGATGCTTACACCCATCCTCCATCCCTGCCCACAATGCCCAGCAATACCGAAACCTGCTTGAAGGTAACAGCACTCACTGTTGCTCCTTTTGGCCGGTTTCCACCTCCTCTCCCGACATCCTCAGACATGGATAGATGTTGAATACTAACGTATCAAGGCTGCCTATATCTTAGAGAAATAAGAAAGCTCAGGAAAAACAGGAAAGAAAGTTTTACTCAGGATTTACACGTATACCTTTCACGTGGTAATGTCCTATTCACTACTATTCTTTTTTCTGCCCGGTACCGGGTAACCTTCAGGCAACTCCCTGACATTTGTAGGGGTAGAGCAAAACGGAGGACACCATCGTGTTCAGGAGAGTCTCATCTTTCCATCGAGGGGTTATATTCATTTGTAGCCCAAACCGTTCAGACGCTAAAGATGTGTTTGTGAGAAGACAGATTTTCACGAAGGCTGACATCAGCGGATGCGGTGGATAGTGACGCAACCCATGCAAAAAAAACGGATAATTAGATTCCCGAGTATTCGACTCAAATAACTATGTGTAATTGGCATTTTTGTTCTGCCCATAGGCACCCAAAGGTCTATAGTACCCAGATGGTTCTTCCTACTCAAGGCAGATTGTGACAGGATAGGAAGTCTGAACAAGATCTCACAGTTTTACAGATTTCACTTCAGATTCTGTCGTTATAACCTTGTTCCTCTGAATGTTAAATTTCACTTCAGATTCTGTCGTTATAACCTTGTTTCTCTGAACGTTAAATTTCACTTCAGATTCTGTCGTTATAACCTTGTTTCTCTGAACGTAAAATTTCACTTCAGATTCTGTCATTATAACCTTGTTTCTCTGAATGTTAAATTTCACTTCAGATTCTGTCATTATAACCTTGTTTCTCTGAACGTTAAATTTCACTTCAGATTCTGTCGTTATAACCTTGTTTCTCTGAACGTTAAATTTCACTTCAGATTCTGTCGTTATAACCTTGTTTCTCTGAACGTTAAATTTCACTTCAGATTCTGTCGTTATAATCTTGTTTCTCTGAACGTTAAATTTCAAAGTGTTTTTGACACCCTGGGCTGACTCCTCCTGCTCAGCAATGTTCAATTTCTCCAAATGTAAAATGTCAAAGTTAAGGGTTAAGGGTTAGGATAGGGTTAAAACTTTAAGGCATAGATCAGCTCAAGCTTTAACCAGCGATAGCAGACACCCTCATGGCACTTGCATCGTTGGATCATTAAATCAGTGAGCAGCTGCTCTTAAAATAATATTAATGAAGACTAACCTGCCCCCCTCACGTTAGAAGTTTGAAGTTTAGAACAAGAAAGTGTGGGCTACATAGAAATAATTACTCTAAAATTGAAAAAATCATTAGGTAAAAAAATTGGGATTTCTATAATCTTTTAATTTGTCACATGCGCCGAAAACAATAGATGTAGACTTAACCGTGAAATGCTTGCTTACGGGCCCAACGATGCAGAGTTATGTGTGTGTGTATGTGTGTTATGTCGGCATGTGTGTGTGCGTATGTGTGTTTTTGTTGTTGGTATGCTGTCTGTGTTATGTGTGTGTATGTGCGTGCGTACGTGCGTGCATGTGAATGTGTGTGTGAGAGTGTATATAGTATGTTTACAGTACATACAGTGCCTTCAGAATGTATTCAGACCCCTTGACTTTTTCCATATTTTGTTACGTTACAGCCTTATTCAAAAATGGATGTCACGCCCTGACCGTAGAGATCCTTTTTATGTCTCTATTTTGGTTGGTCAGGGCGTGAGTTGGGGTGGGCATTCTATGTCTGGTGTTCTATGTTGTCCTTGTTTTGTATTTCTATGTGTTTGGCCTGGTATGGTTCCCAATCGGAGGCAGCTGTCTATCGTTGTCTCTGATCGAGAACCATACTTAGGTAGCCTGTTCCCACCTGTGTTTGTGGGTGGTTATTTTCTGTTTAGTGTTTGTTGCACCTTTCAGAACTGTTTGTTGGTCGTTTTGTTGTTTTTGTTCGCGTGTTCATCTTTATTAAAAGTATTATGGATATGTACCACTCTGCACTTTGGTCCTCCTCTCCTTCTCCCGACAACAATCGTTACAATAGATCAAATTAAAAAAACTCCTCATCAATTTACACACAATACAGCATAATGACAAAGCAAAAACAGGTTTTTAGAAATCTTTGCAAATGTATTACAAAAAAAACAGAAATACCTTATTTACATAAGTATTAAGACCCTTTGCTATGAGACTCGAAATTGAGCTCAGGTACATCCTGTTTCCATTGATCATCCTTGAGACGTTTCTACAACTTGATTGGAGTTCACCTGTGGTAAATTCAATTGATTGGACAAGAAGTTTGGAATCACCAAGATTCTTCCTAGAGCTAGCCGCCCAGCCAAACTGAGAAATCGGGGGAAAATGGCCTTGGTCAGGGAGGGGACCAATAGCCTGATGGTCATCCTGAGCGAGCTCCAGAGTTCCTCTGTGGAGATGGAAGAACCTTCCAGAAGAACAACCATCTCTGCAGCACTCCACCAATCAGGCCTTTATGGTAGAGTGGCCAGAAGGAAGCCACTCCTCAGTAAAAGGCACATGACATCCCGCTTGGAGTTAGCCAAAAGGCACCTAAAGGACTCTCAGACCATGAGAAAGAAGATTCTCTGGTCTGATGAAACCAAGATCGAACTCTTTGGCCTGAATGCCAAGCGTCACGTCTGGAGGAAACCTGGCACCATACCTACGGTGAAGCATGGTGGTGGCAACATCATGCTGTGGGGATGTTTTTCAGCGGCAGGACTGGGAGACTAGTTAGGATTGAGGGAAAGATGAACGGATTAAAGTACAGAGGGATCCTTAATGAAAACCTGCTCCAGAGCTCTCGGGACATGTCTCTGAATGTCCTTGAGTGGCCAGCCAAAAAATAGCTATGCAGTGACACTCCCCATCCAACCTGATAGAGCTTGAGAGGATCTGCAGAGAAGAATGGGAGAAACTCCACAAATACAGGTGTGCCAAGCGTCATACCCAAGAAGACTGTAATCACTACCAAATGTGCTTCAACAAAGTACTGAGTAAAGGGTAGGAAAACTTATGTAAATGTGATATTTAAAAAAAATGTATGTATATAAATTTGCAAAAACCTCTAAAAACCTATTGTTGCTTTGTGATTATGGGGTATTGTGTGTAGATTGATAAAACTATAAATAAAAATGTAATCAATTTTAGTATTAGGCTGTAACATAACAACATTTTGTAAAAAGTCAAGGGGTCTGAAAACTTTCCGAAGGCACTGTATAAGAGGTATGGTGATAGAGGAGGCAATAGACAGGCCTTCAAAGGAAATACACTGTGGCTTCTCTGTCCGTTTCTGTTTCTGCATGAACTGGATTCAATTAAAGCCCATACAGTACATGGTCACAGTGTAGCAGACACCTGCTCTGATTTATACCTTTCTGTTCTGCATGCAACTGTGTATGTGTGTGTGTGTGTGTGTGTGTGTGTGTGTGTGTGTGTGTGTGTGTGTGTGTGTGTGTGTGTGTGTGTGTGTGTGTGTGTGTGTGTGTGTGTGTGTTAAAGTGCTTTTCTCTTGGTCAGTTCCTTCCTGGGAGTAATGCTTTACATATGGCCCGTCTACAGACTCAGAATGTGTCTGTGTCTAAGCATGTGTGTATCGATGTGTGTCTGCTTGTGTCTGTGTGTGCGTGAGTGCGTGTGTAGATATGTTCCCTCTTTGATAAGCAATCTTGGTATATGGCAACAATTAAGGTTTATTTTTGTATCATTGCTAAATAATTCCAATGTTCATTTGATCACCATTTACAAAAGTTGATAAGCTTGTAAGACTCAACACTAAACTAAACGCATTGAGGAAATCTGTGTGGCCTGCTGTAAATAAGCTATGGTGTAATAAGGCTTTATCTAATAGGAAGTAGAGACCCATTAAAGGGAAATAGTTTAAATGCACTTTAAATCAGGAGGATTATGGACCATATGTGAAGTTCACTAATCTTATTTGGAGAAGAGCCTGAAGCAGCTCAATGTGTCGGCATGTTTTACATTAGCATAATCAAGTGGCTTCACCGAAGAGATGAGATACGCACGCAGTTTGTACTGTATGGAAACCATGGTAACACAGAGCACAGAAAGAGCTCCCCCCAGTCTCTCTCTCTGTCTCTCTCCCTGTATCTCCCTCTCTGTCTCTCTCTCTGTCTCTATTTGTGTCCTTGTCTCTCTCCCTGTCTCTCTGTCTCTCTCCATTTATCGCTCTCTCTCTGTGTCTCTGTGTCTCTCAATTCAATTCAATTCAAAAGGGCTTTATTGGCATGGGAAGCATATGTTAACATTGCCAAAGCAAGTGAAGTAGATAATAAACAAAAATGAACAGTAAACATTACACTCACAGAAGTTCCAAAATAAAGCCATTTCAAATGTCATATTTTGTCTATATACAGTGTCGTAACTATTTTACAAATAGTACAAAAGGGAAAATAAATCAACATAAATATGGGTGGTATTTACAATTGTGTTTGTTCTTCACTGGTTGACCTTTTTTTGTTGGAACAGATCACAAATCTTGCTGCTGTGATGGCACACTGACCAGTAGATATGGGAGTTTATCAAAATTGGGATTGTTTTTGAATTCTTTGTGGATCTGTGTAATCTGAGGGAAACACGTGTCTCTAATATGGTCAAACATTTGGCAGGAGGTTAGGAAGTGCAGCTCAGTTGCCACCTCATTTTGTGGGCAGTGTGCACATAAGCTGTCTTCTCTTGAGAGCCAGGTCTGCCTACGGCAGCCTTTCTCAATAGCAAGGCTATGCTCACTGAGTCTGTACATACTGTAGTTAAAGCTTTCGTTAAGTTTGGGTCAGTCACAGTGGTCAGGTATTCTGCCACTGTGTACTCTCTGTTTAGGGCCAAATAGCATTCCAGTTTACTCAGTTTTGTTTCATTCTTTCCAATGTGTCAAGTAATTATTGTTTTGTTTTCTCATGATTTGGTGGGTCTAATTGTGTTGCTGTCCTGGGACTCTGTGGGGTCTGTTTGTGTTTGTGAACAGAGCCCCAGGACCAGCTGGCTTAGGGGACTCTTCTGTAGGTGATGGCTTTGTTATGGAAGGTTTGGGAATCGCTTCATTCTAGGTGCTTGTAGAATTTAACGTCTTTTTCCTGGATTTGGATAATTAGCGGGTTTTGGCCTAATTATGCTCTGCATGCATTATTTGGTGTTCTACGTTGTACCCAGAGGATATTTTTGCAGAATTCTGCATGCAGAGTCTCAATTTGGTGTTTGTCCCATTTTGTGAATTCTTGGTTGGTGAGCGGACCCCAGACCGCACAACCATAAAGGGCAATGGGTTCTACAGTATAACTGACTCAAGTATTTTTTGCCAGATCTTAATTGGTATGTCAAATTTTGTGTTCCTTTTGATGGCATAGAATGCCCTTCTTGCCTTGTCTCTTAGATCATTCACAGCTTTGTGGAAGTTACCTGTGGCGCTGATGTTCAGGCCGACTTATGTATAGTTTTTTGTGTGCTCTAGGGTAACGGTGTCAAGATGGAATTTGTATTTGTGGTCCTTGAAACTGGACCTGTTTTGGAACAACATTATTTTGGTCTTACTGAGATTTACTGTCAGGGCCCAGGTCGGACAGAATCTGTGCAGAAGATCTAGGTGCTGCTATAGGCCCTCCTTGGTTGGTGACAGAAGAACCAGATCATCAGCAAACAGTAGACATTTGACTTCAGTTTCTAGTAGGGTGAGGCCGGGTGATGCAGACTTTTCTAGTGCGCTTGCCAATTCGTTGATATATATGTTAAAGAGGGTGGGGCTTAAGCTGCGTCCCTGTCTCACCCCACGGCCCTGTGGGAAGAAATGTATGTGTTTTTTGCCTATTTTAACCGCACACTTGTTGTTTTGTTCATGGATTTTATAATGTTGTATGTTTTCCCCCCAACACCACTTTCCATCGATTTGTATAGCAGACCCTCATGCCAAATTGAGTCGAAGGCTTTTTTGAAATCAACAAAGCATGAGAAGACTTTGCCTTTGTTTTGGTTTATTTGTTTGTCAATTAAGGTGTGCTGGGTGAATACATGATCTGTCTTACGATAATTTGGTAAAAAGCCAATTTGACATTTGCTCAGTACATTGTTTTCACTGAGGAAATGTATGTGTCTGCTGTTAATGATAATGCAGAGGATTTTCCCAATGTTGCTGTTAACACATATCCCACGGTAGTTATTGGGGTCAAATTTGTCTCCACTTTTGTGGATTGGGGTGATCAATCCTTTGTTCCAAATATTGGGGAAGATGCCAGAGCTAAGGTTATTGTGAAGTGGAAACGTCTAGAGGCAACAACGGCTCAGCTGCGAAGTGGTTGGCCACACAAGCTCACAGAACGGGACCGCCGAGTGCTGAAGCATTAGAAAAATAATCTGTCCTCGGATGCAACACTCACTACCGAGTTCGAAACTGCCTCTAAAAGCAACATCAACACAAGAACTGTTCGTTGGGAGCTTCATGAAATGGGTTTCTGTGGCCTAGTAGCCGCACACAAGCCTAAGATCACCATGCACAATGCCAAGTGTCCGCTGGAGTGGTGTAAAGCTTACCGCGATCGGACTCTGGAGCAGTGGAAACGCGTTTTCTGGAGTGATGAGTCCGAGGGACGATGCCAGGATGCCAGAAGAAACGCTACCTGCCCCAATGCATAGTGCCAACTGTAAAGTTTGATGGAGGAATAGTGGTCTGGGGATGTTTTTCATGGTTCGGTCTAGATCCCTTTGTTCCTGTGAAGGGAAATCTTAATGCTACAGCATACAATGACATGCTAGACTATTCTGTGCTTCCAACTTAGTGGCAACAGTTTGGGGAAGGCCATTTCCTGTTTCAGCATGACAATTCCCCTGTCCACAAAGCAAGGTCCATACAGAAATGGATTGTTGAGATCTTAGTGGAAGAACTTGACTGGCCTCCACAGAGCCCTGACCTCGACCCCAATGCACACCTTTGGAATGAATTGGAACGCTGACTGTGAGCCAGGCCTAATCTCCCAACATCAGTGCGGAAAGCCTTGCATCTAGAGGAAAGCCTTGCCAAAAGAGTGGAGGCTGTTATAGCAGCAAAGGGGGGACCAACTCCATATGAATGTCCATGATATTGGAATGAGACGTTCAATATGCAAGTGTCCACATACATTTGGTAATGTAGTGTATCTGCTACATACATCCAAGGAGTGTTGTTTTTTTAGGAGTGTTGTTTTTTTAGGAGTGTTGTTTTGGTTGGAGATGAGTCCCCATGCAGCCCTGTCTCTGTCAACACAGGAGTAAATGATGACACCAGAGAAACTAAACTAAAGTTTACAGTGCTTAGGTCCCCTTGGCCCAACCAAGCTAGCCAGCCAGCCGAGGCAGGTGAGAGAGAACACACCCTCCACCGTCTCTCTCCCCAGGAATGTTAGGGGGTACAATCACAATGTTGACCCAGACTGGGCTGTCATTCAAGGGGAAGAAGGTCTGGAAGTCCCGGGTCTTCTGTCCATGTCTTTACGTCCTCCGGTCTTCGACAGCTGCTCCCCCCGTGGCTATGGGACCCCAGTGATATGGGGGGACAGGTGCTACCAGGACCTAGCTGGGGGTTTGGTGGTATACAAGAGAGGTCTTCATGTTTTCAACAGATCCAAAATTCCGAGATCCGAACCTGGACCAGAGGGGGTTCAGGTCCTAAATTTAGATTTTTGTCACGGATCTGGGTCTTAAATTTTTGCCTTGGGTTTCTGGTATGTACAATTAAAATGTATTTACCGCCTGGAGACGATTGTACCAGTCCTCTGTTAATTTAGTGTTTGTGTGATGAGAACTGCACGAGCTTGTTATCTGTGTCTGCAAATTGCAATTCCATAAAACGTATAACTTAAGTCCAGCAGAAATTGGTCCCGGCTGCTCACCTCATGTGCGCCTGCTGCTGAGGAGAGAGAGAGTGAGAGAGAGGTAAAATGAAAGTTAATGGAGAAAGAGTATAGTGAAAAGAAGCCGACAAAGGGAATGTCCTCGGGGACAAGTTTTAATATAGTAGTAGACAAAGATGAGAAGAACTTTGGCGTGGCCAAATGGACTGCGTGCAACTCGTTATTCATGTTTGATGAAATTATTTATCCCTTTAATTCGTTTATTTTTGTATTTATTATTAATTGCTTAGTCAGTATTATTGTAAATCATTATTATTATTATTACTGTAGGTGTCACGCCCTGACCTTAGTTTTCTATATTTTCTGTATTATTTTGGTCAGGTCAGGGTGTGACGAGGGTGGGTACGTATGTTTTTGTCTTGTCTAGGGTTTTTGTTTATCTATGGGGATTTTGTATGTCTAGGTAATGTAGGTTTATGGTGGCCTGAATTGGTTCCCAATCAGAGGCGGCTGTTTATCGTTGTCTCTGATTGGGGATCCTGTTTCGGTTGCCATTTTCCATTTAGGTTTTGTGGGTAGTTGTCTATGTGTAGTTGCATGTCAGCACTCTGTTATTATAGCGTCACGTTTGTTTAAGTGTTCTTCGTTTTATTAAATTCTACAACCACCTAAAATGAAGCGATTCCCAAACCTTCCATAACAAAGCCATCACCTACAGAGAGATGAACCTGGAAAAGAGTCCCCTAAGCAAGCTGGTACTGGGACTCTGTTTACAAACACAAACACACACCCAGAGCCCCAGGACAGCAACACAGTTCGACCCAACCAAATCATGAGATAACAAAAAGATAATTACTTGACACATTGGAAAGAATTAACAAAAAAACTGAGCAAACTAGAATGCTATTTGGCCCTAAACAGAGAGTACACAGTGGCAGAATACCTGACCACTGTGACTGACCCAAACTTAACGAAAGCTTTGACAATGTACAGACTCAGTGAGCATAGCCTTGCTATTGAGAAAGGCCGCCGTTTGCAGACCTGGCTCTCAAGAGAAGACAGGCTACGTGCACACTGCCCACAAAATGAGGTGGCAACTGAGCTGCACTTCCTAATCTCCTGCCAAATGTATGACGATATTAGAGACACATGTTTCCCTCAGATTACACAGATCCACAAAGAATTCGAAAACAATCCCAATTTTAATAAACTCCCATATCTACGGGGCAGTGTGCCATCACAGCAGCAAGATTTGTGACCTGTTGCCACAAGAAAAGGTCAACCAGTGAAGAACAAACACAATTGTAAATACAACCCATATTTATGTTTATTTATTGTCCCTTTTGTACTTTAACCATCTGTACATCGTTACACCGCTGTATATATACATAATATGACATTTGTAATGTCTTTATTCTTTTGGAACTTCTGGAACTTCTGGAACTAGCTAGCTGTAATGTTTACTGTTCATTTTTATTGTTTATTTCACTTTTGTATATTATCTACTTCACTTGCTTTGGCAATGTTAACATATGTTTCCCATGCTAATAAAGCCCATTGAATTGAATTAAGAGAGAGAGATGTACTATGATGTATTTTTTTTCACTTTCACTTTCACTTAGCTAGCAAATATAGCTAGCTAGTTTAGCCTACTCAAATACCCGGCTCAAACAGAGAGGGATGCTATGTTAAGCTACAGTAGCTGGCTATGACTATCCAACATTGTAACTCTTCCAGGTCAGGGTAAGATTTTGATTGTATTAATTATTGCCATCGGGCCCGCTGGTGTAACTGCTAAACTGCTTTTTGACTGTACACTGTACTGCATGATTGTAGCGGGTTTTCATATGCGTTAGTTCTAGTAGCAATGTTGACTATGACTTAGCTAATATGGTGACAACGATGTAGGCTGTGTGTTATTGGTTATGATATGAAGGTTTGGCATGGAATGTTTTTTTTCGCCTGGTCACAGACAGCTGATGTGTTGTGCACTTAAGTCCACAAGTGAAGGGAAAATGTAAGAGGAAGAGAGTGCGTAGATAAGAGAAGGAATTATACAAGAAAAATGATAATGCTGTTTGCGTATGATCAGGGGTGTATTCGTTCCACCACTTCTGTTGAAAAACGTTTCTTAAACGGAAGCAAACGGAATGAAAGTTACCTGAATTTGTCAAATAGAAACACTCCTTTGCAACTGTTGGACTAATGATTACACCCTAGATCAGCTAGATGCAGGCAAGAGTGTGCATGGCAGTATGTGTCACTGTCTGTCACCTTGATTACTCAAATGTTTCTCTCGAACTGTGCACCTACGTTGTAAACTTTCATTCATAGGCTAAGTTGTAGCAACCTCATGATGTGTATAGGGAGAATTTAAGTATCATGTAGTAGCCTAAACCTATCGATGTTACATTGAACTGGGTGAATGCTGTAATAGAAATAAGGCCATGCTCATAAAAAAATGTATCGTCCTCCCTCATCTTAAATGTCACCGACCACCACTGCTGAGTATTAAGCACAAACAAACATCCAAACAAACAACAAATAAACAGCAAACTAATGCGTCATTGACAGAGTCAGGCAGGCTTGGGATGCGCTGGGCACATATGTGTCTGTATCTCTGCCATCTGCCGCTTTGATCATTAGAAAACATTTCACACTGAGCAGCTCCCCAGCACTGGGACCTGTGTGTGAGTGTGTGTGTGTGTGCGCCTCCTTGCGTGCATCTCTTATTCTCTCCATCCTCTCCCTCTCCCTCTCCCTCTCCCTCGTCTCTGTCTCTATATCCCTCTCTCCCTCCTATCTCCCCCGTCTCTCTCCCTCTTTCTCTCCCTTTCTCTATCCCTAACCCCCATATATATATATATCTCTCTCTCTCTCCCTCTCTCTCTCTTTCTCTCTCTCTTTCATTTACTGATCAATATTCCTCACCTGGTCTCCTGCTGTTCAACAGGCACAGGCTGTGTGTGTGTGTGTTTCCGTATATGTCTGTGTGTGGCATGTGGCACGTGTGTGTCTGTGTGTGCATCTTCACTGATTTCATCTCGGTGTTCTTCAACAGACAGAGATCCAATCAATGACCTGTGGGACGGGGGGCCTCTCTCCTATCTCCCTCCGATTCTTGCCCCTCTGGTACACGTGCGCCCCAGCAGACCTTTCTGAGTGCCTCCAGACCCCCAACAGGACCTCAACAGCTTGGAAGACAAATGTCTAATCAATATACGATTGCATTTACATATAAAACAAAACCAGAAGAAAGACAATAAATCTGGTCCCCCTGCCTAGGAGAAGCTTTGAGTGGAATAGTCTTCCTTGTTAGGGCTTCTGACAAAGAAGACTCCAATTCAGGCTTATCAGCACTGCAAAGTGCAATGCGGAATTTTCTTACATCTCAGGCATGCCATGGATTGCTTAATTCCAACCAAGCAAGCTATTCAGACTCACTGACTGTATAAGGGATGGAGAGGAAAGTGAGAAACTGTCTGTGTCAGATTAGGAGTTGCTGAGCGGTATGAGTCCTCACTGAACATGGTGAGAAGAGAAGAGAGAAGAGAACAGATAAAAACGAGAGAAGAGCTTAAGGTGAATGCTAGACGTGGGCAGTGATAAATAACAAGACCAACTGTTGAAATGAGGGTGAAGTCCAGTCCAGCTAGTGTGGGACCACAGGACCAGCTCAATAAATGAATCACTATCACCACTATCACTAGTACCACCCCCCTGCCCTGAGGACAGGCCTGTGTATCAATACCCTGCTGCTGACCACAGCTCCCTAATAACAGATACAGATGGAATCTCAGACCATGAAAAGGAAATTGAACCATAAGCCAAAAGAACATTAAAATCCCACTGGACATGAATGGACCTTTTCATGACTATAGCTGGGATTTTAGTACCTGCTGAAAACAACTATAGTGGTGTCTATTTGATCAATGTCAGTTCTATATCGACAAAACTCATCAGTGTTATTATTTGATTTGAAGAAAAAGCAAAGACAAAGAAAATCTACCATTAATGTTGTGTGATCTGTGTTCTCTGCTGGTAAAGTGACATGTGTGATCTGTGTTCTCTGCTGGTAAAGTAACATGTGTGGTCTGTGTTCTCTACTGGTATAGTGACATGTGTGGTCTGTGTTCTCTGCTGGTAAAGTGACATGTGTGGTCTGTGTTCTCTACTGGTATAGTAACATGTGTGGTCTGTGTTCTCTACTGGTATAGTAACATGTGTGGTCTGTGTTCTCTACTGGTATAGTGACATGTGTGGTCTGCGTTCTCTCCCGGTATAGTAACATGTGTGGTCTGCGTTCTCTACCGGTATAGTAACATGTGTGGTCTGCGTTCTCTACTGGTATAGTAACATGTGTGGTCTGCGTTCTCTACTGGTATAGTGACATGTGTGGTCTGTGTTCTCTACTGGTATAGTGACATGTGTGGTCTGTGTTCTCTACTGGTATAGTAACATGTGTGGTCTGTGTTCTCTACTGGTATAGTAACATGTGTGGTCTGCGTTCTCTCCCGGTATAGTAACATGTGTGGTCTGCGTTCTCTACTGGTATAATGACATGTGTGGTCTGCGTTCTCTCCCGGTATAGTAACATGTGTGGTCTGTGTTCTCTACTGGTATAGTAACATGTGTGGTCTGTGTTCTCTACTGGTATAGTGACATGTGTGGTCTGCGTTCTCTCCCGGTATAGTAACATGTGTGGTCTGTGTTCTCTACTGGTATAGTGACATGTGTGGTCTGCGTTCTCTACTGGTATAGTGACGTGTGGTCTGTGCTCTCTACTGGTATAGTGACGTGTGGTCTGCGTTCTCTACTGGTATAGTGACGTGTGGTCTGTGCTCCTGTCCCTTGGAGAGCAGGGAGAGTGGCGTTGTTGGAGGCTTTTCCAATAGAAGGTCAAGTAAGAGCACGTAGCCCCACGCTACCTGTGCCACCAGGCCAATCTGTCATGTCAGACTCTGATCCTTCCTGATCCCTGATGGGTATGGATGCAACCACCAGTTCATGGCCATCAACATTAGAACAAGAGGCAAGCAATGTGTCAGTACAGCCCCCACTCCTACTTCCTACTCCTCAACAAAGCAACATGAAGACTTGTAGAGGTAGAGCCTCCTCCACCTCTAATTCCTTAACCCAAACCAAGCAATACACAATATATACTTGTAAGTGGGTCATTACACTAATTTGGTGCCTTTTGAAATATGTATCTTGGTGAAAAAACACAAGATTTGATTTCACCCAAATTTGCTATTCTGTCATAAAGAGCACATGTTCAACTTCAGTTTTCCCATCTCAAGAGGTTAACAAGAAATATGACTATAGTAAGTGCCTATTAAGTGTCAAATAAAGTAATGTAGTTTATGAAGGTTCCATCAGGAAGGCTGGACAGAATGGCTTGTCACTTTAAATTAATCTAGTAAGCACAATATAATTGATATCACTTCCTATCTAACAGGCATAGCAGATATCCATACAGTATTGTTAAATGTTTCCTAATCAGCAGAGCAGGGTTTTATATGTTAGTTTTTATGTTAACCCATCAGCATAGCAGGTAGATATTTACATTGTAGTGTTAGTAATGTTACCTCATCAGAATGCGTGCGGAATGTCATTAACCTGTTAACTTCAGCCTATGAACATGGCACACTGAGGCAATTTCACCACGCTTGTTGATTAACCTATGGGCTCACTTGTGCAATAATCACTTCCATTTCTTCCAACCAATGGGCACAAATCTAGGGGAATATTTATATGTCAACTCACCACTTGTCTCTCACTTGCTGTTTTACAGCAGCAGTCTTCCAATGACCTTCCACCTCCCCACCACCAACAACTGAAGACCTGTCATTGGAACCCTGCCCAGCATAGGGCAACCTGTCATCAGCATCTGATTCCTCTGAGATGAGGCCATACCCCAAACTATTCAATAAAATTCCATATTGCATTCTGTCTTTGTTGTCATTCAGTTAAGCCTGTACTCGATTCAAACAGAATTGACTGTAACGGGCTTGACAATTGCATCTTAAATCAGCCATAAATCCTCGTGTGACAGCGGGAATGGAAGCTTGTTGTGTGCAACAGGGAGGGGCAATTGAATGCAAGCAACAACCAAAGAAATGTCATTGTTAAAACATTTCTAGCCTGTCTATCTATGTTATGATCGACCCACTCAGTTCTCCACCACAAAACACCAGAAAATGTCCAAAAAGAGTAGAACCAGCTCACCTGCTTTTACACTATGATTTGACTGTTAGATGTTCAATGTTTCTTTTGAATAATAATAATATAACAGAGTTCAGTTCATGTAACAGGGTCGACTGTCACACCCTGATCTGTTTCACCTGTCTTTGTGATTGTCTCCACCCCCCTCCAGGTGTCGCCCATCTTCCCCATTATCCCCTGTGTATTTATACATGTGTTCTCTATTTGTCTGTTGCCAGTTTGTCTTGTATCTCAAGCCAACCAGCGGTTTTGTGTCAGCTCCTGCTTTTCCCCAGTCTCTCTTTCTTGTCCTCCTGGTTTTTGGCCCTTGCCTATCCTGACCCTCTACCCACCCACTGACCACTCTGCCTGACCCTGAGCCTGCCTGCCGTCCTTTGCCCCACCTCTGGATTACCGACCTCTGCCTGACCCTGAGCCTGCCTGCCGTCCTTTGCCCCACCTCTGGATTACCGACCTCTGCCTGACCTGAACCTGCCTGCTGTCCTGTTCCTTTGCCCCTGTGACTGTAATAAACATTGTTACTTCGACGCGGTCTGCATCTGGGTCTTACCTTGATTCCTGATAGTCGACCTTCAAAAGGAGGGACAGCTTCTTCTTTTTCCCTTACCCCTCCTGTTGTGTTCGTTTCATGTTCATTCATTCTGTGTTCCCAATCCAAAATGACCGCCCCATTATAGCTGATTATAAATCCATAATAATACATATACCTAATGATGTGGTAGATCTTCTTATCAACTTAAGTTCTTGTGAACATTACAAGTTTTGAACTTCTTTTTGCTATTTAAGGCCCGAAGGCCTCATTGACCTGAGCTCATACAACTTGTTTTTGAGTAAAAAAATAATGGATTATTTTGTCTATAACAAATAATCAGATTAAACATATTGTGCTATTTATCACAGACTACTTTGTGTCAAAGTTTAACGAGGACATTTGTTTTTAAACCATTTAAAAATGTTAAATAGTGGCACAAAATAACATCTGTTGTGTTCCCGGTAAAAACAGACCGGTATGATTTTATTAGTAAAGAAAGGACATGAGAACTTTACCATATTACGAAATGAATGTCTGAACACATTAAAGAACAACAGTAACAATAACAGTATTACTAACAATAATAAAAACAAAATGTTCACAATCTGTCAATCAATGGTGGTTACATTTTGTGTGTCCTCATGCAAATGTTGGACAATAGGTGGTGGTTGTTGCATGTTCCTTGCAAATATATGCACTGCATTTCTAGCCTGTCTATCTGACATAATAGCCTGACATAATGCTCGTTTTGACATCTCTTGGTGCACACAGATTGCACCTCTTCCTTTTGTCTCTTCTGTCACTGGCAGCCGTAGATCTTGCTTCTGGCCCTCTCTCACCAATCCAGCAGAAGATGGTGTTGGAGGAAGGTGTTGGCGCCTTTGAATGAGGGGTGTCAAAATGGCTTTCCCCAGCTCCTCTAGGAATAGTCTCCTCTTGAAGAATTTCCCCTGAATCCAGCATGGATTCACCTCCATCCACACCTCAAACGCGTTGTAGGCCGACACATCTAGGATGTTGAAGAACACCACGTTGGGCCAACGTGCCGTCATCCTCTTACAAGAGTACGTGCCAGTAACCTGCAAAAGTGCAACAATCAGTGAATAAAATAATGAGTACATACAAGTGATACTTTATGTCTTGCATAGTAACATTTGAAAAATGACATCAAAGCGTTGTTTTAATTTATCACATCTAAAACATATTTACATATTCAAATGAATAGAATTGACTCCATATTGTTCACACATTCAATGAGCATTTCACCAAACAACATGTCTTATTGTTATGATGCAGATAAAACAATCTGGTAACAGAAAAAAAAGTACATGAGACTTATCAAGGTTGTCAGCTCCTCTTCGTTCCTGTTGTAATCCAGGACAGCGTTGGGCTTCCTGTCCTCCCTGGTACTCACAGCGGCATCCCTGTGCAGAGTTGTCATCATGAGCACATTCTTCATTTTCTTCGGGCAGTAGGACACAAGAGTGGGTATATCGGTGAAGGCAAATTTAGAGGAAAAACGATCCCTGTCCTTGGTAGTGAGTAAGGCAGGAGGCAACTCAGGCTTGTTCCTTCTGACCGTCCCCACCATGGTAATTGTTTTTGGAGCAGCTCCTGACCAAAAGCATATGAGGTGAAGAAATTGTAACGTTATGTTGTGTCCCTGGAGAGCTACAGTCATTTCCAGGACCACCCGCTTCGCCTGGTTCCTTTCAGGAACACCGTCAGCAGGTTTCCCTGGTTCCTTTCAGGAACACCGTCAGCAGGTTTCCCTGGTTCCTTTCAGGAACACCGTCAGCAGGTTTCCCTGGTTCCTTTCAGGAACACCGTCAGTAGGTTTCCCTGGTTCCTTTCAGCAACACCGTCAGTAGGTTTCCCTGGTTCCTTTCAGGAACACCGTCAGTAGGTTTCCCTGGTTCCTTTCAGCAACACCGTCAGCAGGTTTCCCTGGTTCCTTTCAGCAACACCGTCAGCAGGTTTCCCTGTTTCCTTTCAGCAACACCGTCAGTAGGTTTCCCTGGTTCCTTTCAGGAACACCGTCAGTAGGTTTCCCTGGTTCCTTTCAGCAACACCGTCAGTAGGTTTCCCTGGTTCCTTTCAGGAACACCGTCAGTAGGTTTCCCTGGTTCCTTTCAGGAACACCGTCAGTAGGTTTCCCTGGTTCCTTTCAGCAACACCGTCAGTAGGTTTCCCTGGTTCCTTTCAGGAACACCGTCAGCAGGTTTCCCGGTGTAAACCTGCATGTTCCAGGCATAACTTGTCCTGGCATCACATGCTGCCCATATCTTTATTCCGTATTTAGATGGTTTGCTTGGCATGTACTGTTGAATGGGCAGCGTCCCCTAAAAGCGACCAGACGCTCATCCACTGTGACGTCTGGACTTGGGTTATAGATGAGTGGCAGGCGCTCTACTCACTTGTACCAAACCTCTCTGATCGCTGCCAGCTTGTCTTGTTGACGGCGGCCTGGTCTTGTATCACTGTCGTCGAAGCGAATCACCCATGACAACACATGAAATGTCTGGAGTGACATAATGGCATGAAAAATTGCCCGACCAGACGCTGCATCCAATTAACTGGTGGTAGATTAGTTTCTGGATCTGTACACACCAGACAAAATCAAGAGACCCACGTATGCTTGGACGTCTGTCTGGTCTACCTCCTTCCAGTTGTCTTTGTAAACGCGTCTCCCCTCCAGGTTGGTCATGTTTATCACTATAGTTTCGATTGACTCTGTCAGGAACAGTTCGAAGCAGGATTTTATGTCATCAACCCGGTATATGGCGTATCTCGTTGGCCCTGGGGTCATCCTGATAACATTTTCAGCCGACAGCCGACCTCTGCTCTCAGGTGGGGATGAAGACCACGACAAATTCAAATTTTTTGACCGGAATGTAACAACAACCTCAGCAGGGCCCTCTTCCTCATCACTGGATTGTTCCACATTGGTTGTCTCTTGGTCTGGATCATATTCTGTGTTGTCTTCAACTTCTGACACTTCCTCCTCTAATGCATCTTCACTGTCAGTTTCCTGGCCTCTCTCCTCCTCACCAGTGTCATGATCAAATATATGATCAAGAGCCTCACATACAGTATACTGTTTGGTCATTGTGCTGCCACAGAATTGATTGTGAGCAAGGCCTCAAAAAAACTTTATATACCAGATGTCACGTTCCTGACCTGTTTTCTCTTGTTTTTGTATGTGTTTAGTTGGTCAGGGCGTGAGTTGGGGTGGGCATTCTATGTTATGTGTTTCTATGTTTAGGTTCATTGTCATTTAGCCTGATATGGTTCTCAATCAGGGACAGGTGTTTTACGTTTCCTCTGATTGAGAACCATATTAAGGTAGGTTGTTCACACTGTTTGTTTGTGGGTGGTTGTCTTCCGTGTTTGTGTCTGTGCACCACACGGGACTGTTTCGTTTGTCGTTTCGTTTGTGTAGTCTGTACCTGTTCATGCGTTCTTCGTGTATATGTAAGTTCTCTAGTTCAGGTCTGTCTACGTTCGTTTATTTGTTTTGTAGTTTGTTGAAGTATTTTCGTGTTTCGTCTTTACTTTAATAAATATCATTATGTCATATCACAACGCTGCGCTTTGGTCCAATCCCTACTCCTCCTCTTCGGACGAAGAGGAGGAGAACGACCGTTACACCAGAGCTGCAAGAAAAGTTCTATATATTATTGAAACAATGTTGCAATTGTTTGTGAGATTGCCAACAGGTTTGGTTCCTGTGGGGGAAAGATTATATTGGGGAAAGGTTCCCGTCGTGGTTGCCATGGAAGCCAAGAAGGGGAGTCGGGTGTGTGTGTGTATGTGCTCAAACACACATGCATGTGGGGGACTGGGAGAGGAAGTGTGTCCATCTGATGAATGAGCATGTGCCTGAACTCAATTTTATACACTAATTATAGTCTCACCCATTCATTTCTAATGACCGTTCATTTTTGTCCGGGAACACCACAGGTGTACAAAAGTTAAATAAAACACCCAAAATGTGACGAAAATTATCAAAATGTATTTTGTGTGTTCAGATGCCCTGTGTGGACAAAGTCATGGAACCTTATGACAATCAGGTTAAATGAACTACATTTTCAGAGAGAAAACGTGTAAATCAGTCCAATTCGACCAGAACACAACTGGAGGTTTAAACTGAATCACTAATCACATTAAATAAATAACAATTTTCAGAAATGACATCAAAGCAACAAAATAACTAGGGCTTTACAATAATGGTGAAAACTTTGAGAAATGTTGGGGTTAAAATCTTCCTGAAAGTCACAGAGGATGCACTGATTGAATGAATTCTCCACATGGTGTATATTAAAGGTCATTTCATTGAATATAATATGCTTTTAAAATTCAATATTGGTGCATCGGCAACTCCTCATAGAACTAACCCATAACTCAGGTTACCAAAGGGAAGCAAAAGGCACTCATTTTGTGGAACAACCCAAGTATAGCTTCCTCTATCCCACTCTTCTTCCTCCTTTACTCAGTTTCCTCAATGTGGCTCTAGAAGGATGCCTCCTCTTCCTCTCCTCTGTGAAGAGTAAGAATGAGGACAGGAGGAGTTAGCAGGGTTTATTTTCCGAGGCATCGGAAAGTGGTGTCAGACAGTGTTTGACAGGGTGCTAGAAAGAGGGAAAGAGAGGTCTGAGAGAGAGACAGACAGACAGAAAGAGAGAGGAGTGAGAGAGGTGAGAGAGGAAGAGAGAAGAAGTTACAGCAGCAGGAACACTGCAGGTGTCCCACAGCACCTCTCTGGCACCTCACTTTACAGCTCCATCGTGCCACCCCAAAGAGCTCTTTCTCTCTCACTCTCGTTTTCTCTCTCTCTCTCTGTCTCTGTCTCTCTGTCTCTCTGTCCGCCTGACGCTCCGTGTCACCCCGATGACAGGCGCAGGAAGAGCTGCTATCTTTCCTTAAAGTGGCAGTCAGCAGTTGAAACAATAACGCGTTTTCTCCACCCCTGTTCAGAAACAGCTGAGGGATGGGTCTGGAGAAATGAAACCATTCTCAAATTTATAGACAAAGCTATGGATAACAAAATTATAGTTTTAACCATGTTTTGAGGCTATATGTAGTGTTTGTTTATGTTTACTTTGTTTGCAAACATTGGAATTAAACAAGCTTATATTTTGGGTTCTGATGGGGTATGACAGCTGAACTAAGCTCATGAGACATTTATAAGTTATATTCTTCAAGATTCAATGGATACATACCATTAATTTATAAGTACAAAAATGGAAGTAGCAACTGCAGATTGCCCCTTTAAACAGATTGTGAGGAGGTTTTAATGGATACAGGGAAAAGTGATGACAGTTCTCTGCAGGACAGGAGATGGCAGCAGATAGGATGACTTCCTATGTGGTTTCCTGTTCTAACATCAGGTAGTGGGGAGGGAAGGGAAGGGATGGAAGGAGGAGAGGAGTGGAGATAAAAGCATTGATAATTAACCAAAATCCCAAAAGCAGTAGCATTTCCCCCAAACAAAGTTAGTAGTTTTTCTAATACTTTTAGGTTACAGTATTTTACTTAAAGGGAAATATCACTAAAAAACTATCTTTTGGTATTTTTTTAATTAGTCCACTGTTGATACAGTCCCAAAATTGTCAGCAGTCGATTTATCAAGATATTGGACTTTTAAGAAGCGAAGTATCATCAGCATGATGCGTTTTGCATCATCATGATGATGTGGCGGTGACACTTTGCTTCTTAAAAGTCTAATATCTTGATAGCGTGACTGCTGACATGCAAAACATTTAGGATCTGTATCAACAGTGGACTAATGAAAAAAAGAGCAAAATATCGTTTTAATGTGACATTTGCCTTTACATGACTATGTGTGTGAAACAAATTGTTCTGAGATCTGGATTCTGAGGGTCATCATTACCTGCTCTTGTAACCATTAGAGCCTCCATTTAATCCATTGTAAGGCCATGCTGCATGAGCGAAGAGCCTGGTCTGGATGGGAGATGTCATCATCAGGGGACTAATTCAGGGCTAATTGTAGCAGCATCTCCACCAGATCACTGCAGGCCAGGGGACATGGGTCAGGTCAGCATCAATCACTTGGGACACACACACACACACACACACACACACACACACACACACACACACACACACACACACACACACACACACACACACACACACACACACACACACACACACACACACACACAAAGCATGAGCCTCTCTGGAGCCCCTCACAATGGGGCCAAAATTGCCCCTGGTCAGCCTGGTCTGGCTGTCATGGAGCTGTTGGTGGTGTGTGTGTGTGTGTGTGTGTGTGTGTGTGTGTGTGTGTGTGTGTGTGTGTGTGTGTGTGTGTGTGTGTGTGTGTGTGTGTGTGTGTGTGTGTGTGTGTGTGTGTGTGTGTGTGTGTGTGTGTGTGTGTGTGTGTGAGCTAGGGCAGGGGTGAGGGGTCATCACCTCCCCTCCTGAATGGACAGTGGTCAGTAGTAGGGACTTGTGGGAACAGATTAGGGATTTTTATTGCCCTGAGACATAGCATTATTTATTCTGAACTCATAATCACTTTTAGCACAGTGGATAATATAGTCACGTTGCCTGTCACTTCACTGTCCAGAGACACACAAACCTTGTCCAAAGAGCAAAAAAAAATATGATTCAGATAATTAAATGAATTCCAAATGATACATTTTCTTTTGATAAGCTCATGTTCTGCAAAGTTATCCTGGTGTGTTATCAAACGTGTAACTTTAATAGTTAAATGTTATAGTTAAATGTTTACAGTACATTTATTGAGAATCATCTACACATTATATTTACAGTCATTGTAGTTCATTACAATTAATGTGATTAACAATTTGCGTCTTTTTTTGTATTGGTCAAAAACTTAAATTACCAGAAGTAAGAGGTTTTACTCCACCCAAAATCTGTCCATGTAAATAAGTCCACGAAGTGAATCGTTTTTGTATGGAGGCCAATGAGAGTGTCTAATTTGGTCAACAAAAAAGGCATACGTGAGGCTTATTTGATCGAATTGAAGTTTCGTAAGGTTAGGTTGTTACGAATGCACTGATATAAGTGGACGCACCT
Organism: Salvelinus namaycush; assembly: GCF_016432855.1. Lineage (NCBI taxonomy): Eukaryota > Metazoa > Chordata > Actinopteri > Salmoniformes > Salmonidae > Salvelinus > Salvelinus namaycush. The sequence goes on from NC_052341.1 coordinate 15,214,164, forward strand.
GGCATTTACCTAAAAGCAACTTTATATCAGAGTTGTGCTGTTGTCGTAGCGATAGATAGAGGACACATAATGGACATAACTTGTTTTAGTATGGATATTGCCATTGAGGGCTTCCACCATTTTAAAGTTGAAAAAAATGTAATCTGTTTTATTGTCACATATAGGTGCAGTGAAATGTGTTGTTTTACAGGGTCAGCCATAGTAGTACGGGCCACTGGAGCAAATTAGGGTTAAGTGCCTTCTTCAGCCAATGAAGAAGAAGACGATTGACTATTTTAAAATGGGTATAGCCTCAATGGCGCTTCACATGCTGTCACAAATGCTATAATGGTACAGTCCTCTATCCAGAGGCAAGTATTTAGAGAGTTGGGCCAATGCGGTTTCTGTATTATGATGCATTTACATGACACTACAACATTCTATGGCAGCCATGTTAGCTCCCCATTAACATTACATGGGGAATATAAAAAAAATACTATAAATCAAATCAAATTGTATTTGTCACATGCACCGAATACAGAAGTGAAATGCTTACTTACAAGCCCTTAACCAACAATGCATTTTTAAGAAAAATACCTAAAAAAGTAAGAGATAAGAATAACAAATAATTAAAGAGCAGCAGTAAATAACAATAGCGGGGCTACATACAGGGGGTACCGCTACAGAGTCAATGTGCCGGGGCACCGGTGTCGAGGTAACTGAGGTATATGTACATGTAGGTAGAGTTATTAAAGTGACTATGCATAGATAATAACAGAGTAGCAGCAGCGTCGATGTCATTAACATTAGATGGGGAATATTTAAACAATGCTATGTAACTGAATGTCTAGAATTAGAAGAATATTCAAAATGCTAAAAGTTGGCTTAACTTTCTAAATATATGGCTCTGTTGTTCACACGCGTATCTGCCCTCTCATTGGCTTGAATGGTCCCACCTTATCTCGCCTCCTCCCACTTGCCTTCCATCTTTGAGGACAATGAAACGTGAACAATTCAATTCACTAAATTAACCTTTAATATTTTAACCAACGTTCATCTACAATACAAAGTTGATTCAGGTAAGTTCAAAATGAACTTACTCATAAATACAGTAAATTGGCCCCTTTTGCTCTGCTGCATTTGAAGAGTATAAGTTTCAGACAAAACACAGATGTGGTAGACCCACTAAGCATCCCCTTCCACAGATGGAGATGTAGTCTGTTGCTAGTTGACAATCTTCCCTAAAACAGGCCCAAAACCCAAAGATGCATCGATCAATCAATCAATAAACATTTGTCGTGTGTGGGAGCTCCAGAAATGCGAAAGGAAACAGCCGAGAAATATATTTTCTCCCAAAAATATTCAAAGCGTCAAAGGGAATATTTTAACAGTATCTTAGACCTATCCTGAACAGTGTCCTAGACCTTTCCCATCTGCTCTCTCCCAGTCAGCCAGAGGAATGCATCCCAAATGGCACCCTATTCCCTATATAGTGCACTACTTTTGACCAGAGCCCTCAAAAGAAGTACACTATATACAGAATAGGGTGCAGAGAAGAAGTTCCGAAAATATGGTGGTGCTTCCTGTCCTCACCTATCAAGAATTTGTGGGCCTCTCTCTGAAAATGCTGATGGGAAAACCAACCCATTTCACCATCCCCAGTCCTGCAGCTCGTATAATGGCTAAAACAACTCCTCCGGCCCTTTCCTTCTCTCTGGGTCTCATAGCTGTTTTTTCTTCTCGTCTCGGTCATGTTCCGGTCCGGCACTGTACAGTCTTTGTATAGCCTGTCTAGATTTCTCGGCCCTTTTGATTCCATACTCACTTCTTAAATTCACCAAATTCCACAATTCCAGACCATACCAATGTCAGAATTCAGTCAACCTGAAAATTATTCAATATCATGATATTTCTACAGTCTGTATAATTAGTTGTGACACTGTTCAGAGTTGATTTAGGTTATACATGGTTATAGTCTAATACCCAGTCTGGGGTGGGGACTTGGGCTGTGACTTGCAGGACTTAACGGGTGCACAAAGAACCTTATTCCATAGTGTTTAAGGCTGTAGCTGGTCAGGGAGTTTTCCTTATATGTGGAGATTGGGGTGGACCCTTGGTAGTCATGGGGATCCTATATCTCCTCCCTTCATCTCTTACCAACTTTGTCTCACTCCTCACTTTCTGACTGCGAACGGACAGCCAAAACAGAAACAGCTACAGCATACCAAAACGCCTCTGTAACTCGCACTACATCTGTTCGTGGTGAGGTTTACACTGTTGTGATTTTCCACCTCATTTCCCTTTGCTGATCTTACTGAGTGAGAAGTAGCTCAGCTTTGAGAGTATGCATCAAGATTTATTGGAGTGTGGATCGACATAACCCAACTATAATGTATTATTCATTCACAAGTGGCTGCATTTCCATGAAGGGTTGAAGCGGATTCTAAGTCCATTCAGCCAAACTATCTATTGTGTTCATATAAGGTGTATGTCTGGAAGAATGTAAGGACCATAGAACTATAGAATTAGATAGACTTATAGAACCGTAGAATTAGAATGACTGATTTTAATGTTATGGTAAGAACGTGGTGTGATCGTCATTCAGGCCCCTAACCCCTGGCCTATCTGGCCTTGCCCCCCTCTGGGTTGATTGCATTAAGGTTTTCATGCTTAATCTCATAAATGTGAAATGACCGTCTTTTCCCATCAGACCAACAGACTGGTCTCAAGTTCCCACACCCTCTCTGTGACACAAACCAACCCAGGTACCGTTGGGAGTGCAATCTGTGTAGAAGGATGTTATGGAATTGCTGTAAACAATTGGTTGTTGGTTAAGTTTTACGCACAGTGGATGGGTGATATGATAGAACTATGCAGCAATCTGCATTAAGGATGCTATTGGCTTTCTGTGGAAAGTTGTTCTGTTTCTGTTGAAACACTCTGGCTAGTTGGCTATCTGCATCAGAGGGTTGTTTGTCTTATCATATGAACCTCAAGAAAAGTTTATTGGTCATTGGCCTCTAAAGTGATAACTGATGATACATGGGATATCTTGGAGTGAGTAGGAGGTCAGGAACGAATTAGCTTGGTTGCTCTCCTTCTCACATAGTACACAATGATTCAGCAGTTTCTTATGTGGGGGGGTGTTTGTAAGAGAATGGGACCAAGTTCAGTGTAACATTGACTGTTGAGTAGGAGTCTACAGAAGACATTAACTGAACCTTTTGTCTGATGAGCTCAGTGGCACCCCATCTTTCACCCCATATGGCACCCCATAGGGCTCTGGTCAAAGTAGTGCACTACATAGGGAATAGAGTGTCATTTGTAATATAGCTCCAGTGAGCTCACCTTTCTCTGTGCAAGGAAGATTCTGCCATAACAGCGCTACTGGAAAAACAAGTTGCCTTATAATGTTGGTTTAATGTCCAGGCAATGCAGATCTTAAAGCAGCTGTCTTTTCAATACATTTATTTCGAATTCATTGTTTTAAATGTGTTAAGACTGAAAAGGGACTGTGGTCAAATGAAAGATATACAGCAGTTCAGTCTCCATGAAATACCGGGGAGTTCTTTGTATATACAGTTAATTTAAGCAGAATATCCATAATCTATTAACTACAATGGCGCCGGAGGAGATGGCTGCCGTTTTACGGCCTCCAAACCAATTGTGGTATTGTGTGTGTTCGTTCGCATTATTCGTAACTTATTTTGTAAATAATATTTCTGCCACTGTCTCTTATGACCGAAAGAGCTTCTGCATATCAGGACAGCGATTACTCACCTCGTACAGGAGAAATATTTTTTATTTGACGAGTCAGACGCGAAGGATTTACTTCAAAAACCCGACAAGGCCCAAATCCCCTTCCTTCGCATGAGAAAGAAACAGAAATATTGGGGACGTAGGTTGGGATACCGTGTAAGGATCTGACGGCGAGTGGGTAAACTGCCTCTACCATCAGTCCTATTAGCCAACGTACAATCATTGGATAACAAAATAGACGAGCTAAGTTCACGAATATCCCACCAACGGGACATCAAAAACTGTAATATCTTATGTTTCACGGAGTCGTGGCTGAACGACGACATGGATAACATATAGCTGGTGGGTTTTACGCTGCAATCGGCAAGATAGAACAGCTGCCTCCGGTAAGACAAGAGGTGGCAGTCTGTGTGTATTTGTAAACAACAGCTGGTGCACGAAAACTAATATTAAGGAAGTCTCAAAGGTTTTGCTCACCTGAGGTAGAGTATCTCATGATAAGATGTAGACCACACTATTTACCGAGAGAGTTTTAATCTATATTTTTCGTAGCTGTCTATTTACCACCACATACCGATGCTGGCACTAAGACCGCACTCAACGAGCTGTATAAGGTCATAAGCAAACAGGAAAACGCTCATCCAGACGCAGCACTCCTAGTGGCCGGGGACGTTAATGCAGGGAAACTTAAATCTGTTTAACCTCATTTCTACCAGCATGTTACAGTTGTTGACAATTGCTTACCCATGATTTCTGAAACTGCACAAAACCCCAAAACACACACACAACATGCAAAACGTCACACATCTCTTGTAAAACCAAACACTTCATTAAAATCTATTTTAACTCTTCTCAAAATTGTGTTTTTGTACCAAAACTCTACACACAAACCATCAAATGATTAGCTCTTATACACGCCAACTACACACGGATGTGACAAATGTAAAACTCTACTATCTTGTGTCTAATGCATGTTCAGTGTGCAGTGGAGTCCACAGCAGTTTGTCATAGCACTCACACGTACATGTACAGTTGAAGTCGGAAGTTTACATACACCTTAGCCAAATACATTTAAACTCAGTTTTTCACAATTCCTGACATTCAATCCCAGTAAAAATGTCCTGTCTTAGGTCAGTTAGGATCACCACTTCATTTTAAGAATGTGAAATGTCAGATTAATAGTACAGAGAATGATTTATTTCAGGATTTATTTCTTTCATCACATTCCCAGTGGGTCAGAAGTTCACATACACTCAATTAGTATTTGGGAGCATTGCCTTTAAATTGTTTAGCTTGGGTCAAACTTTTCAGGTGTCCTTCCACAAGCTTACCATAATAAGTTGGGTGAATTTTGGCCCATTCCTCCTAACAGAGCTGGTGTAACTGCGTCAGGTTTGTAGGCCTCCTTGCTCGCACATGCTTTTCCATTCTGCCCACACATTTTCTATAGGATTGAGGTCAGGGCTTTGTGATGGCCACTCCAGTACCTTGACTTTGTTGTCCTTAAGCCATTTTGCCACAACTTTGGAAGTATGCTTGGGGTCATTGTCCATTTGGAAGACCCATTTGCGACCAAACTTTAACTTCCTGACTGTCTTGAGATGTTGCTTCAATATATCCACATAATTTTCCATCCTCATGATGCTATCTACTTTGTGAAGTACACCAGTCCCTCCTGCAACAAAGCACCGCCACAACATGATGCTGCCACCCCCAGGCTTCACGTTTGGGATGGTGTTCTTCAGCTTGCAAGCCTCCCCCTTTTTCCTCCAAAGAAAGCAATGGTCATTATGGCCAAACAGTTCTAACAGTTCTACAAAAAGTACGATCTTTGTCCCCATGTGCAGTTGCAAACCGTAGTCTGGCTTTTTTATGGCGGTTTTGGAGCAGTGGCTTCTTCCTTGCTGAGCGGCCTTTCAGGTTATGTCGATATAGGACTCGTTTTACTGTGGATAGAGATACTTTTGTACCTGTTTCCTCCAGCATTTATACAAGATCTTTTGTTCTTGTTCTGGGATTGATTTGCACTTTTCACACCAAAGTACGTTCATCTCCAGGAGACAGAACGTGTCTCCTTCCTGAGCGGTATGATGGCTGTGTGGTCCCATGGTGTTTATACTTGCGTACTATTGCTTGTACAGATGAACGTGCTACCTTCAGGCATTTGGAAATTGCTCCCAAGGATGAACCAGACTTGTGGAGGTCTACATTTCTTTTCTGAGGTCTTGGATGATTTCTTTTGATTTTCCCATGATGTCAAGCAAAGAGGCACTGAGTTTGAAGGTAGGCCTTGAAATACATCCACAGGTACACCTCCAATTGACTCAAATGATATCAATTAGTCTATCAGAAGCTTCTAAATCCATGACCTCATTTTCTGGAATTTTCCAAGCTGTTTAAAGGCACAGTCAACTTAGTGTATGTAAACTTCTGACCCACTGGAATTGTGATACAGTGAATTATAAGTGACATAATCTGTCTGTTAACAATTCTCGGAAAAATTACTTGTGTCATGCACAAAGTAGATGTCCGAACCGACTTGCCAAAACTATAGTTTGTTAACAAGAAATTTGTGGAGTGGTTGAAAAACTAGTTTTAATGACTCCAACCTCAGTGTATGTAAACTTCCGACTTCAACTGTATGCGCACAAATATATACAGTATGTGTGCATATTGAGTATATATTTACACTATAAACAGAAATGCAAGGGGAGAAAATATTAAATGTTTTTCTTTCTCAAAACACTGTATTTTCATCCAGATTTTGGGATGAACAGTAACAGACAAAACAAATACAGTAGAAGATAAGCAAATTGGCTTGTTACTATAAAGAAAAAAACAATGAGGTTACATCCTATCTCTTATTTGGGTCTGGCCACGGCACCTCATCAACATCACAGGCGATGTTCTCTCTGGCTAAACAGTGGGGGAAGTAGTGTCTGGAGTGGCGTATCCAGCCCTGGCATGCCTCCTTGTCTATATCACCACAGGCCTCCTCCATCGCCTGGAGAAGGGGTATGCGTTGGTGGGGTTGGCAATCGTATACCTTCCAACGCCACACCGAAAATAACTATTCTATTGGGTTTCTAAATGGAGAATATGGCGGCAGGTTGAGCAACAAAACTTGGGGATGGTCAATGAACCAATTGCAGACCAGAAACTTACGTTGTCTCAGATGACAACAAACCTGGACTGCTCTGGCCCATTCCTCTGGTCAATGGGAATGAGGATATTATGTAGGGTGTCAAGGAAGGTCATGTGGGCAGTATTGTAAGGACCAAGAGTGGCATGATGATGAAGGACACCATTCTGACTATTGGCTGCACACATTGTGATGTTGTCACCATGCTGTCCAGGGACATTGACGATGGCGCGGTGTCCTATGAGTTTTCTTCCCCTGCGTCTTGTTTTGGCTAGGTTAAAGCCGACCTCATCAACGTAGACGAAATCATGATGCTCTGCAGCAGCATCTAGTTCCATAACTCTCTGAAACAGACAAGACATTATTGTATGACAGTATGAATAGACATAGAGAAGTCAATATATAGCACAATACACTGGAATACTGTACCAATGACAGGAAAGTATAGCTTACTTGTACGTATTCATGGTGCAGCTCTGTCAGAATTTCCCTGAAATAGTCCTGCTTCATATGAATCTGATGGCGTTTCAGGAGATGGCCATGTGAGGATAAACTCCCCTTTATGTTACTGAATGTTGTGTTGTCAGTGATGATGTGGTGTTGCAGTTGTCGTAAACGTCTACTGTTGTTTGAAATGACCATATTCACTATGTATTGTTCCAGCTCTGCTGTGAACAGCCGGTTTCTTCCTCCATTGAAGGGTCGTCTAGCAATTCTGCAAAAACATGATGTGAATGGTTAGGGTGCAAGACTTCTTTCAGTATGAAATGAAATGTTACTGTAGTGCTGTAAGTGCTGCAGTGCTGTAAGTACAGTAGCATGGTATAGAGGGTAGGTTAACTTACCTGTTCTCATTTCAAAATGTCTGGATGACACGTGCTGCAGTGTAGTGGCTCAAGTTAGGCTGGACCCTCTCCCCAGCCTCCCTGAAACTCAAACCATGGTTGACCGCATGGTCAACCAAAGTGGCCCGGATCTCATCTGTGATTGTTCTCTTTCCTCTTCTTCCTCCTCCTTGTCCCACTCCTCATCCTCTTCTTGTAATCAGTACATGAGTGTGGCATTTTGAATGGCTGTGTTTTCCAAACAAAACACAAGACCTGTTAGTTTTGAATGATGTGTCTAATGTAGAGAACTGTGTTTAGTGTTTTGTGATAAGTGTGTTTTACAATTGCAAACTGAGTGTAAAGCAAATAATGTGCTTGCAGTTTTGCAGACTTGGTCTGAAGATTAGGTACATGAGTTAATGGTTTCACTGAGTGTGCCTCACCTACCACTTTTAGTGTGTAAGAGACTGTAAAAAACTGTAATGTGCAACCAGAGGAAAAAAAACTCTAGACCACCTTTACTCCACACACAGAGACGCGTACAAAGGTCTCCCTCACCCTCACCCGCAAATCTGACCATAATTCTATCCTCCTGATTCCTGCTTACAAGCAAAAACAAAAGCAGGAAGTACCAGTGACTCAGTCTATAAAGAAGTGGTCAGATGACGCAGATGCTAAGCTACAGGACTGTTTTAATAGCACAGACTGGAATATTTTCCGGGATTCTTCCGATGGCATTTAGGAGTACACCACATCAGTCACTTGCTTCATCAATAAGTGCATCGATGACGTCGTCCCCACAGTGACAGTACGTACATACCCCAACCAGAAGCCATGGATTACAGGCAGCATCTACACTGAGCTAAAGGGTAGAGCTGCCGCTTTCAAGGAGCGGGACTCTAACCTGAAAACTCCAGAGCGCTCAGGACCTCAGACTGGGGCGAAGGTTCACCTTCCAACAGGACAATGACCCTAAGCACACAGCCAAGAAAATGCAGGAGTGGCTTCGGGACAAGTCCCTGAATGTCCTTGATTGGCCCAGCCAGAGCCTGGACTTGAATCCGATCTAACATCTCTGGAGAGACCGGAAAATAGCTCTTCAGCAGCACTCCCCATCCAACCTGACAGAGCTGGAGAGGATCTGCAGAGAAGAATGGGAGAATCTCCCCAAATAACAGGTGTGCCAAGCTGGTAGCATCATACCCAAGAAGATTAAATGCTGTTATCGGTGTCAAAGGTGCTTCAACAAAGTACTGAGTAAAGGGTCTGAATACTTGATATTTCAGTTTTTAATTTGTAATACATTTGCAAAAAAAAATCTAAACCTGTTTTTGCTTTGTCATTATCGGGTATTGTGCGTAGATTGATGAGGGAAACAACTATTTAATCAATTTTAGAATAAGGCTGTAATGTAACATAATGTGAAAAAGTCAAGGGGTCTGAATACATTCAGATGGCGCTGCATGTAATGTATTGTCATAAAGTTTCATTTCAATGATAACATTCACCTAGGTATTCATTTGTTGAAAAAATTCAACAACCATGTCTCTGTCACTAGCAGATACAGCCATGGGTGGTAACTCTGTTACAGTAACACAAACAATTTAACACTATAATCAGAGTACTTTTTACACTCTGTTGTGTAGGACCATATGTACTCTGAGATAGTGTTAAAATGATCTCTTTAAGTGTCGATTTAACATTGCAAAATGTATTAGACAGAGAGGTAGAGGGATTGAGACAGCGAGAGGAATATTTTACATTTGGCTAGAAATTCAAAAAGGAAATGATCAAAACAGAGAACCTGTATCTATATCCTCCCACTAGAATCCTCATACATTAATGAAGAAAGCTTCTTCATCCTGGAGGGGGAAATCAATCATTTCCAGGCCCAGGGACATGTACTAGTATGTGGCGATCTAAATGCCAGAACCAGACAAGAACCTGACACCCTCACCCTACTTGAACAAAGCATTTACTTAATCATGAGGCATCAAAGCCAAAGGAACTGAGTAATATTAAGAAATGCTATAGATGGAAGGAATGTAGTGTGGAAACCTACCAAAAAACAATTAGGCAACAACAAATTCAATCCCTTCTAGACAACTTCCTGGACAAAATGTTCCACTGTAATAGTGAAGGTGTAAACTTGGCAGTAGAAAACCTAAACAGTATATTTGACCTCTCAGCTTCGCTATCAAATCTAAAAATGTCAAACAGAAAACTGAAGAAAATGAACAACAATGACAAATGGTTTGATGAAGAATACAAAAATCTAAGAAAGAAATTGAGAAACCTATACAACCAAAAACATAGAGACCCGGAAAACCTGAGTCTACGCCTTCACTATGGTGAATCACTAAAATAATACAGAAATTCACTATGGAAAAAGATGGAACAGCACATCAGAAATCAGCTCAATGTAAATGAAGAATCCATAGACTCGAACCACTTCTGGGAAAATTGGAAAACACTAAACAAACAACAACACGAAGAATTATCTATCCAAAATGGAGATGTATGGATTAACCACTTCTCCAATCTTTTTGGCCCTATAACAAAGAACAAGAAGCAAAAACATACACACGATCAAATACAAATCTTAGAATCAACTATTAAAGAATACCAGAACCCACTGCATTCTTCAATTACATTGAATGAACTACAGGACAAAATACAAATAACACAAAAAGGCCTGTGGTGTTGATGGTATCCTCAATGAAATTACAAAATATACAGACAACAAATTCCAACTGGCTGTACTTAAACTCTTTAACATTATCCTTAGCTCTGGCATCTTCCCCAATATTTGGAACCAAGGACTGATCACCCCAATCCACAAAAGTGGAGACAAATTTGACCCCAATAACTACCGTGGGATATGTGTTAACAGCAACCTTGGGAAAATCCTCTGCATTATCATTAACAGTAGACACATACATTTCCTCAGTGAAAACAATGTACTGAGCAAATGTCAAATTGGCTTTTTACCAAATTACCGTTTGAGTGAGTGAGAGTGGGAGTGAGACAGGGATGTAGCTTAAGCCCCACCCTCTTTAACATATATATCAACGAATTGGCGAGGGCACTAAAACAGTCTGCAGCACCCGGCCTCACCCTACTAGAATCTGAAGTCAAATGTCTACTGTTTGCTGATGATCTGGTTCTTCTGTCACCAACCAAGGAGGTCCTATAGCAGCACCTAGATCTTCTGCACAGATTCTGTCAGACCTGGGCCCTGACAGTAAATCTCAGTAAGACCAAAATAATGTTGTTCCAAAACAGGTCCATTTTCAAGGACCACAAATACAAATTCCATCTTGACACCGTTACCCTAGAGCACACAAAAAACTATACATAACTCGGCCTGAACATCAGCGCCACAGGTAACTTCCACAAAGCTGTGAACGATCTAAGAGACAAGGCAAGAAGGGCATTCTATGCCATCAAAAGGAACACAAAATTTGACATACCAATTAAGATCTGGCAAAAAATACTTGAGTCAGTTATACTGTAGAACCCATTGCCTTTTATGGTTGTGCGGTCTGGGGTCCGCTCACCAACCAAGAATTCACAAAATGGGACAAACACCAAATTGAGACTCTGCATGCAGAATTCTGCAAAAATATCCTCTGGGTACAACGTAGAACACCAAATAATGCATGCAGAGCAGAATTAGGCCGATACCTGCTAATTATCAAAATCCAGAAAAGAGCCGTTAAACAAACTAACAAAACAACAAAACGAACGTGACGCTATAATAACAGAGTGCTGACATGCAACTACACACAGACAACTACCCACAAAACGTAAATGGAAAATCACTGGAGGGCAACTCTGGAGGCTCCGGACTGGAGGGCGACTCTGGAGGCTCCGGACTGGAGGGCGACTCTGGAGGCTCCGGACTGGAGGCCCCCGTTGGAGGCTTCGTGCAATGTCTCACCCCTGGAGGCTTCTTGCCATGGATCATCACTGGAGGCTTCCTGCCATGGATCACCACTGGAGGCTTCTTGCCATGGATCACCACTGGAGTGGAGAGACACACAGGAGGCCTGGCTCTGGGAGCAGGCACATGACTCACCAGGCTGGGGAGACATGCAGGAGGGTTAGTTCTTAGCACAGGCACAGGACTCACCAGGCTGGGGAGACATGGAGGAGGCCTTATCCTTGGCCGAGGCACCGGATACACTGGGCCGTGCAGGCGCACTGGAGGTCTCGAGCTAAGAGCCTGCACAACCCGTCCTGGCTGGATGGTGACTTTGGCCCTGCACGTGCGGGGCACAGGCACAGGACGCACTGGGCTGTGCAGACACACTGGAGACACAGTGCGCAGAGCCGGCACAGGATATCCTGGGCCGTAGAGACGTACTGGAGGTCTGGAGAGCAGGGCTGGCACAATCCTTCCTGGTTGGATGCTCACCCTAGCCCGGCAGATGCAGGGAGAGCTGGGATGTAGCGCACCGGGCTAAGAGTGCGCACTGGGGACACCGTGCGCATCACCCCATAGCACGGGGCCTGACCAGTCACATGCTCGCCACGGTAAGCACGGGGAGTTGGCTCAGGTCTCCAACCTGACTCTGCCACATTCCCCGTGTGTCTCCCCAATTCTGGGGCTGCCTCTCGTGCACACCTCTTAGCGCCAACTCCTCGTAGCGTCGCCGCTCCGCCTTAGCGGCTTCTAGCTCCTCTTTAGGACGGCAATATCCTCAGCTCTAAATATGCACATTTTCGAACAAACATAAATGTATTGTATAACATGATGTTATAAGACTGTCATCTGATGAAGTTGTTCAAGGTTAGTGATTAATTTTATCTCTATTTGTGGGTTTTGTGAAGGCTACCTATGCGGTGGAAACATGGTGGAAATATGCCATTGTGTGTTTGGCTATTGTGGTTAGCTAATATAAATACATATTGTGTTTTCGCTGTAAAACATTTTAAAAAATCGGAAATGATGGCTGGATTCACAAGATGTTTATCTTTCATTTGCTGTATTGGACTTGTGATTTCATGAAATTATATTATATGATATCCCTGTCCCGTTAGGCTAGGCTATGCTAGTTAGCTTTTTTGATGAGGAGGATCCCGGATCCGGGAGAGAGAAGCGGTAGAGGTTTTAAACAAACGAACAAAACAACAAAACGAACGTGACGCTATAATAACAGAGTGCTGACATGCAACTACACATAGACAACTACCCACAAAACCTAAATGGAAAATCACTGGAGGGCAACTCTGGAGGCTCCGGACTGGAGGCCCCCGTTGGAGGCTTCGTGCCATGTCTCACCCCTGGAGGCTTCTTGCCATGGATCATCACTGGAGGCTTCTTGCCATGGATCATCACTGGAGGCTTCGTGCCATGGATCATCACTGGAGGCTTCTTGCCATGGATCATCACTGGAGGCTTCTTGCCATGGATCATCACTGGAGGCTTCGTGCCATGGATCACCACTGGAGGCTTCGTGCCATGGATCATCACTGGAGGCTTCTTGCCATGGATCATCACTGGAGGCTTCGTGCCATGGATCATCACTGGAGGCTTCGTGCCATGGATCACCACTGGAGGCTTCGTGCCATGGATCACCACTGGAGGCTTCGTGCCATGGATCACCACTGGAGGCTTCCTGCCATGGATCACCACTGGAGGCTTCCTGCCATGGATCACCACTGGAGGCTTCTTGCCATGGATCACCACTGGAGGGGAGAGACACACAGGAGGCCTGGCTCTGGGAGCAGGCACAGGATTCACCAGGCTGGGGAGACATGCAGGAGGGTTAGTTCTTAGCACAGGCACAGGACTCACCAGGCTGGGGAGACATGCAGGAGGCCTTGTCCTTGGCCGAGGCACCGGATACACTGGGCCATGGAGGCGCACTGGAGGTCTCGAGCTAAGAGCCTACACACCCCGTCCTGGCTGGATGGTGACTTTGGCCCTGCACGTGCGGGGCGCAGGCACAGGACGCACTGGGCTGTGCAGACGCACTGGAGACACAGTGCGTAGAGCCGGCACAGAATATCCTGGGCCGTAGAGATGTACTGGAGGTCTGGAGAGCAGGGCTGGCACAATCCTTCCTGGCTGGATGCTCACCCTAGCCCGGCAGATGCGGGGAGCTGGGATGTAGCGCACCGGGCTAAGAGTCACCCCATAGCACGGGGCCTGACCAGTCACATGCTCGCCACGGTAAGCACGGGGAGTTGTTTCAGGTCTCCAACCTGACTCTGCCACACTCCCCGTGTCCCCTCCCCCAATTCTGGGGCTGCCTCTCGTGCACGCCTCTTAGCGCCAACTCCTCGTAGCGTCGCCGCTCCGCCTTAGCTGCTTCTAGCTCCTCTTTAGGACGGCAATATTCTCCCGTCTGTGCCCAGGGTCCCTTGCCGTCCAGGATTTCCTCCCATGTCCAACTCTCCAAAAATCGCTGCTCCCTCTTACCACGCTGCTTGGTCTTCTGGTGGTGGGTAGTTCTGTCACGTTCGTTGTAGTGAGGAGACCAAGGCGCAGAGACCAAGTGTTCTTAGTTTTATTGAAGAAGAATGTATTCACATCACGCTGCGCCTTGGTCTCCTCACTACGACGAACGTGACAGTAGGCCTATTTAATAATCTGAACCAGTTCTTTAAATAGCAAATACAAAAAGTGTTTTGTTTCATTTTGTTGAGATATTTTCGTTGGTTAAATTAAGTTTGAACTGTATTTTACATTTTGTGCTCCGTATTTAGTTTAAGGTTAAAAGTAGGCTTGTTGTAATAGAAATAGCATTAGCCTGTTGCTGTCATTTTGTTGGGTAGGCCTATGGTAGGCAATCGTCTTTGTTGGTAATAGCTGCAATATAAGGATGTTCAAAACTGTAATGTTGTGTTTGCCACAATATAATAGAATTTAAGTTTGTCCTACTATGCTACTCACACTCCAACCATGAATAGAACAAACCAAAGAGGGCAATATGCTAAGCTTAATTTAATGCTGCAATATAATAACCTGTTCGTATTTTCCCAATAAACAATAACTTAACTTACTTTTGATATTACCCAGTTTTAAGCAACTTTTTTTAAGGTTAGGTGTTGTGTTGCTATTTTTATGCTTAGCTAGGCAACTGCAGGCCTATGAAGGCAGTGTGCACCGCCACTCCAACTGACTTCAACAGTTGAACTTGAGGCAAATAAGAATGTTTTAGGCCTACCAGAGTTACTCCTTTAATCTGACAATGCAATACTTATCTTTATGAAAAATATTCTGATAGAACACCTATGAATTATCCTTCTTCTGTACACCTACACTACCGGTCAAAAGTTATAACACCTACTCATTCAAGGGTTTTTCTTTATTATTACTATTTTCTACACTGTAGAATAATAGTGAAGACATCAAAACTATGAAATAACACATATGGAATAATGTAGTAACCAAGTGTAAAACAAATAAAAATCTATTTTATATTTGAAATTCTTCAAATAGCCAGCCTTGGACTTGATGACAGCTTTGCACACTCTAGGCATTCTCTCAACCAGCTTCACCTGGAATGCTTTTCCAAAAGTCTTGAAGGAGTTCCAACATATGCTGAGCACTTGTTGGCTGCTTTTCCTTCACTCTGCGGTCCGACTCATCCCAAACCATCCCAATTTGGTTGAGGTCAGGGAATTGTGGAGGCCAGGTCATCTGATGCAGCACTCCATCATTCTCCTTCTTTGTAAAATAGCCCTTACACAGCCTGGATTTGTGTTGGGTCTTTGTCCTGTTGAAAAACTAATTATAGTGCCACTAAGCCCAAACCAGATGGGATGGCGTATCGCTGCAGAATGCTGTGGTAGCCATGCTGGTTAAATGTGCCTTGAATTCTAAATAAATCATTGAGAGTGTCACCAGCAAAGCACCCCCACACCATAACGCCTCCTCCTCCATGCTTTACGGTGGGAAATAGACATGCAGTGATCATCCGTTCACCCACAAAGGTGAATCTTACAAAGACAGGTTGGAACCAAAAATCTTACATTTGGACTCCAGACCAAAGGACAAATTTCCACCAGTCTAATGTCCATTGCTTGTGTTTCTTGTCCCAAGCAAATCTCTTATTATTGGTGTCCTTTAGTAGTGGTTTCTTTACAGGAATTCGACCATGAAGGCCTGATTCACACAGTCTCCGATGAACAGTTGATGTTGAGATGTCTGTTACTTGAACTCTGTGAAGCATTTATTTGGGCTGCAATTTCTGAGGCTGGTAACTCTAATGAACGTATCCTCTACAGCAGATGTAACTCTGGGTCTTCCATTCCTGTGGTGGTCCTCATGAGAGACAGTTTCATTATAGCGCTTGATGGTTTTTGTGACTGCACTTGAAGAAATGTTCAAAGTTCTTGAAATTTTCCATATTGACTGACCATGTCTTAAAGTAATGATGGACTGTCATTTCTCTTTGCTTATTTGAGCTGTTCTTGCCATAATATGGACTTGGTCTTTTACCAAATAGGGCTATCTTCTGTATACCCCCCCTACCTTGTCACAACACAACTGATTTACAAATTAACTTTTAAGAAGGCACACCTGTTAATTGAAATGCATTCCAGGTGACTACCTGTTACATCTGCGCCTGCCACGCCCTCTACTGCTCATCCTGTGTCTCCCTAACCTGCCGCCACTCCCCCAGTGCTCTCTTTTCCTGTTATCTCTTTGTGTGTGTGTGTGTGATTGTGTGGACGTAGACAGGTGTGCTGGAGGCAGAACAGATCCCCACTAGCTGTAACCTGTTCCATAATCAAGACCTCTACAAATACTGAGCTCTGCCACTTCCATGCTGCCAGATCATAATCTCTGCTCAGTCAGTGTGCATTGTTTTAGCCGTTAGTTCCATCTTAGATCCTGTTTTCGTGTTATGCCGGTTTTCCCTTGCCTTACGCTGTTTAACTCTCCGCTACAGTTCTTCCCGCTCTAACTCTGGTCCCCGTTTCCAGTCCCACATCTCGTCAGTCCTCCTACTCTGTCCTGGACCCCCCGCTCTACTGCTTCCTTGGATTCCTCTCCGGACCTGCTTACCCAGTCCCAACTCCCCACGCTCCAGAATCAGCCTCCGCACCTGGCTTCTTGCAACCCACCCGAGCTTCCCCCTGTGTTTCAATAAATACCTTGGTTTATTCATCCCAGTCTCCTCGTCTGAGTCTGCCCTTGGGTTCACCTGCTCCGCGTGACACTACCTCATGAAACTGGTTGACAGAATGCCAAGGGTGTCCAAATGCTGTCATCAATGCAAAGGGTGGCTATTTGAAGAATATATAGAACATAGTAAAAATAAAGAAAAACCGTTGAATGAGGAGGTGTTCTAAAACGTGTGCCCTGTAGTGTGATATCAAATCAAATCAAAGTTTATTTGTCACATGCGCCGAATACAACAAGTACCTTACCGTGAAATGCTTACTTACAAGCCCGTAACCAACAATGCAGTTTTGAGAAAATAGAGTTAAGAAAATATTTACAAAATAAACATATGTGGGAAAAAAATATGTATAGCAGTAGTAGCCTATCTGACATGTTTAAAGAAGTCGATGTCGGGAACATGGCGCCGGTATATCTCTATCTTCCCCTCGGTCTGTCTAGGGCTAGGCCTAAGCTTGTCTCCCTTAATATTCATTTTTTCAATAGTAATATCATACAGTGGACACCTAAGAATATAGGTCTACATGTATGCAATGTCCTGAGGCATTTAGCTCTCAAATCTCCGACAGCTAAACCGTGAGGTAGACAATTATTGTTTCAGGAAAGTAAAAACAAATTAAACAGTAGACTCAAGTTTTGAAGATGCTACACATCGAAATGATTTTTTTTTTTTGTAATTTGTTACAGTCAGTTTTTAAGGACACTGTGGATCATTTGGCCAATATTGCTTGTTTATTGATGGAGCTGGTAGCGCCCAGTTGGAGATTTCTTTCTCGCTCTCTTTCTACTCTCTGAACTGAATGGGTCTCTCCGATCCGAACAAGCACAGGTCTGTTTGGGTCAGTTTTCCACAGTCCTTTTCGGAAACAGGTCTGACTATCCTTGGGTCCATTCGGAACGGGTCTCCGTTAAATAACTTATGCATGTCGGGTCGGGTGGGAAAGCCATGGATCCATTTCGGAACAGGTCCAAAAGGACCTCTAGTATACAGTCCATTCAGCCGCAGTGTAGTCTGTTACAGTGTTAGGGTGGCAGGTAGCCTAGCGTTTTATTTTTTTAAAGATGAGCCAGGTTTACAAAAGTTACTCACACAAGGAAATGTATCCTCCCATGCCCCTCGTCATCATCTCAGTCTGAGACACTAACACAACACACACAGACATTGACACTTGCTCCGTCGCTCACCCTCGGCTTACCTTACACTACGACTTCTGTCACCTCCCTCTCAGGTGTGAGCTGCAGCCTTGGCGTTTTATGCAACTCTTCACTTATTTATTGTCTTATTTATTTTTCTTATCTGTGCCTGATGATTTCTTCTCTCATCTCTCCGTACTCTATGTTTGCATCCAAAATGACACCCTATTCCCTATTATTATAATAAATAGTGCACTACTTTAGACCAGAGAGTAGTGAACTATGTAGAGAATAGGGTGCCGTTTAGGACGCACCCTCACTCCTGTCTTCTCTTCTCTCTGTACTCTCCTCTCCTGGTTTCACAGTGTTCAGGGATCTCTCTCTCTCTATTCTATTATTCATGTCTGCTCAGGCTACAGCAGTAATCCTGACTGACACTAAAAGTCTGTCTAGATTTAGCGTCATGAAACTTTCATCCTTAAATGTACAGTTGAACTCTCTCGCCTTCTCACTCTCACTTTCGTTTTCTTTCTCTCTGTCTCCAGCTCTCTCTCAGCACTTTCCATCAGGATTCTGCTAGCTCCAATCCCTCACACCCCTCATACGTACACAGTTCATGAAACGGTGTACATCCTCCTGCCATCTGGGCTGATGGGAGTGTTTACTGAGACACCCCTAGACTCTGTGCTCTACGCTGGCCAGGCGGACGTGCCGCTCAGGCCGACGGGTCAATGGATACAGTAGTTGAGGAGGAAGGTGGGGGAGAAGTCACCCGTTGAACACACATCAGCTGCTGTCCACACTCACTAACAAGAAATATCACCCTGGAACTGTTTTGTCCTCTCTCTTCCTCGGAATCCTGTGGGCCACACTTGGGTCCGTGCTATCTGGGATCCTTGGGACATCCCTACCCCATTGAAGTTGAAATGTAAAATGGTTAAGGTAAGGGTTATGGTAAGGGTTACAGTTAGGGTTAGGTAAGGGTTATGGTTATTGTTAAGGTTAGGGTTAGGGTTAGGGGAAGGGGAAGGGGAAGGGTACAGGGTAAAGGTTAGGGTTAGGGTTTAGGGTAGGGACGTCCCAATGAACCAGGATAGCACTAACCGCCACATGTCAAGGAGATGACTGTCTGTTTCACTGTCTCCAGGCTGGTAATCACATTTTTATCAATTTAAACATGAAAAAAATACAAAGCAAAATTACAAAATAATGAACAAGATATGTAAGATGTCTGGTTGTCTCTATCTCCAGGCTAAGGATTTTAGTATGGTGAGGCCTGTCTGTCTGGGCTCTGGATTACACTGTCAGACTTGATGTTAGTGAGCCTAAAGGACAACCATTTGTTTCCTTGTTTCCTTGTCCATTCTGATCAAATCAGTCTTATGGTACAATATGTCCTATTCATTCTCGCAGGATCCCCCTGACATCCTCATCCTCGTTTGATGATTATGCTATTAACATTTAGCGACATAAAGCTGGGACTAGCTACCACATCCTGCCGGAGAATATACCACACAAGCAGCTGCCTTGCCCACGGCCAGGACCGACCAGCACAGAGAGGAAAGCCATAATGGAAAATAATCATCATGGCCTGTGGGGAGGGAGGGAGAGAGAGAGGGAGGGAGAGAGAGAGAGAGGGAGAGAGAGAGAGAGAGAGAGAGAGAGAGAGAGAGAGAGAGACTGAGGGAAAAATGTCAAAAATTATTGGAGGGAGAAAAACACTTCATGCAGTACACTCGTCACTCACTCCTACCGCCTCAAACCAGCCATTTGTATGGAGGAAGAACCAGATTATGACTTTGCAGTGTGCTCATTTATTTTTATGACAGTGCTGGTATTCTTCTTTCCCCACTGCATTTTTCTTTCATATTTCAGCGACGACACAGAAAACAATCCTTCTAGTTCGATTAAAAACCCACTGAACCATTCTAGTGAGTAATCTGACGATAAGGCGCCTTTGGCATGGCCCCGGCCTCCGTATCTGTTCATTCTCTCTGGCTTGATGAGAAAGGAGCAGGGGAAGAGGGGAGAGGGGGTTGATCAACTTTCAATGCTCATCGACGTAGATTCATCACGCGTTAAGTGCCAGCCACTGTAGCAGTATTAACAGGCTGTATAAACAACCTCCTTATCAGGGAGAGAGAGAGAAAGGCTCTTTAATTGGCTGTCAGGGTGATTTCTCTGTGAAGTCTCCAGTAGTATCAAGGAGGGCGGGAGGGAGGCAGACAGGGAGGGAGGCAGACAGGGAGGGAGGCAGACAGGGAGGGAGGCAGACAGGGAGGGAGGCCGGAAGTCAGAGACTGGCAGATAACTCTGTTTACAAGAGAAACCCATAATTTATTACCTTCCTTTATTCCTACACCTTTTCCTCCCATTCCTCATCCACCTAATCCTTCTCCACCTGCCTCTCTTCCTCTGCCTCCTCCTTCCCCACTCTAGTGTGCTTCACCAGGGAGAAGTCAACATGAAGATGGCCTGAACCACAGGAAGGAGAACAGTACTTTCACTAATGGATGGACGGGAGATGTTTTTTAAGGCTTCTTCCTCTTTTCTTATCTCTCTCAATTTTTTGCTCTCTCTTTTTCTTGTTCCACCTTTTCCCTCTATCTCTCTCTTGCTCCCTCCCTCCATCTACAGTAAATCTCTCTTACACCTTCCATATCTTGTGTTCTCTCTCTCTCTCTTTCTGCTTCTCTCTGTCTCTCCTCCCGCCCATCCTTGACTGCTCCAGCTCTATGTGGAACCCACACCTCCCTGTCCTCCCCTGCCTCTCCCATCCCTCACCTCCCTGTCCTCCACTGCCTCCCCTATCCCTCACCTCCCTGTCCTCCCCTGCCTCTCCCATCCCACACCTCCCTGTCCTCCACTACCTCCCCTATCCCTCACCTCCCTGTCCTCCCCTGCCTCTCCCATCCCTCACCTCCCTGTCCTCCCCTGCCCCCCCATCCACCACCTCCCTGTCCTCCCTTGCCTCCCCATCCCTGTCCTCCCTTGCCTCCCCATCCCTCACCTCCCTGTCCTCCCCTGCCTCCCCCACCCCCCACCTTCCTGTCCTCCCCCTACCATTCACTTACACTCTTGTAAACTTCTTTCCCCTCAACCTGTAAAATATGCATAGCAGCACATCTTCAGTCATTGATGTGTGGCTTTTTTTTCTCACAGTGATCCTTTTATACAGGTTACTAACCAACCAACCAACCCTTTGACACCCATGAAAAGCCTCAACCTTGTTTACCATCTCTCCTCCACACTTGTTAGCCCTGCTTAAAGGGCAGGTTGGCATTTATTGAGATGACTCATGTACTGGAGGCAGATATGCAGAGTAGTCACTAGCTGGCACAGCCACAAGTTATAAAATCTGATTTTAAACCTAACAGTACTGCTAACCCTAATACCTAACCCTAAACTTAAATTATATTTTTACGATATAGACAATTTTGACTTTGTAGCTGGCCCATCTAGTGGAAATGGTTCAGTTCTGCCTCCAGAGCAAGTTTCATGACAGTAAACCTCAACCTACGCTTAAAGGACGATGAATGCTGTAACACCAGATTGCGCATTTGCTTTTATGGCTCAGTATGCAGAGTACATGCATGTTCACACTACGCTCTCAGTGTGTCTGTGTTTGTCCCTGTCAAGCTCATGTTACTTTAGGGGTCGACTCAGTGCAGACAGTTGCTTGCAATGCTACATCATACCAATCCATAACACTACCAGATCTTAAAGCCATTTTATAATGTCAGACACAGCACTACTGTTTCTCCATGCATACAGTATATGCTGTAGTACAGGTATTCCCAAACTGGGGTACAATGCCATCTGGGGTACGCCAAATAAAAATGTGATTCACATTTAAAATAAAAACCTCTTTTTTTTCACATTTTCAAACAGTACATTTATATTTTCCAACGGGGCTATACATTTGAGTTTTTTCTCTCACCTGAGTAGCCTCATTTCACTGCCAAAAATCGAATTAAACCATCTAGTGTTCAGTGAAATAACCACACAATGTCAAATACAGGTAGCCTAGTCAAATAATTAAAATCCAATCACATTAACCGTTACTCTCTCGCGGGAAACCTTCACTCTTGCACAGACATTTAGAAACGAAACATGACAATTTGAAACATAAGCCACGGGAGTTTTTTGAGCGAGAATAAAGACGACTTTAGAGTAGTAAGACATATTAAAGCAACAGATACCATTAATAAGAAGGGGCTAGAAGCGTCTTATATGGTGAGCTACTGAGTGGCTAGGACAGGCAAGCCCCATACTATTGTGGATGACTTCATTCTTCCTGCTGCCACAGATATGGCTGGTACAATGGTGGGGAAAAGGCCCAAAAAACTATGTAGACAATGCCTTCATCAAACAACAGTTTCACAACGCAAGAAAAAGTATGTGAACCCTTTGGAATTACCAGGTTTTCTGCATAAATTGGTCATCAAATTTGATCTGATCTTCATTTAAGTCACAACAATAGACAAACATAGTGTGCTTAGACTAATAACACACAAAGATGTTTTGAATCAATTACTGCTTCGCATACAAGCCATCGAATTATATGCGTTACAGCTGGATGAGTCAACAGACATGACGACCTGCCACAGCTCCTGGTATATGTCCGTTACGTTTATGGGTGGTCAATTAAGGAAGACATTCTCTTCTGCAAACCACTGGACACCAGGACAACATGAAAGGATATTTTTTAAGTACTGGACAGCTTTGTGACATCAAATTAATTTTGTTGGTCAAGATGTGTTGGTATCTGTACTGATGGCGCAAAAGCCATGACAGTGAGTCATAATGGAGTGGTAACGCGTGTGCAAGAAGCTGCTCCCGACGCCACTTGGGTACACTGCAGCATCCACCGAGAGGCTCTTGCTGCCAAGGGAATGCCTGACAGCTTGAAAGACGTTTTAGACACTACAGTTAACTTTGTTAAAGCAAGGCCCCTGAACTCTCGTGTATTTTCTGCATTATACAATGATATGGGCAGCGACCATGTAACACTTTTACAACATACAGAGGTGCGCTGGTTCTCAAGGGGCAAAGTATTGACACATTTTTTTAAATTGAGAGATGAGCTTAAAGTTGTCTTTACTGACCATCATTTTAACTTGTCTGACTTCTTGCATGATGATGAGTTTCTCACACGACTGGCCTATCTGGGTGATGTTTTTTCTCGCCTGAATGATCTGAATCTAGGATTACAGGGACTCTCCGCAAGTATATTAAATATGCGGGACAAAATTGAGGCTATGATTAAGAAGTTGGAGCTCTTCTCTGTCTGCATTAACAAGGACAACACACAGGTCTTTCCATCATTGTATTTTTTGTGTGCAAATGAACTCAAGCTTACAGACAATGTCAAATGTGATATGGCGAAGCACCTGAGTGAGCTGGGTGCGCAATTACGCAGGTACTTTCCCAAAACGGACGACACAAACAACTGGATTCGTTATCCCTTTCATGCCCTGCCTCCAGTCCACTTACCGATATCTGAACAAGAGAGCCTCATCGGAATTACAACAAGCGGTTCTGTGAAAATTGTATTTAATATGAAGCCACTACCAGTTTTCTGGATAGGGCTGCGCTCAGAGTTTCTTACCTTGGCAAATAGCGCTGTTAAAGCACTGATGCCCTTTGCAACCACGTACCTGTGTAACAGTGGATTCTTGGTCCTCAATAGCATGAAAACTAAATACAGGCACAGACTGTGTGTGGATGTAACGATTATCTGTTGAATTAGGTGTGGTAAGTGTTCATGCTTTTATTTCAGAACTGAAATAGAAAACATAGAACACAAACATAGAATGCCCACCCCAACTCACGCCCTGACCAAAACCAAAATAGAGACATAAAAAGGATCTCTAAGGTCAGGGCGTGACAGTGGAAAATGATTTAAGACTGAGACTCTCTCCAATACAACCCAACATTGCATGTTATGTGCATCCTTTCAAGCACACGCTTCCCATTAACCTGTGGTGACTTTTTCACAATTTTTTATGAACAAATAAGGTTTTATATGTAAGATGGCCAAATAAAGAGCAAAATTATTGATTATTATTATATTATTATGGAGAAGGAAAAAGATCAGTGTACCGTGTGAGGATCAGGCGACGAGTGGCTAATCTGCCCTTGTCTGTCACGTTCCTGACCTGTTTTCTGTTGTTTGGTATGTGTTTAATTGGTCAGGGCGTGAGTTTGGGTGGGTAGTCTATGTTATGTGTTTTCTATGTTGGGTTAATGGGTTGCCTGGTATGGCTCTCAATTAGAGGCAGGTGTTTGGCGTTTCCTCTGATTGAGAGTCATATTAAGGTAGGTTGTTTCACATTGTTTGTTGTGGGTGGTTGTCTTCCGTGTCAGTACATGTTACCACACGGGACTGTTTCGGTTTGTCTGTTCCTGTTCGTGTGTTCTTCGTTTCATGTAAGTTCGTAAGTTTAGGTCTGTTTAGTTCGTTTTGTTATTTTGTTTTCTAAAGTGTTATTTCGTGTTTCGTCGTTTTGTCTAATAAATCATTATGTCCACATACCTCGCTGCGTGTTGGTCTGATCCATGCTCCTCCTCATCCGAGGAGGAGGAATATGACGACGATCGTTACAGAACCACCCACCAAACCCAGATCAAGCAGCGGGTTAACGGACAGCAACGACAGCAGCAGTGGGTCAAGGAGGATTGGACATGGGAAGAGATTCTGGACGGAGAAGGACCCTGGGCAGAGCCAGAGGAGTGTCGCCGTCCCAAGGCGGAGCTGGAGGCATCTAAAGCGGAGAGGCGACGATATGAGGAGGCAGCACGGAAGCAAGGCTGGAAGCCCGCAAGTACAACCCAAAAATTTCTTGGGGGGGGGGCTAAAGGGTAGTGTGGCGAAGTCAGGTAGGAGACCTGCGCCAACTTCCCGGGCTTACCGTGGAGAGCGAGAGTACGGGCAGACACCGTGTTACGCAGTAGAGCGCATGGTGTCTCCTGTACGTGTTCATAGCCCGGTGCGGGTTATTCCACCTCCCCGCACTAGCCGGGCTAGAGTGAGCATTGAGCCAAGTGCCATGAAGCCGGCTCAACATATCTGGCCTCCAGTACGTCTCCTCGGGCCGGTGTACATGGCACCAGCCTTACGCATGGTGTCCCCGGTTCGCCAACACAGCCCAGTGCGGGTTATTCCACCTCCCCGCACTGGACGGGCTACGGGGAGCATGCAACCAGGTAAGGTTGGGCAGGCTCAGTGCTCAAAGGAGCCAGTACGCCTGCACGGTCCGGTATATCCGGCGCCACCTTCCCGCCCCAGCTCAGTACCACCAGTGCCTACACCACGCACCAGGCTTCCAGTGCGTCTCCAGAGCCCTGTTCCTCCTCCACGCACTCTCCCTGTGGTGCGTGTCTCAAGCTCAGTGCCTCCAGTTTCGGCACCACGCATCAAGCCTCCTGTGCGTCTTCAGAGCCCTGTACGCACTGTTCCTTCTCCTCGCACTCGCCCTGAGGTGCGTGCCGTCAGCCCGGTACCTCCAGTTCCGGTACCACGCACCAGGCCTATAGTGCGCATCGAGAGTCCAGTGTGCCCTGTTCCTGCTCCCCGCACTAGCCTTGAGGTGCGTGTCTCCAGTCCGGTACCACCAGTTCCGGCACCACGCACCAGGCCTACTGTGCGCCTCAGCAGGTCAGAGTTGGCTGTCTGCCCAACGCCGCCTGCACTGCTTGTCTGCCCAGCACCGTCTGAGCCATCTGTCTGCCCAGCACCGTCTGAGCCATCTGTCTGCCCAGCACCGTCTGAGCCATCCGTCTGCCCAACGCCGTCTGAGCCATCCGTCTGCCCAACGCCGTCTGAGCCATCCGTCTGCCCAGCGCCTTCTGAGCCATCCGTCTGCCACGAGCCATTAGAGCCGCCCGTCTGTCCCGAGCCATTAGAGCCGTCCGTCAGTCAGGAGCTGCCAGAGCCGCCAGCCAGTCAGGAGCTGCCAGAGCCGCCAGCCAGTCAGGAGCTGCCAGAGCCGCCAGCCAGTCAGGAGCTGCCAGAGCCGCCAGCCAGTCAGGAGCTGCCAGAACCGCCAGACAGTCATGAGCTGCCCTACAGTCATGAGCTGCCCTACAGTCATGAGCTGCCCTACAGTCATGAGCTGCCCTACAGTCATGAGCTGCCCTACAGTCATGAGCTGCCCTTCAGTCATGAGCTGCCCTCCAGTCATGAGCTGCCCTCCAGTCATGAGCTGCCCTCCAGTCATGAGCTGCCCTACAGTCATGAGCTGCCCTACAGTCATGAGCTGCCCTCCAGTCATGAGCTGCCCTCCAGTCATGAGCTGCCCTCCAGTCATGAGCTGCCACTCAGTCCGGAGCTGCCACTCAGTCCGGAGCTGCCACCCAGTCCGGAGCTGCCATTAGTACAGAGTTGTCCCTCTGTCCTAAGCTACCTCTCTGTCCGGAGCTACCTCTCTGTCCAGAGCTACCTCTCTGTCCAGAGCTACCTCTCTGTCCAGAGCTACCTCTCTGTCCTGAGCTACCTCTCTGTCCTGAGCTACCTCTCTGTCCTGAGCTACCTCTCTGTCCTGAGCTGTCTCCTCTATGTAGGAGGGGCCTTAGTGAAGGTTCCTGGACCATGGTCGGGGGCGAGGGTCGCCACTCAAAGGACGCGAAGGAGAGGGACAAAGACAGTGGTGGAGTGGTGTCCTCGTCCACCGCCGGAGCCGCCACCGCGGACAGATGCCCACCCAGACCCTCCCCTTGAGTTGTAGGGGTGCGCCCGGAGTTCGCACCTTGAGGGGGGGGTTCTGTCACGTTCCTGACCTGTTTTCTGTTGTTTGGTATGTGTTTAATTGGTCAGGGCGTGAGTTTGGGTGGGTAGTCTATGTTATGTGTTTTCTATGTTGGGTTAATGGGTTGCCTGGTATGGCTCTCAATTAGAGGCAGGTGTTTGGCGTTTCCTCTGATTGAGAGTCATATTAAGGTAGGTTGTTTCACATTGTTTGTTGTGGGTGGTTGTCTTCCGTGTCAGTACATGTTACCACACGGGACTGTTTCGGTTTGTCTGTTCCTGTTCGTGTGTTCTTCGTTTCATGTAAGTTCGTAAGTTTAGGTCTGTTTAGTTCGTTTTGTTATTTTGTTTTCTAAAGTGTTATTTCGTGTTTCGTCGTTTTGTCTAATAAATCATTATGTCCACATACCTCGCTGCGTGTTGGTCTGATCCATGCTCCCCCTCATCCGAGGAGGAGGAATATGACGACGATCGTTACATTGTCTCCCGTCCTGCTAGCTAATGTTCAATCGCTGGAAAATAATTGGACGAGCTGAAAGCATGTATATCCTACCAACAGGACATTAAAAACTGTATTATCTTATGTTTCACCGAGTCGTGGCTGAACAACTATATTAAGAACATACAGCTGGTGGGGTATAGACTCCATCATTAGGACAGAACAGCAACCTCTGGTAAGACACTGGGCAGGTGCCTATGCATGTATGTGAACAACAGCTGGTGCACGATATCTAAGGAAGTCTTGCTGGGTCATTCTGCTGGGTCATTCATGGCCAGTTCGTACTACCAGGATAAGATAAGACCTAGATGCAGACCGTGTCGAAGTAACAATGTTTATTACAGCAGCAAAGGTACAGGACGGCAAACAGGCTCAGGGTCAGGTCAGGAAGAGTTCGGATATCCAGATAGGGGCAAAGGTACAGGACAGTAGGCAGGCTCAGGGTCAGGCAGAGTGGTCAGGCAGGCGGGTTCAGGGTCAGGACAGGCAAGGGTCAAAAACGAGGAGGACGAGAAAAAGAGAGGCTGGGCAAAGACAGGAGCCGACAGGACAAACGCTGGTAAGATTGACAAACAAGATAAAATGGCAACAAACAAACAGAAAGTTCACAGGAGATAATGGGGAATATGGGCGACACCTGACCACTGACAACGATGAGACAGCCTATAGGGAGGAGGTCAGAGACCTGATCATCTGATGCAAGGACAACAACCTCTCCTTCAACGTGATCAAGACAAAGGAGATGATTGTGGACTAGAGGAAAAGTGGGTCCAAGCATGCCCCCATTCTCATCAACGGGGCTGTAGTGGAGCAAGTTGAGAGCTTCAAGTTCCTTTGCATCCACATCACCAACAAACTAACATGGTCCAAGCACAACAAGACAGTCATGAAGAGGGCACGACAAATCCTATTTCCTCTCGGAGACTGAAAATATATGGCATGGGTCCTCAGATCCTATAAAGAATTTACAGCTGCACCATCGAGAGCATCCTGACTGTTTGCATCACTGCCTGGTATGGCAACTGCTCGGCCTCCAACCACAAGGAACTACAGAGGGTAGTGCGTACGGCCCCGTACATCACCGGGGCCAAGCTCCCTGCCATCCAGGACCTCTATACCAGGCGGTGTCAGAGGAAGGCCCTGAAAATTGTCAAAGACTCCAGCCACCCAAGTCATAGACTGTTCTCTCTACTACTACACGGCAAGCTGTACCGGAGCGCCAAGTCTCCAAATAGCTTCTACCCCCTAGCCATAAGACTCCTGAACAGCTAATAAAATGGCTACCCAGACTATTTGCATTGCCCCCCCCCCCCCCCCCCCCAGAACGCAGCTGCTACTCTCTGTTATTATCTATGCACAGTCACTTTAATACCTCTACCTACAGTTGAAGGTTTACATACATCTTAGCCAAATACATTTAAACTCAGTTTTTCACAAATCCTGACATTTAATCCTAGTAAAAAATCCCTGTCTTAGGTCAGCTTGGATCACCACTTTATTTGAAGAATGTTAAATGTCAGAATAATAGTAGAGAGAATGATTTATTTCAGCATTTATTTATTTCATCACATTCCCAGTGGGTCAGAGGTTTACATTAACTTGGGTCAAACATTTCGGGTAGCCTTCCACAAGCTTCCCATAATAAGTTGGGTGAATTTTGGTGTAAGCTGGTGTAACTGAGTCAGGTTTGTAGGCCTCCTTGCTCGCACACACTTTTTCAGTTCTGCCCACATATTTTCTATAGGATTGAGGTCAGGGCTTTGTGATGGCCACTCCAATACCTTGACTTTGTTGTCCTTAAGCCATTTTGCCACAACTTTGGAAGTATGCTTGGGGTCATTGTCCATTTGGAAGAGCCATTTGCAACCAAGCTTTAACTTCCTGACTGATGTCTTGAGATGTTGCATCAATATATCCACAAAATCTTCCTACCCCATGATGCCATCTATTTTGTGAAGTGCACCAGTCGCTCCTGCAACAAAGCACCGCCACAACATGATGCTGCCACCCTCGTGCTTCACGGTTGGGAGGGTGTTCTTCGGCTTGCAAGCCTCCCCCTTTTTCCTTCAAACATAACGGTGGTTATTATGGCCAAACAGCTCAATTTTTGTTTCATCAGACCAGAGGACATTTCTCCAAAAAGTACAATCTTTGTCCCCATGTGCAGCTGCAAACCGTATTCTTGCTTTTTTTATGGCGGTTTTGGAGCAGTGGCTTCTTCCTTGCTGAGCGGCCTTTCAGGTTATGTCGATATAGGACTTGTTTTACTGTGGATATAGATACTTTTGTACCTGTTTCCTCCAGCATCTTCACAATATCTTTTGCTGCTGTTCTGGGATTGATTTTCACTTTTCTCACCAAAGTACGTTCATCTCCAGGAGACAGAACGCGTCTCCTTCCTGAGCGGTATGACGCCTGTGTGGTCCAATGGTGTTTATACTTGCATACTATTGTTTGTACAGATGAACGTGGTACCTTCAGGCGTTTGGAAATTGCTCCCAAGGGTGAACCGGACTTGGGGAGGTCTACAATTTTCTTTCTGAGGTCTTTGCTGATTTCTTTTGATTTTCCCATGATGTCAAGCAAAGAATCACTGAGCGTGAAGGTAGACCTTGAAATAAATCCACAGGTACATCTCCAATTGACTCAAATGATGTCAATTAGCCTATCAGAAGCTACTAATGCCATGACATAATTTTCTGGAATGTTCTAAGCTGTTTGAAGGCACCGTCAACTTAGTGTATGTAAACTTCTGACCCACTGGAAGTGTGATAGACTGAATTATAAGTGAAATAATCTGTAAAACTAGTTTTTCAACCACTCCACAAATTTGTTAGCAAACTATAGTTTTGGCAATTCGGTTAGGACATCTACTTTGTGAATGACACAAGTAGTTTTCCAACAATTGTTTAAAGACAGATTATTTCACTTATAATTCACTTTAGGACAATTCCAGGCCTACAAACCTGACTCAGTTACACCAGCTCTGTCAGGAGGAAAATTCACCCAATTTATTGTGGGAAGCTTGTGGAAGGCTACCTGAAACATTTGACCCAAGTTAAACAATTTAAAGGCAATGCTACCAAATACTAATTGAGTGTATGTAAACTTCTGTCCCACTGGGAATGTGATGAAAGAAATAAAAGCTGAATTAAATAATTCTCTCTACTATTATTCTGCAATTTCACATTCTTCAAATAAAGTGGTGATACTAACTGACTTAAGACAGGGAATTTTTACGAGGACAAAATGTCAGGAATTGTGAAAAACTGAGTTTAAATGTATTTGGCTAAGGTGTATGTAAACTTCCGACTTCAACTGTACATATTTATTACATCAATTACCTCGACACCGATGCCCCTGCACATTGACATTTACTCTTTATATAGCCCGCTATTGTTATTTACTGCTGCTCTTTAATTATTTGTTATTCTTATCTCTTAATTTTTTTTAGGTATTTTCTTAAAACTGCATTGTTTGTTAAGTAAGTATTTAACTATAAGGTCTGTTGTATTTCAGCTCATGTGACAAAAAACATTTGATTTGATTTGATTGTGTTCTTCCAACAAGCATGACAAAGCCAGAACAAGCCTAAAGATTGAGATGAACGTTTGAACCAGGTTTAGAAACACTGGACTAATTTTGACTCATGAAGCATTATTGACACTCCACGATAATCATATAATGCACATTTTAGCACATCGTACTGAATTGGCAGTCACATTATTGTTATGGCTTCAGACAGGTAGGACTAGGAATGGGCATGAGGCTGCTCAATGACTCGAGCTAAAGTGCTCATTTCACTCCCATGTTTACATTGTGTTCATAGCATGTCACTCACATGCAAACACACACATATGCAGTGTGTGAGGTGTGGGACACACACACACACACACAGGGTCTCTGCACACCATTTGTGGGAGATGAGTCTCGATGGGCAATATACGCTAGACAGATGTCAGCAGCTTATTACTGATGACAGCCAGCAACCCCCAGGGCTATAGAAAGGCTATGAATAAAATTATTACACTAATGCACTGACCTTACAACTGTAAGTGACGCTGGACAGTTCAAACATTGCACTGAAGCAGGCAATGGATTTAAAAAAATACATTTTAAAAAATACTGGAAAACTTGCCTCCATCTTAAAAATCCATCCCTCCCCCCATTCAGAATCACCCACCCAGCCACTAGCTACCACCACGGACGTAGTTGTGTCTCAAATTACACTCTATCCCCTACATACAGTGTATTCGGAAAGTATTCAGACCCCTTGACTTTTTCCACATTTTGTTACGTTACAGCCTTATTCTAAAATGTATTAAATCATTTTTCTCCTCATCAATCCACACACAATAACCCATAATGAAAAAGTGAAAAAAGAAATTGTCAAATTTTTGCCAATTTATAAAATTAAAAAACAGAAATCAATTATTTAAATAACTATTCAGACCATTTGCTATGAGCCTCGAAATTGAGCTCAGGTGCATCCTTTTTCCATTGATGATCCTTGAGATGTTTCTACAACTTAATTAGAATCCACATGTGGTAAATTTAATGATTTGCAAAGGCACACACCTGTCTATATAAGGTCCCACAGTTGACAGTGTATGTCAGAGAAAAATCCAAGCCATGTTGTTAAAGGAATTGTCCGTAGAGCTCCGAGACAGGATTGTGTCGAGGCACAGATCTGGGGAAGGGTACCAAAAAATGTCTGCAGCATTGATGGTCCCCAAGAACACAATGGCCTCCATCATTCTTAATTGGAATAAGTTTGGAACCACCAAGACTCTTCCTAGATCTGGCCACCTGGCCAAACTTAGTAATCGGGGGAGGTGACCAAGAACCCGATGGTCAGTCTGACAGAGCTCCAGAGTTCCTCTGTGGAGATGGGAGAGCCTTCCAGAAGGAAAATCATATCTGCAGCACTCCACCAATCAGGCCAGACGGAAGTCACTCCTCAGGAAAAGGCACATGACAACCCGCTTGGAGTTTGCCAAAAGGCACCTAAAGACTCTCCAACCATGAGAAACAAGATTCTCTGGTTTGATGAATCCAAGATTGAACTCTTTGGCCTGAATGTCAAGGATCACGTCTGGAAACCTGGTACCATCCCTATGGTGAAGCACGGTGGTAGCAGCGTCATGCTGTGGGGATTATTTTAAGGGGCAGGGACTGTGAGACTAGTCAGGATCGAGGGAAAGATGAACAGAGCAAGGTACAGAGAGATACTTGATGAGGACAAGCTCAGGACCTCAGACTGGGGTGAAGGTTCACCTTCCAAAAGGACAACGAGCCTAAGCACACAGCCAAGACAATGCAGGAGTAGCTTCGGGACATGTCTCTGAATGACCTTGAGTGGCCTTGAACCCGATCGAACATCTCTGGAGAGGCCTGAAAATAGCTTTGCATGTACGCTCCCCATCCAACCTGACAGAGCTTGAGAGGATCTGCAGAGAAGAATGTGAGAATCTCCCCAAATACAGTTTTGCCAAGTTTGTATTATCATACCTAAGAAGACTCGAGGTTGTAATCGCTGCCAAAGTTGCTTCAACAAAGTACTGAATAAAAGGTCTGAATATTTATGTAATAAATGTGATATTTCAGAATTTTATTTTTAATACATTTGCAAACATTTCTAAAAACCTGTTTTTGCTTTGTCATTATGGGATATTGTGTGTAGATTATAATTTTATCAATTGTAGAATAAGGCTGTAGCGTAACAACATTTGGAAAAAGTCAAGGGGTCTGACTACTTTCCGAATGCACCGTAATTGTGCACTACTGGGGCCATGAGGCTCTTGTCAAAAGCAGTGCACTATGTAGGGAATAGGGTACCATTTGGGACCTAAGCCATGTCTGTCTCCATCTTCATCCTGCCTCAGAGAAAACCCCAGAACAGGCCTGATGTCCATGCCAGGGCCGGTAGAAGGAGGGCTTGGGAGTTTATACCACTAAACCACCTCAAAGACCCAGACCCAAGCTTCGCCCCAGGGACAGGGGAAGGGGCAGAGGGAGGCAGGCCCTATAAGCTGCCAGGCAGGGCTGCTCTCGTTAGGCTTGATTGGACTCAGTGTGGGTCCTGGATGGGCTAGAGGAAGTGGGAAGGCAGGGTGATGATTTCCAGACTTGAGGAGAGGAAAGTGTCTGTTCACTGTTCAGTGAAGAGGTCTGCAGTAGAAGAGGACTGGAGGGTCATCTCACTCTGACATCACCCAAACATGCAAGGAAAGATGGTCTATTTCCCCCAGGGATTCGATACAGAATATTATCATGGAACACGCACTCACATACACACATAGACATACATAGACACCCACATGGACACACAGAGACACACAAACACACACAGACAAACACAGACAGACACACAGGAGAGGAGTAGAGAGCTTGAGAAGATAAATTCATTGAGAAAGAAGGTACGGCCTAAACACTCCCAGAGACTTCGGGAAACCTTACTTCCAAATATTATTTTGTCTATCTTCTTCCAAATTTGATGATACTCTAATGCCTGGTGACAGAATAATAACCATTGGACAAAAAGCACTGTTGAAGCTGAAATGAACTGATGAAATTGAAATAGAGGGAGAGAGATGTTTTTTGCCTCTGACTGCCTCTCACACACATACTCATAACAGCTGGACTGAACCCCCATTGACGAAGCATGAGATATTGCCTCATCTGTATGTTAATGTTTTAACCATTAGCCTAGATACCCTCTGTTTCTCCCTCACATACACATACAGACTCATGCAGGGGTCTAATGCTAATAATCACACATTATATTAGATGATACTCGCTCATGTGCCAGACTAGGCTACAATCAACTGTTCTCGGGGAGGGTTTCTCATCAGATTGAAGCCATCCATCCATCTGTGGAAGATGTGGCATCCAACAGGGAGAGACAGTAGATTGTCTATCCCTGGTGATACTGTGTGTGTGTGTGTGTGTGTGTGTGTGTGTGTGTGTGTGTGTGTGTGTGTGTGTGTGTGTGTGTGTGTGTGTGTGTGTGTGTGTGTGTGTGTGTGTGTGTGTGTGTGTGTGTGTGTGTGTGTGTGCTCGTGCGTGTGTGTGTGTGTGTGTGTGTGTGTGTGTGTGTGTGTGTGTGTGTGTGTGTGTGTGTGTGTGTGTGTGTGTGTGTGTGTGCTCGTGCGTGTGTGTGCTCGTGCGTGTATGTGCGTGGCTAGATCCTTGTGCATTCTACATTATTGATGGACGTCAGTCAGTGTGTCTCTGACCACATTTAAGTGTCTCCACGGGGGGTCTCACAGGAATCACAACACATACACATACACATACTTATCCACACTCTTCACCCACACTGGCTCTCATCAAATACACACACACACACCACAGGCAGGTGGTGGCTCAACGACTCCTACTGTTTATCTTCTTTCCAGTATATACTACGTGTTTATTGTCTGGGTTTGTTCTGTCTTCTATCTCAGTAACCTGTGATGGCTCAAAGCCTTGTTCTGTCTTCTATCTCAGTAACCTGTGATGGCTCAAAGCCTTGTTCTGTCTTCTATCTCAGTAACCTGTGATGGCACAAAGCCTTGTTCTGTCTTCTATCTCAGTAACCTGTGATGGCACAAAGCCTTGTTCTGTCTTCTATCTCAGTAACCTGTGATGGCTCAAAGCCTTGTTCTGTCTTCTATCTCAGTAACCTGTGATGGCTCAAAGCCTTGTTCTGTCTTCTATCTCAGTAACCTGTGATGGCTCAAAGCCTTGTTCTGTCTTCTATCTCAGTAACCTGTGATGGCACAAAGCCTTGTTCTGTCTCCTATCTCAGTAACCTGTGATGGCTCAAAGCCTTGTTCTGTCTTCTATCTCAGTAACCTGTGATGGCTCAAAGCCTTGTTGTGTCTTCTATCTCAGTAACCTGTGATGGCTCAAAGCCTTGTTCTGTCTCCTATCTCAGTAACCTGTGATGGCTCAAAGCCTTGTTCTGTCTCCTATCTCAGTAACCTGTGATGGCACAAAGCCTTGTTCTGTCTCCTATCTCAGTAACCTGTGATGGCTCAAAGCCTTGTTCTGTCTCCTATCTCAGTAACCTGTGATGGCTCAAAGCCTTGTTCTGTCTTCTATCTCAGTAACCTGTGATGGCTCAAAGCTTTGTGGAGCTTACAGCTCCTGTGCTCAACATTGACCAAGTACCTTCATCTATTCAGCTATTCAGCCCACCATCACCACTGAGACGTACACTTACGGTTCACTGGAGGAAACATGGAAAAGTATTATATAGACACGCACATGCATGCACATGCAGTACACACTTACTTATACACACACAAACACACACTAACACAGACACACATGAAAAGAAACAGTCATGTTCTGATCACACTAGCAGCTGAAGACAGGACTGGCAGGTGTATCAACAGCTAGGTTTGACATCCAGTCTTGTTACTGTAAGTGTCCACTTCGACCTATCTTTTCTTCAAACCCTTTTTTCTCCTAAAGCCTTCTCTTTGTTCAGCAGTGCCCACCTGCCACAAACGTATATTTATGTTTCCTCTAATGTCCCCCTCTGAAGGATGATGGGACGGCTTCACTTTGCCACCATGTGAAAGGCAGCTGCATGATGGGGCTTGCCACTTCCTGAGTCTGAGTGTAACAGAGACACATCCTTTCATATCAGCAGGCTGCACCAGTGGGTACAGTAACAGTATAGTACACTACATCTGTCAGTACACGTGTCAGACAAACTGACTGACTGACTGACAAACAGACAGACAGACAGAGGGGGAAGGAGAATAACTGGAAGAGGGACAAGACCAGGCGTGAGCTGGGGTGAGGCCAGCGGAGGCAAAGTGTAATTGAATTATATTGTAGATGCCAAACTGGATACGGTGTTGTTCATTAACCCTGCGTGGCTTAATCAGTCATTACCTTGTGTAAAATACCTTGTGTAGCATTACCCCTCCTCCCCTCAGGTGTGCCAGCTAATCTCCACCAATACCTGCGGTGATAAGATGATAAAATAGACTTCCTCTCCTCCTGCTCCCTCCGTGTCCTCTTTTCCTATTCGTCTACCTGTTTTTGTGACAGCTGTGGACCAGCCTGTCCCACAATGTTTGACATCTGTCAGCCTGAAAAGGGGCCACTGGAAGGGTGGAGGAGTGGAGGGGGCTCAGTGTGCCAATGAGGCCTCCAGATATAAAGGGGGTTTTAGTAAATGGTGAGGACACTGTCTGTATGGGTGCCTGCGTGGTTGGTGGGTAGATTAGCAGTGAGCAGGTATCATTCAGCCTGTTTGTTCCTAGAGAGCAAGAAGCTAGTTCTTCCAGGAAGAGGCTGAACCGAACATCATACTGTATCTGTCTCATTGGACATGGCTCTCCCTTTCTTTCTCTTCACCCATTCACTCTTTAACAGCCTCTCTATTACTTGTCTCTCTCTCATTCACTCTTTAACAGCCTCTCTATTACTGGTCTCTCTCTCTCATTCACTCTTTAACAGCCTCTCTATTACTGGTCTCTCTCTCATTCACTCTTTAACAGCCTCTCTATTACTTGTCTCTCTCTCATTCACTCTCCCGCAATTGAAATGGAAATGCATTCATTTATAATCATAACGTGCATAACATATCTGAAAAACAATTTAAAATGTAATGGTAGACACCACCAATCCACTCTTTCTTTGTCAAAGGAGGCGCAAATGCTTCCAAGCAAGCAGTTGATGTGGGCTTGCCTTGCATGTGTGTGAGGAAAACCATCCCCCTTCCAGCCCCCATTTCCCTTCGTATGGATAGTGGCTCCATGTTGAGCTCTAAAAGGATAGCGGGGCCAGTGGGCTAAATTATTGATGGCCCCCCTGTAGCCCCATGGCCGTGTTCCATCCATTGTGACAAGACTGTTTGGATATTGTGCAATTGCTTTGCAGCTTGAAGTTAATAAGATCAAACACAGAGCATATAGTAACCCGCTCTGGAGACGAGATGGGGTGGTGTGGAAGGCATGAGAGATTGAGGGACGGGGACAGGGAGGGGGGATGGGGGGAGTGAGGGGATTTGGAAAGGGGGAGGACGGGTTTGAGAGAGAAGTGAGAAAAAAGGACAAAAAAAGACAGTGGAGAGAGGTAGAGAGACAATGGGGGCTTGGCTTGTCTAGCTGAGCGCTCAAGATCCAAACCTCCAAACCTCACAACAACAGCAGCAGCAGCAGCCTATCAGCAGAACCCTGGAGGGATACAGCCCAGAGGGCAGCGGTGACAACAGCAAGCTAGTATCAGCCATCAGCCGCCAGGGGAACACAGCAATTACACACACTGCCTTTCTGTTGCTCCAGCGCCAACGTTAATTACACCAGTCAAACCGTTTCCTCTACAAAGATGATGACCTGGCAGCCTGCCCTGCCCTGATGATGTCTGACAGTCCCAGGCCAAGTCTGAAATATCTACTTTATAGTACACTACTTTTGGTATTCTATTGCTTTTATAGTCCACTACTTTTGTTATTCTATT
This sequence comes from Salvelinus namaycush, assembly GCF_016432855.1. Taxonomy (NCBI): domain Eukaryota; kingdom Metazoa; phylum Chordata; class Actinopteri; order Salmoniformes; family Salmonidae; genus Salvelinus; species Salvelinus namaycush. The sequence continues at coordinate 15,251,859 of NC_052341.1, forward strand.
CCCTATATAGTCCACTACTTTTGATATATTATTCCCTGTATAGTTCACTACTTTTGTCCAAGATGGGACTCTATAAGGAATATAGGGAATAAGTCCCTGTCCAAAGTTCTCGCTCTCTCTGTCACCTGTGAACAACAGGTTAATCAGGTTAGTAACCATTAGTTTAATCACAGTGACGGCTGTGATTCAGCTGGAGGATACTGGTTGCGTGCCAACAAACAGACACTCCAACACCCCCCACATCCTGTTTCTCTTTCTCACCTCTCTCTCTCACGTCTTTCACTGCTCCCCTTGTCAGCCCGAGCAATTATCCAGATCCAGACTTGTTAGTGTTTATGATGGTGTTGATGAGAGGTCTAGCTCTGCTTGTGACATGTCACTACTTGGGGACTGGGGGAGAAGAGGTGGGGAGGAGGGGAGGAGAAGAGGAAGAGAGGAGGAGAGGAGAGGAGAGGAAGAGGGGAGGAGAGGATGAGAGGATGCGAGGAGGAGAGGAGGAGAGGAGGGGAGGAGGGGAGGAGAGGAAGAGATGAGGAGGAGAAGGAGTAGGAGAAGGAGAACGAGAAGGAGGAGGAGATGAGGAGGAGAGGAGAGGAGGAGGGGAGGAGTGGAGGAGTGGAGGAGGATGGGGGAGGAGGAAAGGAGGAGGAGGAGGGGAGGAGGAAAGGAGGAGGAGAAGGAGGAGGAGGGGAGGAGGAGATGAGGAGGAGGAGGAGGGGAGGGGAGGAGGAACGGAGGAGGAGATGAGGAGGGGAGGAGGAGATGAGGAGGGGAGGAGGAGATGAGGAGGGGAGGAGGATAAGGGGTTGGGAAAGCAGTGCTGCTGCTTTGCTCCTAGATTGGTTTACATTGTGTCACCTACTGTTGGTTTATATGCTACTCATCTGAATACATTTTCCAGTGAGACTAAGTGCTTCAGTGGAACAGTGCAGAGGAAAGTACAGTTTTGTTCCACCATGGTGGGTAATTTGGGTTTAGCTTTCCATGTGGAACAATAGCCTGAAGCGATGCAACTCTCCTGAGCAAAGAGGAGCTGTGATTGTTGCCACCTGCTCTTCAGTGTTGGTCTGTGTCCCAAATGGCACCTTATTCCTTATGGGCAGTGGTCAAAAGAAGTGCACTAAATATGGAATATGGTGCCATTTGGGATGCAGATTTGGCCTCCTTACCACAGCATCCATATTCCACCTGACCCAAACAAGAACACCATCATTGTCTACCTGTAAGGTCTTGGGCAAGGTTGACTCATCCACACATCCCTGGGCTAGACCTGTACAGCACATATTCTAGGTGCCCACATGAAAAAATAGTATAGTATACTATAGTATACTTAAGTGTAGTATTCACTGTAGTGATTTTGCAGAATAAAGTCAGAAAAACACTACAGTGAATACTGTAAATACTGTAGTAAAAGAAAACTGTAGTATATACTATAGAAATTATTGTAGTGTTTTTGCAGATTGCAGTATACTGTAGTATTTACCGTAGTTTTATTAAATTTGATATAGAAGTGGTGGCTTTCTCCTTGAGGAAACTTACTGGAGAAATATAAATGAGCCAATTTTCCATAACCTGTTGGTAGGTAGGACTGGGATCTGAACAGATAGTTTAGAACTTCTGCTCATTTCTATATCCTGTAGGGTACACAATATATGTATGGTCTATACTTGGCATGTAGTTTCTCACTTATGGGTGTCACAAATTGGGATATGGGGGTAGGGTAATGGGCAGTGTCTATGCAAATTAAATACTGTAATAGCTAAAAAAGTGTTGTGAATTTTACGGATTCTAGTGTTTCTGCAGACATTACTGTATTATTTACAGTGTTGGGGAGGTTGTGTTTTCAGTAGTGAATTACTTTTTTTGCTATGTACCAGTGTAGCTAACTACTGGAACTACACACTACTTTTTTTGCTAAAATAAAATTTTGGTGAAGTAGGCAATCATTTTCTTTCTTTTTCGGCATCAGACCTACCTAATTTTCACTTGAAACATTGTTTTTGTGTTTAATGGGCTAAATTACACATTCTGTTAACATATGACCCCAAAGTGATCTGTCTTGCAATTTGTAGTCCTTGACATTTCAGATTTACATATAACACTTTCATGAAGTAGTTTTGATGTATGTAGTGAACTCATTTTTCAATGTAACTTTAGATAAGTAAACTCAGTGCTGCAAAGTAACTAATAAAAATAATTTTGCAGTTGTAACACCCTGATCTGTTTCACCTGTCTTTGTGCTTGTCTTCACCCCCTTCCAGGTGTCGCCCACCTTCCCCATTATTCCCAGTGTATTTATACCTGTGTTGTCTGTTTGTTGCCAATTAGTTTTGTTTCGTGAAACCTTCCAGCATTTGTTCCCCTGCTCCTGTCTGTGTCTTGCTCCTGTTTTCTAGTCCTTCCCGGTCCTTCCCTGCCTGCCATTCTATATCTTGCCCCACCTCACTGGATGATTGACCTGTCCGCCCTGACCCTGAGACTGCCTGCCGTTCTGGACCTTTTGCACCCTCTCTGGATTACTGACCTCTGGCTGCCTTTGACCTGTCGTTTGCCTGCCCCTGTACTAGAAATACACTTTTGCTTCTTTGACACTGTCTGCATCTGAGTCATACCTCAAACCTGATAGAAGTACTACTATTTTGGGGTATCTGTACTTTACTATTTACATTTTTGACAACTTTTACTTTTACTCCACTACATTCCTAAAGAAAACATGTACTTTTTACTCCCATACATTTTCCCTGACACCCAAAAGTACTTGTTATATTTCGAATGCTTAGCAGGACAGGAAAATGGTCCAACTGACACACTTAACACGTGGTCATCCCTACTGCCTCTGATCTGGTGGATTCACTAAACACAAATGCTTTGTTTGTAAATTATGTCTGAATGTTGGCTATCCATAATTTTAAAAACAAGAAAATCGTGCCGTCTGGTTTGTTTAATATAAGGAATTTGAAATGATTTATAATATTTACTTTTGATACATAAGTATATTTAAAACCAAATACGTTTAGACTTATACTCAAGTAGTATTTTATTGGGTGACTTTCACTTTTACTTGAGTCATTTTCTATGGAGGTATCTTTACTTTTACTCAAGTATGACAATTGAGTACTTTTTCCACCACTGAGTGAACTATATTTTTCTTAAGGGTAGTTTTAGTGTAGCTTAACTTCTTTCAGTGTGAAGTAATTAGTAGCTTGGAATAACTATATTTTCAGAGTAGCTTCCCCAGATTATTTAGTATTTTTTTGCAGACAATACTGTAGTATTTACCATAGTATTCTACAGTATATTACACCATTGAATAATAAGTTCTACACATCTTAGAGTGATACTACAATGTGTAGTACAGTATTGTACAGTATACTACAGTTTACTGCATAATTCTATAGTAAGTACAGTAGTATTCTATAGTAAACTGCAGTATTTTTTTATGTGGGATTTCATGGGAAAGTGTGATGGAGCGTAAAGAACTCTCCTGGTTTGGAACATAGTTCCAGCATGTCAGCATCCCCGTCAGAACACAGCCAGGTAAACACAGCACCTCTGAAAGGGTAAATAGGGCCCTGTTAAAACATGGAGGTGTTCCATATACACACATCCACGTGTGCACACGCACACACACGCGTAAATAAACAGTCAGGGAGGTAGAGGTGTATCTCATTAGTCCACACTAGGAACTAGGACACAGTGTGTCTCTTTCACAGGGGGTGGGGGTGTAGAAGAGGGGGGCATTTCCGACATCAGGAATAAGACCCACCACTATACCCAAACCTCCCACGCTGCTCTGTGTCAACCCACAACCACAAAACAGAATAACATACACACAAATTCACACCCACACAAAAACACACATTCTCATGTACACACACCCCACACACTCATGCACGTACACATACACACACACACCTCCCAACCATTGTGGATGACACAGCATGCCCTTGGTCTGCTTCAGACCTCCTCTGACTACCAGTAATGAGACATTTCCCAGAAAGCCTCCATTTTAGAGAAAAGGTACACCACAGGAAAAGTACCATTGATCCAATTGTGCAATGTCTGAGTGCTCTAGGAACAACTATTTACTGTCTGAGTGCACTACTAACAAGTATTTACTAGCATATTTACTCTAATTGCTAGACAGCTAGACGAGCACTTTTTGCATTTCATGTGGCGAGAAATACAGATCATTACTTTCTTGTGTGTTCTTTTGATGTGCAAAGATTCCACATTCTAAATGTTTTACATTTTACATTTTCATACTCTGTCATTGACAATTCCATATTATTTTCATGTTTTCACATCGAAATTCAAAAGATGAACTTAGAAAGTGGTAAAATATATAATTTTTTATTTATTTCTTCATACAAAGAAATAGTATGAATGTTCAGTATTTAATTATCTAGAAACATCTGTTCCATTTTGCTCTTTCACTGTGTAAAATTAATTCATTTGATGTACATGATACCACAAAATACTTGATTTACATGTTCTTTTTCATTTTTATACATACACAATCTGCTAAACGTCTAAGTATTAACCATATTATATGCGGATGGGAATAAGACAAACATCACTAACATTTGTAGAGCTCTAAAAGGGTTGAACAAAACTCAACCAGAATGGATGCAGCAGCATGGACCATGACCATGAGTGCACATTTTTAAGATAGTGTGCGTCCCAAATGGAACCCTATTCCTTATAAAAGTGCACTACTTTTGACCAGATCCCTAAAGGCCCTGGTCAAAAGTACTGCAGTAAATAGGGAATAGAGTGCCATTTGGGACGTAACCCTTTTCTCTTAGTAACATGACCAAGATCAGAATTCCAGTGCATTAGGGGAGACCGAAGGCAAATGTAACAGGGGGTAACTGCCCCAGCCTCCCCTAATCCAGCCATTACAGGGAGAAAGATCAACATTATTCCAATTCAGAATGTGATAGCTTGTATTCACATGGTTTTCCTGCTCTATATAAAGACCATTTTAAATGCTTTCAACAACCATTGCACTATAAGGAGAGAAGGAGAGATTGAGGCGTTATCCATATAGGCATGATAATTGAAAATAAGTGTCAATTCCTTGGTGGAAAAAAGCCACTATATGTGAATAAGGGACAGTACAATGTTAGGACAAGCCCTACCATCCACCTACCATAGTATGCTACCATCCACTAGTTTGAGGTAAAAAACATGGGCCCTGGTCACAAGTAATACACTATGGGGAGTAGGGTACCATTTGAGAAGCAGAATCAGCCCTCTTATCCTCTAAAGAGCATAGTATGACTTTGAAGTAGACACTACCTGCGAGGGTATGGGCCAGCATGTACATTGCTGAATGATAACGCCAGACTGTCTCTTGCATATCAAGAATTCAGACAGAAAGACAAACAATAACAAAGAAGCATTGAGAAAAACAAAGAACAAAAAAAAGAAAAGCTCAAAAGAAAAGATAGTGACTCAAGCTAACTTGTTGTCTGAGCTCCACACTCTGAAAAAGTCTTTTTTTGGCAACAAGTAGGAGCGAATTGAGATCCAATATGAAACTATGGAAGAAACAATGTTAGGATGACGGGTTGAATAAGGCAAACTATATAGACCATAGACATACCATAATGAAGTCTTATCATGACAACAATGATGTTCTGTATCTTCGCCCGAGGCCGTTCCCGCAGAGTACTTCAGAAACTCTCCTCCTCCCTTTGATCTGTGTATTCGCCCCAAATGGCACCCTACTCCCTACATAGTCCACTACTTTAGACCAAGGCCCAAAAGGATTGTCATTTGACATCTGGTAAAAAGCAGTGCACCATATAGGGAATAGGGTGCCATTTGGGACGCACATCAACATCTGATCTGAGGCCTGACGATCCTGTTTGAGGATGATGTGTTCCAGTGAAGCAGAGTGCTCTGTGGTTTTTCTATCATCTCTATCGTAATGCTCTGTATCAGACAGATGTATAGGCCACTGCTAGCTCCTACCTCAACTCAGGCCAAGCGCTTGCACTGTGTCCCAAATGGCACCCTATTTCCTGTATATTGTTCCCTATTTCCTGTATATTGCACCCTATTTCCTGTATATTGTTCCCTATTTCCTGTATATTGCACCCTATTTCCTGTATATTGTTCCCTATTTCCTGTATATTGCGTTACTTTTTAGCAAGGGTCACTGGGCCCTGGTCAAAAGCAGTGCACTATATAGGGAATGAGTGTGCCAATTGGGATGCATTCAAGGACTATACTACAGTCCTCCCCTGACCCAGAGTGTCCTCCCCTCTCTGTCTCTTCGACAAATCAAACGTCTCTCAGAGCTAATTTAATTGGGACTTTGTATGACCTTTGGCTCTGAGCCAACAGTGTCTTGTAATGAGAGCAAGAGTATAGTGGAGAGGAGACCTGAATCGATGGGCCTCAGTAACGTTATTCCATTAGCATCATGTCAACATGGAGCCCTATCAAAGTGATGCTGTCAGAAATAGGATTTAGGCCTTTGGTGGATTCATTAGAACATGCTGTAGGAGCCCTACAAGAGGGAGGCCAGACGTACCCTTTAACCATGTCTGACACAATGAGGAGCAATTAGGCCAATTGATCCACCTGTTATTGAATGAAAGGGACATCAGATCAGCTGGTTAGGTCAATGACAGGGCTGGAGATCAGCTGGTTTGACCAATGGTACGGTAGGATAATGGGATGTGGATGGGGGTAACTCACAATATGAAGCACAACATTTTGAATGGATGGAACAGAAACTCATAGGAGTAACTAGACAAGTAACAATGTGTGGGGGAACGTTAATTATGGCTATTGAACGTGAAAGTGATTATGAATGTTTAAATCAGAATGCACATGAATGGGTTTTTCATCACTGTTCTGTGAACACTATACCTGTAAAACAGTGCCTTTATCAATATCCTTATATTCTTATTTCAGTTACCAATTATTACTTATCTGCATTTTAACTCTGCTGAGTTGACATGAGGGACCATTTTAACTCTGCTGAGTTGACATGAGGGACCACTTTAACTCTGCTGAGTTGACATGAGGGACCATTTTAACTCTGCTGAGTTGACATGAGGGACCACTTTAACTCTGCTGAGTTGACATGAGGGACCATTTTAACTCTGCTGAGTTGACATGAGGGACCATTTTAACTCTGCTGAGTTGACATGAGGGACCATTTTAACTCTGCTGAGTTGACATGAGGGACCATTAAGGAAAGAATAAAGAAACAAAATAAAATGTGGAATGTAAAAAAAAACAACTAGGAAATAAATGTGGGACAGATGCTATGTATGTACAATATGGTTAGGCAGCTTAGTGAATTGCTTAGAAATAAAAATAAATTATTATAAAATAGATTTCTGTACATTTTACATATATATAGCAATATCTCCCATGTCTTTTTTTGCCATTCATTGAATTACAGAGAGAAAAAAAACAATGTTTCTTCCCAAATTCACAGCCATCAATCCCAACCAAAGTTATGTCCTGTCATCTGGTAGAACTTCATGTTGAAAGGTCTGTAGAAGTCCCGTAGCCTCTGCACCACCTCTGGGTGGATGTTGGGGTGGGTCCGCCCTTTGGTTTTGCCCAGGCAGTGGGGCTTGCTGCTGCCCTCAGCCTTCTTGAGGCAGGGGAAGCCCTTGGTCTGGTTGAAGTAGAAGTGTTTGTCAGTGATGATCCTCTTGAGCCCCAGGAAGTCCTGCACCCGGCCCAGCTCTCCGGCCGGGTCGCTGATCAGACGCTCCCCGCTCACAAACAGGATCTGACCCATGGGGAAGTACTGCAGCCAGTTGTCCAGGTGCTTGGCATAGATGCCGATCTGGATGGCGCTCCAGGACGTGTCGATGAGCCCCGTAGTCCTGTTTTTGAAGGTCAGGCTCTCAAAGGTGGGAATATCGGGGTTCTTAGACAGCGTCTGCGTGTAGTCAGAGATGGCCCTGGTGACGGGGTCCCGCACCACCACGATAAGCTTGGTGTCCCGGGACATGGCGGAGATCCGGGCCGGGGCCTCTCTGGTCACAAAGTAGCTGGGGGTCTTCTCCATGGTGATCTGGCCCTCCAGGGTCTTGGGCATCAGCTCCCTGAGGAGAAAAGAGGACAGTGTTAGAAGAAAATCTATCACTCATGACTCTTAGAACTAGGAACTATTACATTTTTAAAGCAGACAGAAATAAACTTTGCTTGAGAGAGAGGGGGGGTGCTAGGAGAGAGAGAGAAAGAGAGAGGGGGGTAGGGAGAGAGAGGGGGGTAGGAGAGAGAAAGAAAAAGAGAGAGTGGGAGGGAGAGAGGGAGGTAGGAGAGAGAGAGAGAGAAAGAGAGAGGGGAGGGAGAGAGGGGGGGTGGTTAGGAGGAGAATCTTGCATAATGTAATATATCTTGCATAATGTAATCAACCAGATGGAGAGCATTGTGTTCTACAATCAATGAGTCAGTCAGTCAGTTAGTGTAGGCCTCTTGGCCTTATTACAGGGCTCCCAACCTATTACTATAGGCAGCCTTCCAACATAAACACCACTCACTAAAAACATACACACAGGCTAGAGGCCCTCACATCGCTTGTAGTCATACACCTATATTCCTCAGTAAATATCCACCTACAAGAAAATTCTGTGTAGTGTAGAATTTACAATCAAATTCTATGAAGAACCATTTTTTCTATTAAACCTGGGCTATTTCACAATCTGATCAACAACACACAGAGAAGTACACTGTCTCATCCCTCCTGTCTGTCTGTCTGGCTCTGCCAACCACCCTAATGGTCCAGTGAGGCTGGGCTTAAATCTTAATCCACCCTGCCTCTTTACACCATTAACCGCTTAGGCAGCAAAGCACAGCCTAATTTGCCTTTCACTGATTTAGCTACAGCTCTCTGTGGCGTGCCCATGGCGGAGTGCTTCAACAATAAGCCCTCGAGCTGTCTGAAAGGAGACTCAACATGTTTCACTTTACCCAATGTTTCTAACAGGACCAGGGCCAGCCAGTACGGCTGTGGTAGAGGGAGTGAAACGTATAAGTTACATACAGAACCTATGATCAAGAGGCATTTGAATGAAAAGTGAACATGTTCTCCGCTGCCAAGATGGTTTCGGGTTTCAGAAATGGTGGACAATCATAGAGAGTGGATTATGGCGAGGCAATAAGAGGGGCTTTGACGGACACCGGGACACGGATCCCCTTTCCCTCCCTGGCGGAGAGCCCCTGGAGCCTCTGGCAGGAAACCCCGTACGTCTCTGATGTCTTCATGTGATTCTGGTTCTGATACTCGCTAGCTGGAGGTGAGGGGTGCTATTATAAACCGGAGATTACAGGAACTTACACTCGTATGTGCTTAGGCACGCTCCTTAACACACACATGCACACACAGTCTTGATACATACTGTACAACCCTGCAGGACACATATGTATAAATACACACTAGAATACTGATACTATCTTGCTTGAACCCCAGTGCAAGCAAGGCAGACAGTTAGTGAGAAAGCAAGGAGGAGGAAGATAGTAAGAGCGAGAGAGAGAGAGAGAAAGAAAGAAAGAAAGAAAGAGAGAAAGAAAGAAAGAAAGAAAGAAAGAAAGAAAGAAAGAAAGAAAGAAAGAAAGAAAGAAAGAAAGAAAGAAAGAAAGAAAGAAAGAGAGAGAGAAAGATAGAGGAAGGAGAGAGAGAGAGAGAGAGAGAGAGAGAGAGAGAGAGAGAGAGAGAGAGAGAGAGAGAGAGATAACCCATGCAGGCAGGCTATCAGGGTGCACACAGAGATAAGGGTTCCCGTTAGCCTATTGTCCCCTATGTAGCAGGCTGTGTTGTTGTGCAGGGCCAGAGTTACACAGCCATTGTAAAAGACCCTGTCCCTGCACTGTGTAATCCCACCGTGAGTGTTTACACACCATGTCTGCTGTAAGAGGCATTGGGGCTGCCATATAGACCGTCCTACAGTTCCTTCAGTTCTATGTCCTCCTCAGTTCTGCTCTAGAATCTAGTTCATGTAAAACTACTGCACCTCATGGTTAATTCATTGACATGTACTACTGGCTGGCTCTCCTTTAATGCACTAGTGGTCACGTTTTATAGTGGAATTGTGAGTAAAAAATCGCTTTCTGGGAGAGGGAGGGAGGGAGAGAGAGAAATACAGACAGAGAGAGAGTGAAATAGAGAGAGAAACAGAAAGAGTGAGTGAGTGAGTGAGTGAGTGAGTGAGTGAGTGAGTGAGTGAGTGAGTGAGTGAGTGAGTGAGTGAGTGAGTGAGTGAGAGAGAGAGAGAGAGAGAGAGAGAGAGAGAGAGAGAGAGAGAGAGAGAGAGAGAGAGAGAGAGAGAGAGAGAGAGAGAGAGAGAGAGAGAGAGAGAGAGAGAGAGAGAGAGAGAGAGAGAGAGAGAGATTAAATGAAGGAGAGAAAGCCCAGGGTGATGTGAGGTAACTAATGAAATGGTTCATGGACATTTCTTGACAGATATGTATGTGTAGTATCAACAGAGTCTTTCAAGAGCCAGCCAGTGATCTAATTAGGATCATATCAGCTTGATTGCTGACACAGAAGAGGAGAAGGGAGCAGGGGAAAGAGAACCAAGGCTTCTTCCAAAAGCTCATTAACTGCCTATTGAAATCAAAACAGGGGGATGCACTGAATCTCTCTGCGAGAGCATGACAGATCTCTCCTTAAGCAAAACCATTATTAGATAGAGAAGAAAGGAGTGTAAGCCAAACAGACTGATTATACACACACACACGGAAGCACACACGCATACACACGGAGGCACGCATGCATGAAGAAAGCAGTGCAAGCAAACACATGCACACACACACATGCACAAACATTTGCACACAAACACACGCATGCATGCTAACACACGCAGGCATGCATGTGCGCATACGTGACTGTGTGTGTATGCACGTGTGCTTGCGTGTGTTTGCTTGCGTTTGTGTGTGCTTGTGTGTGTGCAATCTTGTGTGTGTGTGTGTGTGTGTGTGCCTGTGTGTGTGTGTATTTGGATTGCACTCCTTTCTTTGCTCACACACATACTACTGTTTCTTCAAGAGCGTTGATCCCACTTAAAGTGTTTATACAGGCTTCTCGAATGTCTTCAAGGAATATAAACCAAACATGTCAGCCTTAAAATACAAAGCATTAGTCACTAATTCTCTCTAGAAATAATGGTGATACTGCAGGCAACCTTTTTGTATTATGTAGTGCTAACATGCTGCATAAAGTGCCTAGAAGCAAACCAACACAGAATCAGCACACAGCTCTCGTTCTAATCCGATTTCTAAGTGACAATGGGGTCTGCCGATAGGGAGGGATAGGGAGGGAGATCGAGGTAGAATGTGCATGCTGATAGATTATGGTGATCCTAGCTCAGGGAATCCCTCTTGTGAATCAAGTGTAGGGGGTTGGGATGGAGGGAGGGAGAGGGTAAAAGGAGGGTAGAGCTGGACAGAGAGAGGGAGCGGGGAAGACGAGACCCTCTAAACAGACCTGCCAAATCCACCACAAGAGAAGAAGAGAAGGCCTTCAATAAAAACCTCCCCCTCTGACTTTACCCACTTCTCTCTGAGAAGAGTGCCAAAGAAGCAGAAAAGGGGGGAGTAGAATAAAAGAGAAGAGGAGGAGGGGGCTCAGTTCAGTGGGAAGAGTAGGTCTTGGGAGGAACAATGCCTATTATGCTCTGTTTTGATTTATGAGGTAGTGCTTTTAAAGGTTCTGTCAGCAAACAGGCAATTCTGTGACAACGAGACCCTCTTTTTCCCTGCTTTCCTTTCAAATCGAGTGCATTGTCCTTTGGCGGCGGGGTGAACGAGGCAGTGGCCGGGCCATCGGGGCGGGGGTAAGGACTGGGGTAAGGGTGGAGGGGTGAGGTGGGGGTCTGGGTGCCTATTGAGGACTGATTGGAAGCACTTCTCGATCACTCTCAGCTTTGAGTGAGAGGAGCTTTTGGAGAGCTCTAGAGTGGAACGTGTGCCTAGAGATTGTCCCCTGGAACACTCAGCTGCCCCCCTAAAGACTCCAGAGGTTCCACAAGCTCTAGGGGCCTTCCACTGCCTCCGCTTCTCTCTGCTCAATGACACATGGGACAAATGTCTTCACTCTAAGCAACCAACATCCATCTACGTTGTTGGTTCCTTACAATACATAATGACTTAAAGATGCACTCCAGGATCTTAAGCACAACACATTCGTAACATATTTGATTCGTCACATACCATACAAATAAAAATAAACATATTTACATTTAAGTCATTTAGCAGACGCTCTTATCCAGAGCGACTTACATTTAACCTTTATTTAACTAGGCAAGTCAGTTAAGAACAAATTCTTATTTTCAATGACGGCCTAGGAACAGTGGGTTAACTGCCTTGTTCAGGGGCAGAACGACAGATTTGTACCTTGTCAGCTCGGGGATTTGAACTTGCAACCTTTCGGTTACTAGCCCAACGCTCTAACCACTAGGCTACCCTGCCACCCCTACATATCATATGAAATGAATGACGTAGTACCCAATTTGATGACATAGTACACAAAAAACAGGGACCACTTTTGGCTCGTGAGCACCACTTTCAAAACTACTGGCTGAAATTATGCAAAAGTTTGAGAGTACATTACAATATTCCAAAAATATTAGATATCTTAAAATTGCATGACAGACATTTACCATTAGGGTGAACTGCCCTTGCTCTTCACATCGGAACACACAACAAAACGCCAGGTTTGTATGGGTTTTCTTTTCTAGAACTGAGGATGTTTAAAAGCAGGACTTTACTAAGTGTTTCAGCTGTTGGTTCTACTTCTTTCTCTCTTTCTTTCTCTCTCCCCCTCTCTTTTTCTCCCCTCTCTCTATCTCTCCCCTCTCTCTCTCCCCCTCTCCTTTTCTCCCCTCTCTCTATCTCTCCCCTTTCTCTCTCCCCCTCTCTTTTTCTCCCCTCTCTCTATCGCTCCCCTTTCTCTCTCTCTCTCTCCTCTGTCGAAGGGTTTTCTTTCCAAGTTGAAAGGGACGCCAAAAACAGCGATAAGACACAAAGCAGAAGCCCTCTTTGCATGCCAACTTCAAACGGGGGACTGGAGTGGCCCTGTGGCCTGCGTTTAACGGCCCACATCCCATCATAGATACAGTAAATACACTCACACTCACACACACACACACACACACACACACACACACACACACACACACACACACACACAGAGATAAACGCAGACAAGACAGGGGTTATTTCTGTCTCTCTATCTTCTGTCACATTTGATTGGACGATAAGAGGCTGCCTCTGTTTCCATTGAACGAGTGCATCTGTAACAGCCGTAACAAAATGACCACCGGTTTGTTCAAAGACAGAAGAGAGAAAAGTTGCCTTGTTATGGTGTTTCCTATTTGGTGTCTATATGATACAGGTGGCATTGGTTGTATGTCACTGCATGTAAAGTCTTTGTTACTCAAGGTGTCTATCCCTTGTAGGATCATTTGTGTGAAGGCAAATCAAGAGAGATAGTTCTCGTCCACTAGGGACAGGAGAGACTGATGCACACCTTAAGTTGTTGATTAGACCTACTCCCCATAGAGATAACACCAACACAAGACACACACAAACAGCTTAGGCTCTAAGTAGCTGTAGAGCTGTTCAAATTAACCCGAAGACCCGAAGTCAAAACAAATCAAGCTAATCGCCCAATCATTTCCAGACTTTGAGTACTAAAGCTAGGGGATAGCTAAAACCAAAGACAGTCTTCTCTCCATGTGATTCACCTCAAGATGGCTCACCAACGCTGAGTCACCTATCCAGGCTGTATCACATCCGGCCGTGATTGGGAGTCCCATAGGGTGGTACACAATTGGCCCAGAGTCGTCCGGGTTTGGTCGGGGTAGGCCGTCATTGTAAATAAGAATTTGTTCTTAACTGACTTGCCTAGTTAAGTAAAATAAAATAAAATACATTTAAAAAAAATATATATATATATATAATCAAATAATTATAATTATTCTCAGAATTCTACTGTTGTAGCTTGTCAGGTGAAAAACTTCTGCCCATTTAGAGCACTGAGTCGTCCCACTTGGTAATACTTCTTCGTAATGCTTTCTGAACTTATTAAAGACTTCCTGGATAGCCACTACAAACACTTACCTCCTCTCCCAATACTCTATAGGCTATTGATCAGGAGCAGTCCCCAAACCCCTCAGAGACCAGCCTGGAGTTCTGAGAGAAGCTAAGTGACACTTCACAGGAGGAGACAGGGAGAGATGGAGGAAATGAAGGAAAGAAGGACTGAAAAACTCTCTTTCGTTTCTTCCAACCTCTCACCCAAGGTCTTCAGATGAACAGGAGTAGAGAGATGTGGCTACAAAGTCGTCATCAAAAAAAAGAAAGACTCTTCTGCGGTGTAAGATAGACATCTTGAGGCCCACTTGTTCCTTGACTGGCCACAAAGTTTGGAGGTTTAACCCCTGTTCTAGACAACTGGCTGACTAGCAATTAAGTCTGGGCTCAAAGTGGTCAATTGAGTACTCTATTGGAGCCCCTCTCTCTGTTCTGAATGCATGCGTGATACTCCTTCTGCATAGTTAGACTGGTTGTTTTCATAAACACCATTTATCAAAGCATGGATGATGAAGGATCCATTCAACAACGGAAAGTATCTTTGATTCCACAGGTTTTTTAAAGTCTAATTTGAACAAATTCAACAGCTTGTGAATCTCTGACTGGTAAATAAGCACATTATGAAGCCTCTATAGGGTTCTGAAAGTAATATACTACAGTCTGTTTGTAATTGTCTAGCAGGAGAAGCTAGTCTGTCTATGAAATGGGATTGAAATATAAACACACACACCCACACTGTGGATGCCACAGACTGAGCAGACAGGCGGGCATGCACCACACTCCTGGCCCACTACATACATATTCCCAAAGCAGTGTTGAGACACACACACAGAAGCCAGACGTTATGAAATATACCCCACTGAGCCCAGAGTATTTAACCGCAGAGCAAGGCTTTGGCTATAAATTCAAAATAATAAAGTGACGGTTTATGGCAGAGGCACTAGATCCATACTGAGAGAGTGAGAGGAGAGGAGAGTAGGGGAGAGGGGTGGATGGTAGGTTCTGGTATGTGGCCACTTAGAGTTTCCTGACAGCTCATTTCCTGTATGAAAAGATCCAGGGATCTCCTCTTAACCTAAGGGCCAGGAGTGAATGTGCATGTGTGCATTCTCTTGATTGTGTGCGTGTGTGTGTGTGTTGTCTCTATTTGGGACTGTTTGTTAGTAAATAACTCATGCTGACTGTGTGATGAATTCTATTTGATACTAAAGGACCATTAAGCTTAGAGAAGAAGCCCCTCTTCAGATTGTCAGGGTGCTTTCCATCCAGGCCTGGAGTTACACATTAATAGACCTCACTGAATAAATGGTGCCACTGGATCCCTGTAAGATGTCGGGTTGGATACACACATACACACACACATACACTGTTGGAGGGTGGAAGCCCCTGGAAGAGACCGTCTGAGCTGTCTACTGAAGAGGGAGATGAATAATGTAGATAGGCGAATCATCCCAGACACACTGACCTGGCTGGCTGAGCCCAGCCTCTCTCAACCCTCTATCGTCTTTCAGGAGTCAGACTCTCAGAGCATCCTATTTAAATAATATAATTTGGGCTTCAACGTTAACAAACAGTTAACCTAAATGGCCCCATACATCACTGAACTCACTGGGAGAAATATGTCAACAAAGTTGCAATCTTATAAAAAATGTTTTACTGCTAGTGTCTGTGTGAGTTTGGCCCGGGCCCTGCGGTTTGGTTTGGTCCAACTCCATGGTTTTAGTTTAGGCTAAGGACCAGCCTGGTTCTTGGAGGGAACATCGGACACCAGCAGAGAAGAGTAAATAAACAGAAACTAAACGACCCATACAGAGTTAGGGATTGTATGTCAGGCAAAGTGTCAAAAAGACACGCCAACACTGTGCTACTGTAACCGCCAGCTTCAGAGACTTGTGTGCGTTCCAAATGGCACCCTATTCCCTTTATAATGCACCTCTTTTGATCATGGACTGCTCAGAAGCAGTGCACTATAAAGGGAATAGGGTGCCATTTGGAATCTCTGTTTTTGAACTGAAAACACTTAAATGAGGTTAGAGTGCTCCAGAAACCTCTCTCACAACCACAGTGGTTCCTTTGTGATGGGTTACCATCCCCGCAGCATGACACACACAAATCACTCAATTCTATAACTCACCATTTGCTACACGGTCTGTTTTGGGTTTATTTGTTTCTATTCAGTACCTCTGAAAGGACAAATAACAGTGAGAATGTGACATATTTCTGCTCGGAGGGCCCGCATCGAGGTACATGCCTGTGGCCATGCAGGCTGAGCAGAATTACTGAGTGTTAATAACAAGACCATGGTGCAAGGAGAGGCAGCTCTCCATGTGGTATAAATAAAACAGTTAAGATGGTGGGGGAACAGGGTGGCGGGGGGTGGGGGGGGGTGGGGAGTAGAAAGTGCTAACTTCACTTCCTCCTCTCATGCTTTACACATTCTGCCCACCGAGGTTATGTATCAAATGGCATTCTATTCCCTATGTAGGGCACTGCTTTTGACCAGGGCCCATAGGGCTCTAGTCAAATAGGGAATTGGGAATATTATAGACCCTGGTCAAAAGTAGTGAACTACATAGGGAATAGGATGCCACTTGGGATGCAACCCTAGTCCCTACCCTGAGCTGCTGCCATTTTCAGTAGTACTTTCCACTGACGAGGGAGGAATGAAGACTAGCTATGCCAAAAGGGCCATTGTATTTCACAATTCCTTTTAGAATGACAACGCGACACCTCAACACTTGGATTGACGAGATACAACATAAGGTATACACTTCGGGAGTGAGCCATGCCAACAAGTAAATCTACTCTGGGCACACAGGGTTCTACTGCAGGTACACACACACAAACACTAGCTGTAATCGAGTGCTGGGTCTGTATTATATATTTTTTTAGTTGAACCTTTATTTATGTAGGCAAATCAGTTTAAGAACAAATTCTAATTTACAATGACGGGTTATCCCGGAAGACGCTGGGCCAATTGTGCGCCGCCCTAATGGACTCCCAATCACGGCCAGATGTGATACAGCCTGGATTCGGGGACTGTAGTGATGTCTCTTGCACTGAGATGCAGTGCCTTAGACTGCTGCGGCCACTCAGGAGACCAACCCCGAGTTTGCTTAGTGCTGGTAATCGTCTGTGATCAGTGTGTTATGTTGTGTTTGCTGTGGGTGTTTGTTAAAGGTGTTAGCAGACCGCTGGTGACCCCTGAGGCAGCCACAAACTCCAGCATCGCCATCACACCAGTCACTTTGTAGACTCAGGCCTCATCAGTATCATGGTGTCGTTCAGATACAGCTCATTCAGATGTGTGTTTGCGTGCTGCACCAGAAGCAGTAGTCTCACACATTGTGATTTAAAGGTATTTGACATGCTCCAAAGAACATATAACTCACTGATCTAGATACAGATATGACTCACTGATCTAGATACAGATATGACTCACTGATCTAGATACAGATATGACTCTCTGATCTAGATACAGATATGACTCACTGATATAGATACAGATATGACTTACTGATCTAGATACAGATATGACTCTCTCGTCTAGATACAGATATGACTCACTGATCTAGATACAGATATAACTCTCTGATCTAGATACAGATATGACTCACTGATCTAGATAAAGATATGACTCACTGATCTAGATAAAGATATAACTCTCTGATCTAGATACAGATATGACTCTCTGATCTAGATACAGATATGACTCTCTGATCTAGATACAGCTAGGATGAACAAAAGATGAAACGGACTATAGAAGAACATACATGTCACCACCACCATCCCCTACAGACACACACACACACATATACAGTACACATATAAACAGTTCCAGTCAAAGGTTTGGACACACCTACTGATTCAAGGGTTCTACCCTGTAGAATAATAGTGAAGACATCAAAACTATGAAATAACACATATTGAATCATGTAGTAACCAAAAAGGTGTTGAACAAATCAAAATCTATTTTAGATTTTTGATTCTTCAAAGTAGCCACCCTTTGCCTTGATGACAGCTTTGCCCACTCTTGGCATTCTCTCAACCAGCTTCACCCGGAATGCTTTTCCAACAGTCTTAAAGGAGTTACCATATATGTTGAGCACTTGTTGGCTGCTTTTCCTTCACTCTGTGGTCCAACTCATCCCAAACATCTCAATTGGGTTGAGGTCAGGTGATTGTGGAGGCCAGGTTAACTGATGCAGCACTTCATCACTCTTTTTCTTGGTCAAATAGCCCTTACACAGCCTGTAGATGTGTTTTGGGTCATTGTCCTGTTGAAAAACAAATGATAGTCCAACTATGCACAAACCAGATGGGATGGCGTATCGCTGCAGAATGCTGTGGTAGCCATTCTGGTTGTGTGCCTTGAATTCTAAATAAAATCAGTGTCACCAGCAAAGCATCCCCACACCATCACACCTCCTCCTCCATGCTTCACGGTGGGAACCACACATGCAGAGATCATCTGTTCACTTACTCTGTGTCTCACAAAGACACTGTGGCTGGAACCAAAATTTTCAGATCATCAGACCGGTCTAATGAACATTGCTCGTGTTTCTTGGCCCAAGCAAGTCTCTTCTTATTATTGGTGTCCTTTAGTAGTGGTTTCTTTGCAGGAATTCGACCACGGCCTAATTCATGCAGTATTCTCTGAACAGTTGATGGTGAGATGTGTCTGTTACTTGAACTCTGTGAAACAATTATTGGTCCGCAATTTCTGCGGCTGGTAACTCTAATGAACTTATCCTCTGCAGGCAGAAGTGACTATGGGTCTTCCAATCCTGTGGGGGTCTTCATGAGAGCCAGTTTCATCATAGCGCTTGATGGCTTTTGTGAATGCACTTGAAGAAATTTTCCGCATTGACTGACCTTCATGTCTTAAAGTAATGATGGATTGTCGTTTCTCTTTGCTTATTTGAGCTGTTCTTGCCATAATATGGACTTGGTCTTTTACCAAATAAGTCTATCTTATGTATACCACCTCTACCTTGTCACAACCAAACTGATTGGCTCAAACGCATCAAGAAGGAAAGAAATTCCACAAATTAACTTTTAACAAGGCACCCCTGTTAATTGAAATGCATTCCAGGTGACTACCTCATGAAGCTGGTTGAGAAAATGCCAAGAGTGTGCAAAGCTGTCATCAAGGCAAAGGGTGGCTACTTTGAAGAATTTCAGATATAAAATATATTTTTATTTAACACTTTTTTGGTTACAACATGATTCCATGTGTGTTATTTCATAGTTTTAATGTCTTCACTATTATTGTACAATGTAGAAAATTGTAAAAATAAAGAAAAACCCTTGAATGAGAAGGTGTGTCCAAACTTTTGACTGCTACTATATAAAGTGCTCAGGCAGTTACGGATGACAGGCAATTCAAACAAGATGCAAAGTAGCTTTGTATATATATATATATATATATATATATATATATACACTGCTCAAAAAAATAAAGGGAACACTTAAACAACACAATGTAACTCCAAGTCAATCACACTTCTGTGAAATCAAACTGTCCACTTAGGAAGCAACACTGATTGACAATAAATTTCACATGCTGTTGTGCAAATGGAATAGACCAAAGGTGGAAATTATAGGCAATTAGCAAGACACCCCCAATAAAGGAGTGATTCTGCAGGTGGTGACCACAGACCACTTCTCAGTTCCTATGCTTCCTGGCTGATGTTTTGGTCACTTTTGAATGCTGGCGGTGCTCTCACTCAAGTGGTAGCATGAGACGGAGTCTACAACCCACACAAGTGGCTCAGGTAGTGCAGCTCATCCAGGATGGCACATCAATGCGAGCTGTGGCAAGAAGGTTTGCTGTGTCTGTCAGCGTAGTGTCCAGAGCATGGAGGCGCTACCAGGAGACAGGCCAGTACATCAGGAGACGTGGAGGAGGCCGTAGGAGGGCAACAACCCAGCAGCAGGACCGCTACCTCCGCCTTTGAGCAGGAGGAGCACTGCCAGAGCCCTGCAAAATGACCTCCAGCAGGCCACAAATGTGCATGTGTCAGCATATGGTCTCACAAGGGCTCTGAGGATCTCTCACTTTGCATCTTGTTTGAATTGCCTGTCATCCGTAACTGCCTGAGCACTTTTTGAAGGTGTGTGTGTGTGTGTGTGTGTGTGTGTGTGTGTGTGTGTGTGTGTGTGTGTGTGTGTGTGTGTGTGTGTGTGTGTGTGTGTGTGTGTGTGTGTGTGTGTGTGTGTGTACCATTACATGTCTCTCCTCCCTTATTCCCAGACAGTACAGCTGTGGTGTAGGTTAATGGTTTACAAAATCCTTAAGGCAAGCCGTCTTTCTGGCTAACGTATAATTAGCCAAATTGTGTAGCAATAGTTCTAGTAGTGAAATTAAACTGTTCATTTGTGAGGAGAAGAATGACAGCAGTGTTGTTGTGCTCCTGCATCCTCAGGCAATTCTAAAGCTCCGTCTTGGATGATAGCCTAGATATTGTCTGCTTTGATATCTCAGTGCATCTCGAAGACAAGATAATTGCTGAAAGTACAGTGAGCGAGCCGGGACCCACGTTGTTAACCCTTTCTACTGCTGCTAGTTCAAGTTACCACCCAGCGTTGATGTCCAAGGTGGAGTGCAATTTCAAGGTTTCATTATTTCATTTGGATGTCGGAGAAACGTTGGGAGCCAGATGACAAATGTTTTCTCTTTTGGCCCTCCGCTGTCTCTAGCGAGGGCCTCATGGTTTGCAACGAAACTCTATCCACTCGCTCTCCATGCCAGAAAGACAAGTCGTTTGAGAGAAAAAAAGAGAAAGAAGCAGATTTTAAAAAGACATTTGAGAAATGGGCCCTGCCAGGGAAATATGTCAGCCTTAGCCAGAACACTTCTTCGTTATTCTCCTCTTTGATACTGTAGATATGAAAATCCAAATGTGTTTATTCTGTTGTTGCTAGCTATATTCATTAAAACATTGAAATAAATACATATAAAGTACCAGTCAAACGTTTGGAGACACCTACTCATTCAAAGGATTTTCTTAATTTTTTTCATTTTCTACACTGTAGAATAAAATTGATGACATCAAAACTATGAAATAACACATATGGAATCATGTAGTAACCAAAAAAGTGTTAAACAAATCAAAATCTATTTTTGAGACCTCCCGGGTGCGCAGTGGTCTAGGGTACTGCATCGCAGCGCTAGCTGTGCCACCAGAGATTCTGGGTTCGCGCCCAGGCTCTGTCGCAGCCGGCCGCGACCGGGAGGTCCGTGGGGCGACGCACAATTGGCCTAGCGTCGTCCGGGTTAGGGAGGGTTTGGCCGGTAGGGATATCCTTGTCTCATCGCGCACCAGCGACTCCTGTGGCGGGCAGTGCGCGCTAGCCAAGGTTGCCAGGTGCATGGTGTTTCCTCCGACACATTGGTGCGGCTGGCTTCCGGGTTGGATGCGCGCTGTGTTAAGAAGCAGTGCGACTTGGTTGGGTTGTGTTTCGGAGGACGCATGGCTTTCGACCTTCGTCTCTCCCGAGCCCATACGGGAGTTGTAGCGATGAGACAAGATAGTAATTACTAACACAATTGGAAACCATGAAAAAGGGGGTAAAATTTAAAATAAAATCTATTTTTGATTTTTGATTCTTCAAAGTTGCATTGATGACAGCATTGCACAATCTTTGCATTCTCTCAACCAGCTTCACCTGGAATGCTTTTCCAACATTCTTGAAGGACTTCCCACATATGCTGAGCACTTGTTGGCTGCTTTTCCTTCACTCTGCAGTCCAGCTCATCCCAAACTATCTCAATTTGGTTGAGGTCGGGTGATTGTGGAGGCTAGGTCATCTGATGCAGCACTCCATCACTCTCCTTGGTCAAATAGCCATTTCACAGCCTGGAGGTGTGTTTTGGGTCATTGTCCTGTTGAAAAACGATGATAGTCCCACTAAGCGCAAACCAGATGGGATGGCGTATCGCTGCCTAATGCTGTGGTAGCTATGCTGGTTAAGTGCGCCTTGAATTCTAATATAAATCACTGACAGTGTCACCAGGAAAGCACCTCCACACCATCACACCTCCTCCTCCATGCTTCACGGTGGGAACCACACATGTGGAGATCATCCGTTCACTTACTCTGCGTCTCCCAAAGACACGCCGGTTGGAACCAAAAATCTCAAATTTAATTTGGACTCATCAGACCAAACGACAGACAGTTCCATCGGCCTAATGTCCATTGCTCGTGTTTCTTGGCCCAAGCACGTCTCTTCTTCTTATGGTGTCCTTTAGTAGTGGTTTCTTTGCAGCAATTCGACCATGAAGGCCTAATTCACACAGTCTCCTCTGAACAGTTGATGTTAAGGCGTATCTGTTACTTGAACTCTGTGAAGCATTTATTTGGGCTGCAATCTGAGGTGCAGTTAACTCTAATGAACTTATCCTCTGCAGCAGAGGTAACTCTAGGTCTTCCTTTCCTGTGGCAGTCCTCATGAGAGCCAGTTTTATCATAGCGCTTGACTGCACTTGAAGAAATGTTCAAAGTTCTTGAAATTTCTCAGATTGACTGACCTTCATGTCTTAAAGTAATGATGGATTGTCGTTTCTCTTTGCTTATTTGAGCTGTTCTTGCCATAATACGGACTTGGTCTTTTACCAAATAGGGCTATTTTATGTATACCAACCCTACCTTGTCACAACCAAACTGATTGTCTCAAACGCGTCAAGAAGGAAAGAAATTCCACAAATGAACTTTTAACAAGGCACACCTGTTAATTGAAATGCATTCCAGGTGACTACCTCATGAAGCTGGTTGAGAAAATGCCAAGAGTGTGCAAAGCTGTCATCAAGGCAAAGGGTGGCTACGTTGAAGAATCTCAGATATAAAAAATATTTTTATTTAACACTTTTTTGGTTACAACATGATTCCATTTGTGTTATTTCGTTAAAAAAAAGTAAAAATAAAGAAAAACCCTGGAATAAGTAGGTGTGTCCAAATTTTTAACCGGTACTGTATATATATATAAATTGCGGACCCCCTGCAATATCTAAGCGGACCCCCGGTTTTATACCCCTGCTGTATCTTATTTGTGTATTTCTTTAACACATAATCTGTCACGACTTCTACCGAAGTCGATGCCTCTCCTTGTTCGGGCGGTGCTCGGCGGTCGACGTCGTCGGTCTTCTAGCCATCGCCGATCCATTTTTCATTTTCCATTTGTCTTGTCTTGTTTTCCCACACACCTGGTTCTCATTTCCCTCATTATGTGTTGTGTATTTAACCCTCTGTTTCCCCCATGTCTTTGTGTGGTATTGTTTATTCTGTTTCATGTATTGCGCACATTACTCTGTTGCGCTGGGATATGTTAACCCGTATTGTTATTTCGTGTTCACTTTGCCGTGTGTTTTTGTTTCGCCAAAATAAAAGGCTCCGTTGGCTACACCATATCTGTTCTCCTGCACCTGACTCCTTTACAACCATTTACGCATACCTGACGTAATCAAATTGTTCTGGTGGAGATTTGCGGAGGAAAAGGTGCACACCTTGCTGCAGCGTAAAATGATTTCTCTGAACTTTTTACGTTAAATGTTCCGTTTGGACAACTGCTATTGTATAGCTTTAGAATTTCACAAGTGAAGAGTACAAGATCCAAACACCCAGTACTTTTGATCAGTAGGAAAGACAAGATAGAGACAAAATAGACAGAGTGGAAAAGAATGAGAGAGAGCCAGAGGGAGTTTGTCCCCTGGGTTGGGCTTGCTGGGTTGCCTTGGAGCTGAGCTGTTCTCACTGTTCTCCTCTGAGGCCCATTCACACACAGAGAGAGTGAGAGTGTGAGAGAGTGAGAGAGAGAGAGACCACTCAGGGCTCCTAATGAGCTGTGCTCTTTTATGGCCAAGGGTTAATAGAACACCTCAGGGGGCCTCCTAGTCTCCACTACCTAACTCTTACTTTCCCTCTCACAGCCCCAGCCCTGGTTCGAGCACCAGACACAGCCCCATCCACTGCCACACCTACCCACACCCTAATGGGGACCTCCGAGACTTAATACCTGGGACATGTCCAGGTCTAATGTCATCACTTTCTCCTCCTCCTCACCCTCCTCCACTTTTACGCCCACCTCTTTCTCACCTACCGCTCTCTCATCTCTCAATATCTGGGGGAGCGATGCCAACAGAACTCTGACTGACCATGGTGTTGGAAGGAAAATTGAGTAAGAAGGAGGCTAATGATTAACAACGCATAGGAACGCTTGTGTGTGTTTTTTCTCTAATTCCAAGCCCCTGGGCTCTTTTAATGTGCCAAACAGTGTTTATTTAGCAGCAATGAATGAGCGTTAACTCAGGAGGGAGGTCTGGTATTGCTCTGACATGTGTTCCCACATCCAAATTATCACCTCGTTAAATAGGACCCAATTCACTAGTGGCACAGAAGGAGGGTCAGTACACAAGGGCCTATAGGAGAGAGAAAGAGAGAGGGGGAAAACATCACTATCTCAGAAGAACATAGCTTCTTTTCTTCTTCTTTTTCGATTATTTCTTCTTCTCCCAACTCTTTTCATCATTGCCTTCCTTGTCTTGCTTTGACTCCAGCTCTGGGGGGAATACATAAATTATTTCTCAAAAGGGAGAACAAAAATGGCAACAACAGACACACACACAAGTGTATCCTCTCCTCCGCCAGTGAATGAATAGTCAGAGTTTTTCAAACTTAATTTTGTGTGTGTGTGTGTGTGTGTGTGTGTGTGTGTGTGTGTGTGTGTGCGTGTGCGTGTGTGTGTGTGTGTGTGAAACTGAGTTCCTGTATCCATAGTTTTAGCAGTAGGTTCCTGCTGTGGCGGCCATCTTCCCCCCACTGTTGTGGGTAGTGCTGAATGGGCCACTCTCATGGGCCACCAGGCCACCACAGTGCTGCGCTAGCTAGCTGCCACTCCCCTTTCCACAGGTCACCCCTTTCACAATTAGCTGGTGGTAATTTGGGGATGAATGCTCAAAGCTGCCTTTCTCCAGCATCCAGCCCCCACCTTCACCTCATCCACCCCCAGTCTCTCCCTATTCTCCCCTCCATTCGGTAGGGCCATGCCAGCTTAGGCAGCGGGGAGCGAGGGCCTCTTCTCCCCTTCCGTGCTGACCACTCGTGGTCACTGAGGCCTGCAGGGAGACCCGCCCAGGATCGGGCGAACAGAGCACGACATGTGACACTATTCTTATTTGCCAATAGGCGGAGCGCACAGCTGAAGAATGGAGAAAGGAGGTTCATAAAAGAGGTTGTTTTGGGGTGGTGGGGGGAAGAACGGGGGGGGGGGGGGGCCAGCCAGGGCTAAGGGTTGAAGCCTGACCATAAAGAAAATAATCCGCTCTCATTTGGGACCGCTGGGGAAGCTTACCCAACACAGAGGAATGGTTTCGAGCGACTTGTTTTTATGTTTGCGGCTCCCGCTCTTTGAGGAGGGGATGTCAACCTGCTGTCAGCGGTACGGTTGGCTGGTCGGCCATGTTGGCCCCTGAAGAGGGGAGCTGTGGAGGGAGGGAAGGCCAGGGCAAGGATACAGGAAGCCATCACAGCGTCAAAGTATCAGATCGCCGAAGAGTCAACATTCCTCTCTAGCTATAACTACAACATAATAGCATCCATCTCCAGTTGAGGGGTTTCACAGAAGATTTCAGATATTGTACAGTCTGTCAATGACTTTATCAGACAAAACTCTTATAGTGAATATATTTCCTATCTCACAGTTGGACAGTTTAAAAGTCGGGCTCCTTAATTCAGCATGTTGGTTTATATATCGACATAACAAATCATGTTTTCCTGTGTTGACAGGGGATGCTCTCAGCAGGTTAGTCTCTAAATCAACATAACTTACTGTATTTCCATGTGTGGACTGGGGGAGTGAAACAACTCAGAATACCCAATGGGACCTAGGGTCCAGCAGCCATGTAGGGTCCAGCAGCCCTGTAGGGTCCAGCAGCCCTGTAGGGTCCAGCAGTCCTGTAGGGTCCAGCAGCCCTGTAGGGTCCAGCAGCCCTGTAGGGTCCAGTAGCCCTGTAGGTTCCAGTAGCCCTGTAGGGTCCAGCAACCCTGTAGGGTTCAGCAGCCCTGTAGGGTCCAGTAGCCCTGTAGGTTCCAGTAGCCCTGTAGGGTCCAGCAGCCCTGTAGGGTCCAGAAGCATTTTCCTGCTCTGCAGATGGTCAGCACACAGACCCTGTCAGTCAGCACACAGCCACACTGACCCCCAGTCAAAGGCCCTTAACCCATCTAACCCTTCCACACGCTTTACCTCCAATCAGGCCTGACTAATCAATACACACCACTCCCTAAGGACCCAGGGACAAGGCTCTGTGTCATCTGTGTGTGTATGGTGTCCATCTCTGTGCGTGTTGAGCATTCTTTTGACTTGAGAAGAAAATTATTGTGTTTCACAGCTGAATATAAAAGCCCTACTGTAAGTCATTACAGGAGAAGACTTTGTGAAACTGGTTCACTGACTCCTTCATTCTCCATTTAGTCTCTATTTTTTGGACAGCACACATTCAATTGACATTTTGTTGTTGATGATGTTAGTTTGAACTTTGCCAGTGTGGCACTACAACCAGGTGGCGTTTCTGACATTCTGCCTGCCAGTGAGAGGAAGGAGGGAGAGGTCAGTGGAGAGCAGATGTGTAGGGTCACGTCACCTATATGGAAACAGGAGTGCTCCTGGGGTGAGGAGTTAAAAAGAAGAGGCATCCAACCAGAACTGTCCTTGACACGGACAGAAGCCCCTGTCTGGTCTCTGGAAGCAGGGAGCTGGGGGGTGGACCGGCAGGCCCATAGATAACAACTTTACACTGACTGACTTCCTTTCGCAACCATCTCCAGTTTGATAGCGCAACAGGATTTTTTTACCCACTCAGAAACTCCCCTTTTGTACAATGCTCCACTTGTCCCTTTGTTGTGGTGGAGCTTCTAAGCAGGCTCTAGCTAGCTAACCGACACTAGCTGCCATTAAGTGCGTTTTTTTCTTTGGTTCTTTATCACGGGGTGGAGGGATACAAAGGTTCACCGGCCCACAAAGACACCCCACTCAGGGATGGCGCCATTTCAGTCCAACTACTCCTTTAACAGAAGACTGAAGCATAACCTTTGATCAACCACTGCAAACTAAACAGCAGCCAGATTAACTTGGCATGGCTGAGAAAGCCCATCCATGTTGGAGATCTTTTGCGGTCTCAAGGATCAACTATTTCAGCTTATATATCACATTAAACATCCCTAATTCCCTAATGTGCAATAATAAAAGTGACATTTTACAAGCACACTACATAGCCAAAAGATGCTTGTCGAACATCTTTTTCCAAAACCATGGGCATTAATATGGAGTTGGTCCCCCCTTTGCTGCGATAACAGCCTCCACTCTTCTGGGAAGGCTTTCCACTAGTTGGAACATTGGTGCAGGGACTTGCTTCCATTCAGCCACAAGAGCCTTAGTGAGGTCGGGCACTGATGTTAGGCGATTAGGCCTGGCTCGCAGTCGGCATTCCAATTCATCCCAAAGGTGTTCAATGATGTTGAGGTCAAGGCTCTGTTCAAGCCAGTCAAGTTCTTCCACACTGATCTCGACAAACCATTTCTGTATAGACCTCGCTTTGTGCACGGCGTCATTGTAACACTGAAACAGGACAGGTCCTTCCCCAAACTGTTGCCACAAAGATGGAAGCACATAATCATGTAGAATGTCATTGTATGCTGTAGCAGTAAGATTTCCCTTCACTAGAACTAAGGGGCCTAGCCCAAACCATGAAAAACAGCCCCAGACCATTATTCCTCCTCCACCAAACTTTACAGTTGGCACTATGCATTGGGGCAGGTAGCGTTCTCCTGGCATCCGCCAAACCCAGATTTGTCCGTCGGACTGCCAGATGGTGAAGCTTGATTCATCACTCCAGTGCATTTCCACTGCTCCAGAGTCCAATTGCGGCGAGCTTTACACCACTCCAGCTGACGCTTGGCATTGCGTATGATGATCTTAGGCTTGTGTGTGGCTGCTCAGCCATGGAAACCCTTTTCATGAAGCTCCCGACTGACTGTTCTTGTGCTGACGTTGCTTCCAGAGGCAGTTTGGAACTCCGTAGTAAGTGTTGCAACCAAGGACAGATGATTTTTACACCATACACGCTTCAGCACTCTGTGTTCCCATTTTGTGAGTTTGTATGGCCCACCACTTCGTGACTGAGCTGTTGTTGCTCCTAGTCATTTCCACATCACAATAACAGCACCTACAGTTGACCGGGGCAGCTTGAGCAGGGCAGAAATTTGACGAACTGACTTGTTGGAAAGGTGGCATCCTATGAAGGTGCCACGTTGAAAGTCACTGAGCTCTTCATTGCAGGCCATTCTACTACCAATGTTTGTCTATGGAGATTGCATGGGCGTGTGCTCAAATGTATACACCTGTCAGCAATGGGTGTGGCTGGAATAGCCGAATCCACTAATTTGAAGGGGCGTTCACATACTTTTGACCATGTAGTGTATCATAAGCACAATCATTAACCAAATATAGTACATGTCAACAAAGGAGTGTTGAACTTTCCCCAAGCACTTCAGTTCAAGGCAAGACTCAATATTTTTTCATGGCAAAAAGTTTGACTGCCAGAAACTCAAGAGAAAATCTTGTTCAAACAAAGCTCAACAATTATCTTTCTCATAGGGAGATTCTGGGGAGAATGATGGTTATGTAGTGAACAAGCACAGATCGATCATTCCTCAGTTATTCACACAAGAGTGACAGACTCCAAATATAGAGCATGAAAGTTAGGAGCCTTGCGACCATAAGTGTTCAGAACTACTTCTTAAACCATAAAAACACTCTTAGGGAGGAGCAGTGAACGAGCACAGTACAGCACTGCATGGATCTGACAGGCAGCTGAGACGAGAGCCCATGACCCATCAGCAAACCACAGAACCATAAATTATATATCAGAGCCCCTTCATGACCAATACATCTATATGGAATATGAACACAGAAAGAGAGGTAACACCACCGCAAACTGTCAGAATGACGGAGATTTAAAATCAACTCGACAAAAAGGCTAAGTTGTAAATAACAAAGGATGGAAAAACGTTGACATGACAGAAGCAACAGGGAGTTCAGTGCAGTAAAATGGCAAGAAATAGAGACTGAAAAAGTGTGAAGAATTCATTGAGTAGCTAATGAAAACAGTCCAACTGAAAGGACCAGCCAACTCATCGGCATTCCCATCACACTGTAGCAGGTGCTAACAGTACCTTTGGAACTAATAAGGCAGAACCATAGAATTAGGAATGAAGGATATCTATGGGTAGAACAACAATGACTGATCCATGTTCTATTCCAGAAAGTACAACATCGATACTTTCAACTGACAGGGCATACAGTAACTTCCTTCTCAATTGAACTGGTTGGTCCACACAGCACAGACTGCCCTGACTCGCTCTCTCTCTCTCTCACTCCTTAGGGGCTGTTCATGCATGACCTCACAGTGGAAATGTGTACCTCCTGATACAAAGCGCCCCCGTGCACAAGTCTTGTGTTTGTCTTTGACACCAAATAAAAACTGTCAAAGTACATCAGAGAATCACAATAATCCTGTTATCACTGCTTTATTCTCTTTCACTTTTGCAGCGGCCTCTCCTTCCCTCTCTCTTTTCTTTTCTATTCTCTCTCGGGCTGCATTTAGTTAGTGAATTCCAAGGCTAGGTTTGTGTGACCATTGGGCCGCGGAGACAAAGATGGTGCAAACTAGCCAGAGAAGAAGAGTGGAAGGCACAGTAGTATTGTGCAAATAAACATCATGGCATCAGAAGATCGCTTTACACTATTGCAAAAGACTTCATAATTGGCCCACACATAATGCAACAATAAACTATGATTTAACGGAAAACTCCACCCAAAAACATTTTTTGGGTATTTGTTTCATTAGTCCATTGTTGATATATGTCAGCAATCAAGTTTTCAAGATATATAACTTTCAAAATACATCCGGTATGATCTCTCTCTCGTACGGAAAGTCCAGTATGTGACACTATTGGGAAAGTTAGGAGTATTAATCATGAAGTATGATTTCATCTATTTAGTTTATCTTCTCCTTGAAGACAAAAAAGAAAGCTTATCAAAACGTTCCATGAGCAGCATGCAGGGAGAACTACATTCAGAACTACAGCCAGCTGGTTCGCTCTGACACACACTCTCCTTTACTTCAGTAGGGGTTGGGTCCATTTTATTGACCCTGCTTATCTTACTGTTAAAGCATCCAGACTGTGAGTTTCACATCATCAAGTTATATAAGAGCAGGACAGACAGAGGGAAAGCAAGAAAACAACGCTTCACTTTGTTTGTGTGGCGTTTGTGTCTCGGGCAAAAACACCAGTGCCCAGATATAGAATTTCAGCGTGGCATGGTGTGTCTGACACACAACATGTGTGATTGCATGAGAGGGGAAGTCAGTACAGCTTACTAAAACATGAGATGCTTTCTGACAAACTGGGTTAGATGGAAAAGCTCAGCTTAACTTTTCAGTCAGTTGAACTGTGTGTGTGTGTGTGTGTGTGTGTGTGTGTGTGTGTGTGTGTGTGTGTGTGTGTGTGTGTGTGTGTGTGTGTGTGTGTGTGTGTGTGTGTGTGTGTGTGTGTGTGTGTGTGTTGGCCTATATTTTAAACATACATTTGTCAACAGATCAAACTACACTGTGTTCTAATATTGTTACTCTTGTCCCATCAAATGATAAGCCAAAAGAGAGGCTTGGCTGAAGGGTATGATTTCTTGAGCAGATTTGAGGGATAACCGGAGGCCTAAGAAAAGCCTGGAGAATACTAAATAAAGACCCAGCCCCATTCTAGGTACAGATACGGGTTTATGGGCCACACAGCCAGAACCGCAGATAAAACGCTGGTGCATGTGTGTTTATTCTATCCGTTCCTCACACGGTGCCCGCCAGCAGGCAACCGTCGCGTCATGTTTTCTCTGTAAACAGCGGCCAAAGAGAGGGTTGAAACATCGACCCAAAGGAATCCACCGCAGCTATTCTCCTCATTACCATTATCATTAACTGCTCAATGTTCCGTTTTGCTCGTGTTTGTTCTTTCTAAAAGTATAAAATGATGAAGAGGAAATTGGGTTAATGGGAAATCTAAATAAAATTAGCTAGAATTAGCGCTTACCATTTGGATAACTTATTTCAAAGTGTGCAAAGTTTAATAAATAATTGTAGGCTATCAAAGCCAATTCAAAACCTCAAGTTGGATCTCTGAATAATAAATTCGGCATAAAGACAGTGTCTTTATTTTGAATCAAATCCATATAGCCGGACACCTCCTCCATACACACACGTTTCTCATTCCGCTTTTCTTTCATTTCACTGCTCTACTTTAGTTGGGGGCCCTCAACTGCCTCGCATATTTAACAGCCCGGCTCTTTACACACAGCACCAAATCCGATTATTCAGAGGGGCATGCAATTGTTTTTATCAACTTGTCAGATGAGCTATTAGTTCTGCTCGCCGTCCAGGGACAAGAGATGGAGAAACTCTCCTTAAACTAAAGCAATGTCCCCGGGGTTTAAGCAAGGAGGAAACCAACCACTATGCATGGTCCCTGATTTTCCTGCAAAGACCTTCAACAGCTACGCTATATTCGGCATTTTACTGCGATATTACACTGAAATTAAAAACGCACATAGGCTGGCTGCATTTAATGCACCGACTTCATTCTTTTAAAGTTTTAATTTGACTAATTCATTCAGGTAAACGGATTAGGCTACATAATGTTCCACTCGTATTAATTCGATATGAGTTGCCATTGCTCAGTCGTCGTTGACTAGTGGCCTGCTGAATATGATACTGAATATGACATCTAAATTATGTTAATAGGCCCTACTACTTTTATAGGCTAAGTTAAGAGAATCCAACGTGAGGCAGAGCACGTTGTTTATAACGTTTAATTATGTATGACTAATATAGTTTGTCATGTATTTACAAATATTGACCAAGGAATAGCTCATATACTGTTGGTGGGATTTGGTTTGATTTCTTACTTAATTAATTCTGGGGTACGTTTTTCTTTCATTATCCTACAGTAGCCTACTTAGCCTAGTATATTAGTCCTCCTTCCACTCATTATCCGTTCAAAATGTAAATGACTGGTATAAAGGTTAGTTGGTTGTATACCCTCTTAAGAAACGTTTGAATCGTTGTTTTTTTTACTGTTGTTCTCCGAGTAGCCCAGCGCTATTGTGTTGTAGATTACTGTTACTTTCGAGTGCATGTATTATGTATACATTTTGAAGGAGAGTGCTAGGACAAATCCGCTTAGCTTAGAATTTATTTAAGCTTAACATAATTTTTTCCAACTCAAATAGGCCGAACTATAATAGTAAGTATGGCCTTACGTTGCATATTTATTTACATTGAAAGTTTGAAATATACAAAAAATGTAATTGATAATTAAAGTAATCAAGCACATCTTATTTCTAATATATTAGGCCTATATAGCATCTAATAATAGGCTAATAATAATGAATCGATCTCGAATTCACAACTTGCACATTGCCTGACCTTTTCAAACTGTAGTATAATAGACCTATTAGTAACTTATAATCAGTTTATAATCAACTAATTATTTTTTTATATTTAAAAGTTAAACTCAGTTTAACAGCGCTGAAAAGTAACCCGTTAACTTGCAGTATTACACTGTGTCCAACAGAGACCACTGTACGACGTGGAAACGGCTCAGCCCAAGCGATACTGAGACAGTGCATGTTCATTCAGGCATAGTCTAGCCTACTACCGGATCATAAACTGAAGAAATAAAAATACAAACGTATGCATTTGTTATCTCTTAATGCTATCCAATGACCCTACAGTTTTACTCATGTTTGAATACTCGATTATATGTCCACGTTGACGCCAAAACTGCTTGGAGTTTGGAAAAGCACCATACCAATATACATAACTAAAAGTCTATTGGAATAATAGTCTGTACTGTAGATTATAGATATTATATTTTCTATTGACCTTAACGTCAGTGACCATATTTAGGGTATCTCTCAACATTTATGCAGAATAAACTTATGTTGCAAATAGCGAATAGGATATGATCTTGGCCTATTATTATGCATTATGGAGCTAACTAAAATGACCTTCTGAACATATTTCGTTTCATTTGATAAATTATTCATACAAATCGTATTGTAAAAACGTACAGATATAATTATCCTGAATTATACTATCGAATCATTTTACAAACACTGCATTGTTTAATTATATACTGGTTATAGCTTTATGATATATTAGATTATACAACTTTTCCTGTCATTTTAATATTATCAACTATGCTAGTCTAAGTGCATTTTAGACTGTTATAATGCAAAGAAACCCTCCACCGTTTGCAATCCAATATAATGTTTGTGGAAGATATAGGCAACGAAACGACAGGAATAGGCTGCTATGGACAACTATTGGAACGTCAGCTCTAGTAACTGGATGAGAAGCTTTGACTGTCATGCATATTCTCTCACCGTTTCTTGTATAGCGCTGGTTCATCTATGGGAATCATTGATGTATGTCTGATAACCTATCATCTTTAATGCACATTGAATGTGAGAGCATATAATATAGATTCATTTACCTGTACCACTCCAGTCCATTCTCGTAGTTGCGGTCGAAGAAGTGCGGTTCGGCTCCCACAGCTCGGATGTCTGGATGCACGCGGAGGAACTCGAGCAGCGCGCGCGTCCCTCCTTTCTTTACACCGATGATGATCGCCTGGGGAAGCTTCTTGCTCCCTGATCCGTTGGAGAAACTTGACATCGCACCGGGCTCAGGAGCTCTCTGCCCCTCGCCCCTCATCTCGTCCCAGTCTTCTGCTCCTCTGTACGCGTCTATATCGTTATTGAGCAAGTCTCTGGAGGAAGTCCGGACAGAGGGTTCGTCGTAATCGGATTCTATATCCACCCAGGGTTGGGGTCTAGGGAGCAGTCTGGACATGAGGTCCACTCTGCCGTTATTCTCTATCCTTTTACCGACCACAGACCCTGTCTCCTTTCCCCGGTAATTGTCCACGACCAAACTTGGCATGGTGGCACAGTAGCCCACGCAGGAGTAGAGCATGTATACCCAGAG
Source organism: Salvelinus namaycush (assembly GCF_016432855.1). Taxonomy (NCBI): domain Eukaryota; kingdom Metazoa; phylum Chordata; class Actinopteri; order Salmoniformes; family Salmonidae; genus Salvelinus; species Salvelinus namaycush. The sequence continues at coordinate 15,286,030 of NC_052341.1, forward strand.
TAAAAACATGATGCCGAGCAGAAATACTTTATTTTTCACCGGGCTGAATGAGAGCGCATACAGATTGTGACAAACCAGGCTATATTCCATAAGCCTTGCGAGTGCATACCATATTCCAGCGACACATATTGCCAAAACCACTCACTCCCGATGGCACATCAAGTAACCTCGCAAAATGCACATGCCATTCATTTCAAACGGAAAAAAATAATAAAGCAAGCAAATAAACTAAAGCGGATGATGTATCCACTGGTGCAAAGTCATTGCATGCTATAATCGTCATTCACCAGAGCCACAGTAAAGAATTCGGAAAATGATACGAACGACTGGTGCACTTCAGTGGTGCTACTCCACACCCTAGCCGTCTCTCTTCACTTGCATCGCCGTTGCCAAACCTTCGAACAACTGCTAGTTTTGAGCCTTCTCTCGAGGACTAGACCTTTTACAGCACGAGGGGGCGTACCGATACATCTGATTGACAATCACCATGGCCAATTGACTCAGGCAAGCTAAATAATCAGTTGTTTGTTGGTAGAAACGGACCTATCACAGGAGAGTGTGGGAGGGCGCTCGCGTTGGGATTCTCGCCATAGAGATGAAACGCTCTTATTGGATGAAGAGACGAACGGTATTCTATATAATCACTAGGGAAATTCTATAGTTAAAACTGTATTTTTGGTGAGGCAGCTGCGAAGTCCACCTGCTGTGCTATTCCCTTTTTATCTTTGAGCATTATTTAATGTGTATACTAACTAACACAATGGATTGGGTAGAGGACTATTTTCTGCTTCTGTTTCATATAGCCTATAGGCCTACGAGAATAAATGATTTATTATGCATATCACTGAAGCGCATATCTCTGAAGTTATAGGCCTATTTATAACCTTTCTGGTCATCTCAAACTCTTTATGACCAAATATAATTTTTGCTGTTAGAGATCTTCTGCGTTGCCAAACATAAGGGGCCATCGATTGTGCCAAGCACGGTATATAGGCTGCATTAGAAGTTAAACATTTTCTTCCATATTTTCAAGGAGAAAAATATTTTCGATGATTTTGCTTTTTCAAGAAAGCTACATCGAGATATAGGCTACAAATTAGTATTCATAACAAAAAACAGTTATGACAATGTCGTTTCCCAATTGTTTTGGCAGAGAACTTGGAGAAGATATTAGCTATATACTTGACAATAATGAAGTTGAACCGTTGGTGAAATCAACTTGCAAGTCATTTTAGATGGAGAAATGAGCGGTTGTTATCAAAGGAATAGTAGACTTCGCCACTTCATTTTTTTACAGTGAACGTAAGTAGTCATTAATTAATAATAATGATTCATACCTTTATTATTGATAATAACACATGAATTATTAGCAGTTGTATTACAAAAACGACAAGATGATTATTATTATTATTACTAGCCTATCATTATTATTATCATCATCGAAAACAACAACAAAATGATGCCAATTAGAATTTTGAGTTATGCAATTCTTGCAAGAAAAAACATGTCTTCATTCAATTGAAGAGGACTTTGGCCTATCAGTTTATTATTTGTTAATATTAAACTAATTGTATGCCATCGGAAATGACCACGTTGTCCTAAATTCAATGTAAATATGCAGAAAAATGTCGACTTCAAACGAAAACAGTGTGTGCTGGAACTTTCGAACCAGTTTGACAACAAGTCCCCAAACGGTGTGTTCGCGCTGAAGGTGGCTGACTATTCATGAGGAAATAAACGCATGTGTATAGTTCAGAACGTTTTCACTCTCACATGGATATGAATGTTATGTGTATAATGTGTTATTTCTTAATGAATATGAACTCATATGGCTACCTCATGAACTTGAGAACATTTTCTTCATAAATAAGTCAATTAGACAAATATTTGGTCAATCAATCAAGTATTTTTTCGTTAATTGCAAGGGCAACTGGTGTAGCCTAGTAACCCACAGACTGCCGCCACCGCCCAACAGCCTACACATTCTGTGATGCATGGTACATGAAAACTAAACCCATTCTCCGAGGACAATAAACTACTTTAGGCTATTCTATATCAGGCTTTTATCATGATCTTTGTAAAAAAATATATTTTAAAACTATCAAAAAGGATAAACATGAAAAAGATCTTAACAGGTCTAAATTACAGCAATATTTTAACAACTTTGCACGGCAGATATCAAGTCAATGACAACCCTAAAATTGATCAGTTTAACTTCAAAGGACATCTACATTCGATCCAAAATCACATTAATTAGAGGTCCGAGCACCGAAGGTACTGGAAACCTTATTGTATAAGTTATATTTCTTAGTCTGAAAAATAACTGATAAACCTAGCCTACATTAGCCTGAACAATTTTGTCAAAGACACATCACATTGCAAAGGTTTCAGAGATGAGTATGCTAGATAATTTACAGGCCACTATAAACATACATAGGCATAGGCCTAGCTATACAATTCCATACATTCGAGTCACTGAAATCTTTGCAACACAGTGTTTTTGTGTCTTGAGACTATCTCACAAGCCCAAAAACATTTCGTAGAAGATCAAGTAATGTGCTCAGGATCTGTTAAAAGGCCCCAAGTTACTTCAAAATTATGCTACATTACCGAGGCATTGGAGGTAAATCCACGACACCAGGGTTAGGCCACTTTACACGACTGACCAGACACACTAAGGCAGCGCGGGGGGAGTCGGCCAGATGTTACGGTCAAGAATCAAGTCCGTCCTCCTTCGGGAGTGGGGAGTGCATCTCTGTCGGGCTGTATCTTCTGTTAATGGTAGCCTATAGACGCCAAATTGACTCGGGTTCATTCTTTCTTATGTGTTTAACATTGGGCCATATAGACTAGCACTACTAGACAATATTCAAATCAAGAAATATTTTAAATATTTTTGAACATGCACATTTTTATTTAGGCTGTACAATTCTAAGAAGTCGAATAATTCCAGAGCCCCTAAATCATGCGGAACCACTACATCCTGTTTAGACTACGCTACTACAGGCCTAACAACCGACGGTAGGCTAGTGAACTTGATCGACCAAATAACATTGAGGGATCGACCCCATCCAAGTTAGAAATGTACAGAACACGAAGAGCCTCGATCTCCTCTGATAGTAAAGTGGAAAACAAAAGGCTACTATTAGGCAAAGTCTTTATACGATCCATCAACTAGGTTGTCGTGGAATGTGAGCCATTTTCTCGTTTAATTCTCTGAGATCAGAGCCCCGACAGAGCCCAGATGTCGGGTCACTATGGACATAAAAGCCAGCATGCGTTCACAGTGGATGTCTGGATGGAAAGTTCCTTCCGCGTGTTTATCAATATTTCACTCTTTGTTGTTGACTCTGGCAAAGGCCCTGCTGCCTGACACTCTGGTGCCTTCAGTTGACGGCGATTTAAAGGGTGCATGTCACTGCGCTGAATAGAGGTTTTAAGTTCCAAATGGCACACAACTCCCTATGCAGTGCATTAAATAGGGTGCATTTGGGACGCCCTTAGAAGATACTTACTTTAAATTAATGATTATAAATGCATACCTTTGGGATAAAATATAGGAATTATTCTTACGATTAAATAATTCTAATTCATGAAATCATACCAAAACCACGTTTTGAAACATTCCCCGCCTTATTTCAAATAAAGGGAATAGCGCTGAAATATTTATATGAAATAAAACACGCACGAGGAAAATAAGAACTTTAATGTTTAAGACTATTACTAAAATATAAAACAAGGCTACTTTATTAAAGATGGAACAACTGCCATCTTCATAGGAGGATATCATTTACCTGTCAACAAGACAGCAGGTGAAGAATCAAGGCTTCTGGTTGACCAGGTCCATCAGCGAAGGGAGCTCCAGGACTGTAGAAATCTCAGAGTGGAGGCCTGGTAATACGAGTCATAGTCGCTATACACTTGTCATAGAGGCAACAGGTGAGAGCTGTATTAAATGCCTATGAAGTTTGTACAGCATCTGAGATAGGAAGGGAGAGCAAAGTAGAGGTCTGTGGCTACGTCCTAAATGGCACCATATTCCCTACATAGTACACTACTTTTGACCAGGGCCCATAGGGTTCTGGTCAACAGTTGTCCACTATTTAAGGAATAGGGTGCCATTCGGAAGGAACCGAGGGGCGAGAGGAAACCCCAGCAGGGGAAAGAAGAGAGGGAGCCGCAGGGGCAAGGCAGACCCCCTTGCCTCCCCGTGGATGGAATCGAGTGAGGTCCAGTCTATCACACTGCTTTCACAACCTCCTCTGAGCGGATGTTGTAAACGTGACAGGCAGGCAATCACACTGACTGAGCCCTCAGAAGGTTGGCAACTGACATTTCATCTACACACAGAGAGTGAGACACAGAGAAACACACAGACACACATAGGTTGCGGTGGTGTTTTTTCAGCCTATACAGTAACAGCTGTGCTGATATGGAACACTGTATCCATTCTGAGCCCTTTCAGAGGATATTAAACAGTTCTGTTCCTCTGCAGCATGCTTGGGACAAATCCCACAGCCCCCTTTAACTAAGGAAGGGAATGTAAAGGAATGGGTGTCCCAAATTGCACACCATTCCCTAAATAGTGCACTACTTTTGACCAAAGCCCTATGGGCCCTGTATAGGGAAAAGGGTGCCATTTGGGACACCAGCATTGTTTAATGGAGGTGGGTGATGTTTAACGTAAACAATCTAAGAGTAAAGAGTGGAAGGGGAGCATGTGATGGACTAAGTGACAGGTACAGCAGTGGGTTGATTTTTGCTAAATAGGTGTTGGTGATATTGATATTCATGTGACTAACAGGACATGTGTCTGAGGCTACGATTAACCTGAATCTTGACATTACCAAAGTTTATGCCCATGCCAACACAATTATCTAGCTGGCATGTAGTGGTGGTGTACGTGTGGGTGATGAATATCTACACAAATGTGTAAGACTCATCCCTTTTATGTCAGATAGCACGATGACGTCATCTGCACTGATAGGAATACGCCCCCTGTGGGAAGGACTTGGTGTCACTAATGAAACCCTCTAAATTTGCTTTAATATGGATAACAAAGATTTCTATGCTTGAATGGGAAACAACACTTGACACAGTATAATGAAATAATTAGACAATCAACTGACTCAAAAGTAAATCAAATAAATTGATTAAATCATAAGACGTTTATTGTAAGAGAACATTTGTAATGATTTTTGTGTCTTACAAAAATGGCTTACAAGTTAACTTCTCTTTTGGTGCAGGTGAACCGTGTAGAGTTAAAGCAGTGTGTTGCAGACAGAAGAATACCCTCCACTGAGATTGCTGAACAGCTAAAACCAAGAGGCATAGGCAATCGTTACAGTCAAGTAACATATAGGCAAGTAATAACTTATCACTGCATTTCAGTGCAGTGGCTAGGTTGATTTAAAACCTATTTCCTTAATCGATTATTGAAAAAATTGATGCACAAATATTTACGCAACTCAATGTACTGTTGTCTCACTTATCTTACAAGGCTTCATGGCCATCACAGTTGACTCTTGATTCTTTCTTGACACAATGCATGGTTTCTTTCAAGATCGGGGCCCAATTGCGAATCCATAGGAGCAATTTACACTGTACAACGTTCTCATTAACAACAGTCATATACAACATGGACAGGGACTAGAGGGCAGCCTTCCTTTATAAATACATATATACACACACACACACTGAAATGATTCATTACACCCTGAAGTTATTTCAGGAATTCACAATGTGTGGTTTCCGTTGATCAACCATTTCAGCCATGTTGCTTCCACCCCGTCCCTTTGCCTTGAGGGCATGGAGAGTGCAGTCGGTGAGCACCACAAGTCCACAGACATACACAGATCAAATGGAGTGTGTCCCTAGTACTCCCCTCTCTCAGGATACAGAGGCAGAGGGAGGAAGACATCATAAGGTAATACCTCCATTTGTACGAAGGGTGGGTGGAGAAGTAATGGCCAGTGTGTTGGAGGTTGGATGTGGTGGGGTCTAACGGGCTAGCCTAGTTCTGCATGGCGAGGGGCAGGGGTGCTGGGGCTAGGCTCGAAGTCTTCGCCACGCCCTCTTTGTCGGTCCGGGACTTCTTACAGGTGAGCGCCAGCAGCAACAACATAGGCAGGTGCCACAGACTGCAGAAGAAGAGCTTGCGGGCGGAGCTGCGGTCTCCCTTCTGGTAGAAGCGGAAGGCCAGATAACTGATGTAGAGGTTAATGGGCAGGGAGACTAGAGGAAAGGTCCAAGTGGTGACGTCCAGCACAGGGCCCAGGGCCGAGAGACCGATCAGACCCAGGCTGTGGCGCAGGGCCACCCTCTTACACATGCCCGGGTGGGTGACGGACATCATACGGTAGCCTCCCCGGGAGTAGTCCTCACGCAGGTTCCAGCTCAAAGCATTGAAGTGGGGGAACTGCCAGCAGTACAAGAAGCCACCCAGCAGCAGAGCACCTAGAGAGGGGGAGGGAGAAGAGAAGATATTGACAATGACTAGATAGAGAATTCACAAATCTCTTGGTGTTGCATTTCCCAGTCCCTCTCGCAGGGATTTATGGTGATTTGTGGGCAAAAATGCTTGATTTTGCTGCTGCAATTCTGACATTTTGGACAGCAATATGCAATGATTCTGTCCAATTTGTCACAAAAATGCGATGGGGGAAAAAGTTTGTTGACATGTGGCTTAATTGAACCATATTACCCTCTTTTTGTGCAGCGGTGATGGGTCAGTTGTATGCGATAAAATAGGGATGATTTGACGTAAAATAGTGCGTTGCATAATATGCAGGAAATTGTTGACTTTGCACATTTGTTTTTTTCCCAACGCAGAATCCTGGAGGGACTGATTTCCCCTTTGACTGAATCTACGTCTTTTTTCAATCAACTTGGACATTTCACTGCCCTGACCCCTATGACACAGCCTCCGTACACGATACAGGAGACGTTGTGAGGTGAGAGAGTGAATGGGTAACTGAATACGAGAACATGGATGTTGTAGACACTAGTCAGAGAGGAGGTATCCCCTAGTCATTCTGTCTGTTCTGTTCCTCTCAGACCTGTGGTTAAACAGAGAGAAAGAGACCCATTCATCAGCTCGCCTTGCACATCCTGTGTGTGTGTGGGGGCAACAAACAGCCCGGGGCCACGTGTACGGTGTGGCGTTGTAAACGTTCCACCAGAGAGCAAGTAGCAGCAGAGAGAGAAACAGGAGTCCCGCCCCGGCCGCCGAGGTACAAAGACTCACTCGGCAGCGCTGCAGAGGCACCCGAGCGTTACATACAGGGTTTCCTTTTGTTTCACTCCGCTGTTCTTGCGTTTTGTAAACACAAAAGAAGCCTAAATCCCCTAGGAAAACAGGGCCTTAAGGCATCTCTACTGCAAACCTCTCCGGTCTCACCAAACACAGTGATCAAACAGGACTATAGTGCAGCCTGTAGTAGCAACTAACAGGACAGATGATGGTAACTATTGTCACTTTAGACTTACTTCTGTTCTATTATTTTATTACTTTATTTTATTAACGTTTAAATGACCCCCAATTGACCTGGTTAAAATGCCAATGTCCAAGTCATACTTATAGCCGAAACTGAGGGGGTCCTTCTTACATAAAGGGCATGAATGTCATTGTATAGCATGAGAGCAGTCATTGAATCAAGAGGGCCACCAAGGGAAGAGAAAACCCCCAGCGGAAGTTCAATGGGAATAAAACACATTCACTCCCACGTGAAAAGCCCCATAGATTCATGATTAACATTTTGTTGAGAGCAAGTCCCAAGATCTTGGCTTGGTGAGTGTAAACTAGTGTGTGTACCCTACGGAGAGACCCCGGTGACAAGCTGCAACACAGTTGACAGTTGCCATAACAGAACACTTAACATGTCTGCCAAACAATCTGGAGAGGAGAGAGGAGACCCCCCTCTGCTCTGCCTTCCTCATCCACTAGAGAAGTGCACGCACGCGCACACACACACAGCTAGCCGAACATAAACACACACAATACTGTGTGTGTTAGCAACGTGGGACTCTGGGTTGAGGAGTATGTAAATAAAAGGCTGGCCGTAATGGGGGGGGGTCAGGCCTGGTCACAGAGGTCCTCGTCAACCCAGTGAAATACATACAAACTCTGTTGTGTTGAATGTCAGTTGTGAAAGAGGCCTCACGGAGTCAAGCAGAGACTAATTGTGTTGGAATGACAAGACAAACTGTAGAAATAGAATTGAACCTATAGAATAGCTGCAGTTCAGTGGAGACATGGATATACAACATGCAGAAAGGCCGTCTAGTCTACACTACAGCCTAGCTCCTAACTCTCCTGGGAGTGACCACACAGTATGTTCATTTAGGCTGTGATAAACCGTGTATTTCCCACTAGCTGGATATCTAGTTTGGAAAATAATAAAATCGCTCTGAAGTGTCAGATTTGAACCACTTTATCAGAGTTTAACATACGTAACTGTAGGAACGAACACCAATGTATTATCATGAGTCTACACAGAGTCTAATATGTGCATATGAACTTTAACACACCACAGCTGCTCTTTGACCCAATGTTGGAAGAACAAGTATGGGTGTATCCTTTTCTCTCCTCAATCCCCCATTTACCAACATATTCAGTTTGAACAGCTCGTCATACACCGGCTGCTTCATCGTGAAACATAAGATGGGGTGTATCATTACTGTGTGTGTGTGTGTGTGTGTGTGTGTGTGTGTGTGTGTGTGTGTGTGAGGGAGGGAGACCCATAGGACCAAGTATCATGACTGTGTGTGTGGGAGAGGACACTAGGACCCAGCAGAGAGAGGCGTACAGTGAGTGTGTGTCCTCCAGTTCAGTACCTGGGTCCAGGGCACCTGTAGCGGCTGTCCAGCCCATGATGGGGGGAATGGCCCCCACCACCGCCCCCACCCAGGTGTTGATGATGCTGAGCCTCTTCAGGGGTGTGTAACAGCAGGTGTAGAGGAAGATGTTGAGGGCCCCCAAGGCCCCTGTTAGAGGGTTCACAGCCAGGGTCAACACAGTGATACCAGGGACACCACAGGCTAGGGCAAAGCCCACCGCATGGAGAGGACTGTGCGACGGAGGAAGAAAGGGAGGGAAGGAAAGGGAGAGAGGATAAGGAGGGAGAGATCAGGAGGGAGATAGAGAAATCTCTTAATACAACTTCCCCACACTGTATTTCACCAACAACAAATTCAGCATACAATAGAGAGCTAAGCTTCCTTCAAAATACTGAACACCTGGCTTAAAGACACAGAATACTGAACACCTGGCTTAAAGACACAGAAAGACAGAAGAGAACAACAATTGCTCTCATGCTCTGATTGAGATATGTGGACTTGTGGAGATTATAGGAGAAGATGACAATAGCCCCATGTAAACACACACACACACACACACAGCATGTGCCACACGGCCGGGCCACACATTTGGAGACAGTTAGTGGCGGTCCGGCACTCAGTCTGAAAACATGGGCTTAGAGGAGAGCTCATGTGATCAGCGTTTGTCAGGGATAAAAGTGGCCCTGCAAGACAATGAGCGTGTGGCTATGAGGCTGTACGCATTACGCACGCCCAGAGATCAAACCATCCTCAGCCCTAACCACAGAGGCTCCCGCTTTTAACCGGATGAAGACCTCCTCCCCCTGTCTTTTATTGAAAGCAGCTAGCTAGCGACTGACTCCAGGGCTGGTTCAAGTAAATATGCTGTAAATTAGAGGGAGGAGATTTGGAGATTAAAATCTTGAACAAACGCAGCAGGCCTTCTGAAGCGAAAACGGGCTTTTATTTTGGGAGATAGGGTATTAATGTGATTAGTGTGTTATGTCTGTTTTATGTGGCAGTGGTGTGTGTAAGTGTGTGTGTGTGCTCGCTGAGTTTGGGTCATCTCTGTGGGGGTCGAAGTGAGGACTGCGTCACCCGGCCTGTGTGTGTGTGGGGGGGGGGGGGGGGGGGGGTGTTATCTGGCCTTAGTTTACAGTTCGACACTGTCCCAGTCATAACGCTGTCAGCCGGGGTGGGGGTGGGGGGGGGGGGGGGGGGGTAAATAAAAGTCAGCACTAAGCCCATGTAGCTGGCTGGCTGGCTATAAGAGGGAACTTAGCCCCCAGTTGTGGAAAGTAAGACAAGTTCTTAACCCAGTTCAAAAAGTACTTCACCCAGGTTTACAAGTTCTTCACCCAGGTTTACAAGTTCTTCACCCAGGTTTACAAGTTCTTCACCCAGGTTTACAAGTTCTTCACCCAGGTTTACAAGTTCTTCACCCAGGTTTACAAGTTCTTCACCCAGGTTTACAAGTTCTTCACCCAGGTTTACAAGTTCTTCACCCAGATCTAAAACAGGGGTATTGAACTCATTTCACGGAGGGCTTAGTGTCTAGGACATTTTTGGTTTTCCTTTCAATTAAGACCTAAAACAACCAGGTGAGGGAAATTCTTTAATTAGTGACCTTAATTCATCAATCAAGTACAAGGAAGGAGTGAAAACCCACAGACACTCGGCCCTCCGTGGAAGGAGTGAAAACCCACAGACACTCGGCCCTCCGTGGAATGAGTTTGACATGTGCTCTAAAAGTTCTTCAAGCTCGAGTGAGAGAATGAGGACTTAGACAAGAGCATAAGTTGGGGGGTTGAAGGGGTGTCTTCAGCGTGATGAGAGGGTGGTTGGTGGCAGGCAGGCAAGAAGAAAGGGTCTGGAAGAGAGTGTCATGGCTTCTCCAATTAGACCAATGAAGCGGGCTACACGAAGGAATGGCTCAGTGTTCAATTAAAATAAGATCCACACAAGAGTGTGATGTGCTAGAGGAGACGGTAGCTGTCTAGGGACGGTCTTCTAGAAGACCCAGATTAAGCTAGACTAAAAATCACTTTCAATCAACATTTCTTCATTGGACATACTTTGTGACTTAAACTAGGCTTGAGCTGGGTTCAGGGAGCCTCATGGAGAGGGTGGAGCGAGGATGGAGCGAGAGAGAGAGGATGGAGGGTGAGAATGTGAGATGCTGAGGGCTTGCTTGACAGGGACTGTAAGCGTCGTCTGCGTCACAAATGGGACCTCATTCCCTATATAGTGCACTACATAGGCTATGGTCATATTCCCTATGTATGAAATGGGGTGCCATTTGGGATGCTGCTGTAGCCATCCAGCTGGTCCACATCGGGCCACAGGTTGTGTGTGTGTCACACACAGTCCTCAGTCACGTCAACACCAGGATATACGGACAAAGCCAGGCAGCGGCAGCACCCTGGGTCTGTTTGGAGAACAGTTTACATCCTAAATCTCCAACTCAACAAGAGGAGTGTCCCTTTAAACAACACATCCCATGAGGATTCCACTGTGGACATGAGGAGATGGGGCCAGGTCAGGGTTCAACACCAGCGCTTCAGCATCTCACAGTTATGGTAGGAGTCTTCTCATTTACCCTGGAGTTCCCTATGCCAGGGATCATCAACTAGATTCAGCCCCGGGACCTTTTTGTCTTGAGTGGATGGTCAGGGGGCCGGAACATAATTAGAAATAATTTTATACCACACATTGACTGCAAGAAGCCCAAACATATATATTTGACTAAAACATAGTAATTTCAAAACTTGCTTCGATTTGTATACGATCACATATCTCTATTATGAGTGGGAATATTTCAAAACAGATTTCCAAAATTAAAATCAACTGGAGCTGATTTGCTGGTGTTTTTACAGTCTTATGTCCACAACAAAGAAAAAATGGTTGTATTTATTTTGCTGGCTAGAGCAAGAGTGAGCGAGAAAGAGAAAGAAAGAGAGAGCAGGTACAGGTAGCCTACACCATCCTCCCAGCCTGCCAATAAATAGTATCAGGTTACACCTGGCAGGTGTGGAAGGGGAGGACTGGTTGGTGCTGCAGGCATACTATTTCTGATCTGATATTGGCAGCAACCTTCCTGGCTCCTGGCTGTACTCTGCAACTCTGTATAGACAGCATGTAGCCTGTCCCAGGCATGGCAGCATAACTGATTGGGAAAAGAGTGTAAAAGGATCTGTGATGTGGGTGGTGTTGCTGTGCTCTGCAGCACTATTGTTTAATTGAAGGTGTACCCACAGTGCTCCATGCCTCCCCTCGTTATCACGAGACACGCAATAACACAGAGCTGTTATTACGCCAAGTGGCAGGATCCAGTTTCTCCACTGGTAATACACTTCACTAGATCAGATGACCTACTCAATACGGAGACGGCATGATAAGTGAAGTGGCAATGTATTTGGTGATGGTATCAAGGTCTCACTCAAAAGAGAAGGTTTTCAAAGCCAAGGGATTTTATCCGTGTGAAATAACAGTTGAATGATTGTGAAAAATATATTTTATGCAAAATTGTTGTGAGACAGAAACAGAACTAGACACACAAAAACAGAGGGGATCTCCCAAATAGCACCCTATTCCATATGTAATGCACTACCTTTTGACAATGGCCCATTGAACTCTGGCCAAAAGAAGGACACTATATAGGGAATAGGGTGCCATTTGGGATAGAGATTACAATTGTTAGTTTACCTTATCTGTCCCCTGACCAGGGGCCGGTTCTTTGTGCGGTTCATGTTGGAGTCAAAGGGCACCTCAAAGTACTGTGGAGAGAGAAAGAGAGAGAGAACAGAGTATGGGTTAATGGAGGAAGGAAGGACAAACATACAACTCATATTCAGAGGCCTTTCAAGTTCTTCTTTGTAACCATTCATCCTGTCAACCCACCATTCCCTAAACTGCCTGGCTATGTCACCCATCACCACATACACCTGATCAGTGGCACTTTCATAACACAATCTCTCTGGCATAGTTGTGGTCTTAACCAATATCATCTTCTATGGGAGCATGAGAAGCTTTGCTACAAAACTTAGGGAAAAGCTTTTCTGATATTTTTCATGACCAAAATTAGGCTAAATTGTGGTAAACATACAGGGGAAAATACACAGCAATGCAGGCCTTCGTCAAACATCTGCAGTGAAAGAAAGTGAGGGAAGCAGCTCAAGACAAATCTCTGAGCAGAACAGCGGCCCTTCACGTCGCAGAATGGGGACTGAGGTGGGATGTGGTTAGGAGGAGGTTGCTGGGGTCTAGGGTACATAGGGGGAGGATTATGTGAAAAACAACATATTTTTCTGTTTTATGATCTACTCTGGGAGAGCCTGCTTCAAAGTGGCCCCAAGAGATCAGCTATGTGTGACTAAAACGCAAACACATGGGGCGCTTAAACGCAGGAACCAGCTAGTATGTGTACGTGTGTACATGTGTGTAGGCCTACGTGTGTGTGTAGCTAAATCTCTGAGCCAGCACCCTAATGATGAAAACAGACAGAGCACTCAGACTAGAGTCCAGACAACCAGAGAATATTAAGATCCATTACTTCTGAAATATGGCTGGAATAAAATATATAATAAACAGATAATACACTTCTCTCCTCCATCTCCCCCTTCCTTAATTTACGGTCCTTTTGACATAGAAAAGCCTCTATATTTAAAAACACCCGTGGTGGGTAATACATTTCATATAGAGTACATTTATATTTCGCTAGAGGCCTTCGGAGAGTTGGGTCATACCACTTTAGTTGCACAGCGGGGGGGGGGGGGGGGGGGGGACTTCTTTGCATTAACTATGACAGGGAAGTCTGTCAGCTTGGCCTGTCGGTGTGTCCCCTCTGGAGACCTAAAGGAATGGATCGTCTTGACCTGATATGCTGCTTTCTCAGGAAAGGAAAACCTTTTTGGATAGATGAGGGGTTGCATAGCAACTTGCAGGATTCACCCGTGTTCTGTGTCTGCCTACGAAATGCGTTATAAAGGGGAAGGCACACTGAATTGTTCCTCAAAAGAATCACTAGTACTACAGAGATGACTAAAACGTTCCTGACTACTTCATGACCAGTCTAGCAGGTAGGACTAACGAGGCCCTCAACACAACTTGTAGCGTACGCATAGCAGTGTTCTAGAATACTGGACCGTTGGCTTTCATACTTTTTGAATTCTCCGTGCAGCTATAGCAATTTCTCCAACTGTTAACACATTCAAATAAATAGACGCGTACCGGAGCAGCGTTGGTTGGGAATTGTGGCGAGGTGCACGGTCAGACTTCGTGTCCTCAGCCCCCGTGGATGGTGTTCTCAGAGCCGCGTAGCTATGTCACAATGGGACGCTGGACTATCACGTCTCTGTGTCTGGACTACGATATACGCTTGAAACAGGTGAGCAACTGGTCAGGCCTAGGCTTCATACAGAGTGTGGGGTTGATAATTGATGCATTTCATTTTGTTTCAGTGGCAGGTTGTGTAACATAAGCTCACAGCCACCCAAAGGGATAAAGTTAGTGGTGGGATAAGCTAAGCTCCATATAAAGTCAGTCTTCCCCTTCCCTCTTGAGCTGAAGTCTGCTGTGCTGGGGCTGATGACGGGCTGGCCTGGGTTGGGAACAGCTGTGGCTGCGGCTATGGGACCCAGGACTCAGGCTGAGGTGTTAATTCTATTTCCTGGGTCAGGAAACGCGTCAGGGGGTCAGGGGCCGCGAGAGAGAGGGAGAAGAGAGCTCTGTACTGCAGTTGGAGCAGCAGCCAGGGCGAGAGCAGAACTGTCCCTCAGGCAGACCAAGAGCTCACATGCAGGACTGCTCGTTGGTCACATAAAATCACAATTGTTTCAGTTTCCAATAACGACATCATTCTGACCTGCACATAAAACTCTGACACCCACATAACTGTACCTCTGCTTTGCTCCCTCATTCCCTACAGGCCTGTGTGCAAAAATACCAGGGGTGCAGAAGAGAGGGGTGTATCACGGAATACAGCGTTTGGAGCAGGGTTGGGCTCAATCCAGATTTTTTTTAATTCACTCCCATTCAACTCATTCATTGAAATTCAAAATTGGCCACACCCCACAGGATGTAGAATTGTAATTTGTGTTTGACAGGAAGTAGAATTTAATTCAGTGCAATTCAAAGACATTCCACTCAGTCATAGAACATGAGTTTCTATGACTTCTAGTTACCAAAGAATAAATCACGTTTAGAGCCCGACCGATAAAAATCGGTTGATCCTTTCACAGACACACTTGTATCGGCCTTTATTCCACAGATAAAGCGCCTATATTATACACATAGAATAAACAAATTACGGTCAATTTTTGACATTTTCAATGGTAGCCTGAAGAAGGCACTCTACGAGCTGTTCATTGAACATCATTCAGCCCTAGGTCACAACGTGAGAGAGCGTAGGCATGGTGATTTGATGGTGAGTAGCTTGCCACAGCCAACACATTAGAATAAGTAAATAATCAAAAGTACACATCACGAAGCAAGCAGCCCTGTCCTTATCACATTCTCACTTAGTTAACATTAGCTGGCTAGCTAGCCAGCAAGGTAGTTCGCTTAGCTAGTTAGCAATCTGTGCTACTTATGTGCCAAAACTGGGCAGGCGCCAAAGTGAAAACTGTTAGTGTCTGGGCCTAATATGTAAGCTAGTGGGCCTTATTTTGTTAGTTTTCCGAAATATGAAATAATCAAAAAGCAAGACAGTTGGCGCAGATCTATCCTTCAGGCCATGCGCTTGCATTCATGATGAGATAAGTAGCTAACGTAGGCTAGCTAGCTTAATCAGAATGTGACACAAACCAGTGCGGCAAGCATTTGCCTGCATGAAAGTTCTGTCATCAACGCATTCCATTTGCAATTGAAATGTATAGCCAATACCTTTTGTATTGAATAACAGTGTAAAATAGATATGGTTTCTGTAAAAAAAAAAATGTTGTAAAGACCAGCTAGCTTTTGCTTGTTATAACCAAAGATTATGGATAGACTGACAAGATATTTGTCTCTCTGCCCTAACAATGGGTGTCGCTGTCCACAAAGCAGTACGGTGGGCTGTCTAGCTCCCACCTATCTTTTCTTTGGATTGGTGGATACATCTCATTATTGTTATCATTTTTTGAATATTTGATGAAGGTTGTTGACGTCAAACGCCTGTATTCAATGGAGAGAGAGATGGTATGCTACTAGCCTCATGCCAATAACATGCATAGCCATCGAGACAACAATATAATTTATTTTGCCGGGATGTCACGTACCCTAGTTATATCAGTACACTCGTAACAACTTAAGCGTAACAAAACTTCTATTTGATCAAATCAACCTTACGTAGCAAATAAGCCATTCATTTTTTGACCAAATTCAACACTCTCTCATTGACCTCCATACAAAAACTCCTTGCGTGGTGGGTGAAACAAAAAAACGCCACCTGCTGGAGGGGGACACAGATTTTCCGCTGAGTTGGGCCTCTCCTCCACTCTGTTATAACTTACTCTCATTGAATGGTTGCCATAAAGTGTTTGTTTACATGTCCTTTGTTGTAAACACTGTTGTAAATCTACTCAAGACAAATGCTGATACCGACATCTAGTGACATTATGAAAAGCATGTTATTGCATTTCAATGCTAATTTGTGAACTTGTTAAATTCCTTCAACCAGCCACCCCTTGTGGTGGTTTAGCACAGACACTTCTACATACTGCTTATCCACTGCCAAAGACAGGTACAACTTAAATATGTGTCTAAGGCAAACTAAACAAGTTTTGTATTTACTGTCGTATTTATAGAGGATATACACTGAACAAAAATATAAACGCAACACGTAAAGTGTTGGTCCCATGTTTCATGAGCTGAAAGAAAAGATTCCATAAATTTTCCATATGCACAAAAAGCTTATTTCTCTCAAATTCTGCATTTCTCCTTTAATCCATCCACCTTACAGGTGTGGCATATCAAGAAGCTGATTAAACAGCTTGATCATTACAAAGGTGCACCTTGTGCTGAGGACAATAAAAAGGCGACTAAAATGTGCAGTTTTGTCACACAACACAATGCCACAGATGTCTCAAGTGTTGAGGGAGCGTGCAATTGGCATGCTGATTGCATGAATGTCCACCAGAGCTGTTGCCAGATAATTTAATGTTTATTTCTCTACAATAAGCCGCCTCCAACATCGTTTTAGATATTTTAGCAGTATGTCCAATCGGCCTCAGAAACGCAAACCACGTGTACCCACACCAGCCCAGGACCTCTACATAAACTCAGCAAAAAAAGAAACAATCTTTTTTCAGGACCCTGTCTTTCAAAGATAATTCGTAAAAATCCAAATAACTTCACAGATCTTCATTGTAAAGGGTTTAAACACTGTTTTCCATGCTTGTTCAATGAACCATAAACAATTAATGAACATGCACCTGTGGAACGGTCGTTAAGACACGAACAGCTTACAGACGGTAGGCAATTAAGGTCACAGTGCCTTTAATGAACAATTAATGAACGTGCCTTAGGCATGCTGCAAGGAGACATGAAGACCGCAGATGTGGCCAGGGCAAAAAATTGCACCGTCGTAATGTGAGACACCTAAGACAGCGCTACAGGGAGACAGGACGGACAGCTGATCGTTCCCGCAGCGGCAGATCACGTGTAACACCTGCACAGGATCGGTACATCCGAACATCATACCTGTGGGACAGGTACAGGATGGCAACAACAACTGCCCGAGTCACACCAGGAACGCACAATCCTTTCATCAGTGCTCAAACTGTGCGCAATAGGCTGAGAGAGGCTGGACTGAGGGCTTGTAGGCCTGTTGTAAGGCAGGTCCAACACCAGACATCAACGGCAACAACGTCGCCTATGGGCACAAACCCACAGTCGCTGGACCAGACAGGACTGGCAAAAAGTGCTCTTCACTGATGAGTCGAGGTTGTCTCACCAGGGGTGATGTGTCACAGCATCATGGGACTGAGCTTGTCATTGCAGGCAATCTCAATGCTGTGCGTTACAGGGAAGACATTCTCCTCCCTCATGTGGTACCCTTCCTGCAGGCTCATCCTGACATGACCCTCCAGCATGACAATACCACCAGCCATACTGCTCTTTCTGTGCGTGATTTCCTGCAAGACAGGAATGTCAGTGTTCTGCCATGGCCAGCGAAGAGCCCGGCTCTCAACCCCATTGAGCACGTCTGGGAACTGTTGGATCGGAGGGTGAGGGCTAGGGCCATTCTCCCCAGAAATGTCCGGGAACTTGCAGTTGCCTTGGTGGAATAGTGGGGTAACATCTCACAGCAAGAACTGGCAAATCTGGTGCAGTCTATGAGGAGGAGACACACTGCCGTACTTAATGCAGCTGGCGGCCACACCAGAAACGAACTGTTAATTTTGATTTTGACCCCCCCTTTGTTCAGGGACACGTTATTCCATTTCTGTTAGTCACGTTAGACAAACTGAACTTGTTCAGTTTATGTCTCAGTTGTTGAATCTTATGTTCATACAAATATTTACACGTTAAGTTTGCTGAAAACAAACAGTTGACAGTGAGAGGACGTTTCTTTTTTTTGCTGAGTTTATATATAGCGACATGTTTGATGTATTATATACAAGATATACACTATATATTAAAAAGTATATATTTCAGCCACACCCGATGCAAACAGGTGTATAAAATCGAGCACACAGCCATGCAATCTCCATAGACAAACATTGGCAGTAGAATGGCCTTACTGAAGAGGTCAGTGACTTTCAACAAGGCACCATCATAGGATGCCACCTTTCCATCAAGTCAGTTTGTCAAATTTCTGCCCTGCTAGAGCAGCCCCGTCAACTGTAAGTGCTGTTACTGTGAAGTGGAAACGTCTAGGATCAACAACCGTTCAGCTGCGAAGTGGTAGGCCACAAAAGCGGACAAAACGGGAACAGAGTGCTGAAGCGTGTATGGTGTAAAAATCGTCTGTCCTCGGTTGCAACACTCACTACAGTGTTCCAAACTGCCTCTGGAAGCAACGTCAGCACAAGAACAGTCAGTCGGGAGCTTCATGAAAAGGGTTTCCATGGCTGAGCAGCCACACACAAGCCTAAGATCATCATACGCAATGCCAAGCGTCAACTGGAGTGGTGTAAAGCTCGCCGCCATTGGACTCTGGAGCAGTGGAAAGGCGTTGTGTGGAATGATGAATCATGCTTCACCATCTGGCAGTCCGATGGACAAATCTGAATTTGGCGCATAGCAGGAGAACGCAACCTGCCCAAATGCAGTGCCAACTGTAACGTTTGGTGGAGGAGGAATAATGGCCTGGGGCTGTTTTTCCATGGCTAGGGCTAGACCCCTTAGTTCCAGTGAAGGGAAATCTTAACGCTACAGCATACAATGACATTCTAGATGATTCTGTGCTTCCAACTTTGTGGCAACAGTTTGGGGAATGCCCTTTCCTGTTTCAGCATGACAATGCGCCCGTGCACAAAGCGAGGTCCATACAGAAATGGTTTGTCGAGATTGGTGTGGAAGAACTTGACTGGCCTGCACAGAGCCCTGACCTCAACCCCATCAAACACCTTTGGGATGAATTGGAACGTCGACTGCGAGCCCGGGCCTCATCTCCCAACATCAGTGCCAGACCTCACTAATGCTCGTGGCTGAATGGAAGCAAGTCCCAGCAGCAATGTTCCAACATCTAGTGGAAAGCCTTCCCAGAAAAATGTAGGCAGTAATAACAGCAAATGGGGGGGAAAAAACTATAGTAATGATCCGTCCATGACGTCCATGATTTTGGAATTAGACGTTCGACGAGCAAGTGTCCACATATACAGTTGAAGTCAGAAGTTTACATTCACTTAGGTTGGAGTCATTAAAACTAGTTTTTCAACCACTCCACAAATTTCTTGTTAACAAATTATAGTTTTGGCAAGTCGGTTAGGACATCTACTTTGTGCATGACAAGTAATTTTTCCAGCAATTTTTTACAGAGATTATTTCACATAATCACAATTCCAGTGGGTCAGAAGTTCACATACACTAAGTTGACTGTGCCTTTAAACAGCTTGGAAAATTCCAGAAAATGATGTCATGGCTTTAGAAGCTTCTGATAGGCCAATTGACATCATTTGGGTCCATTGGCGGTGTACCTGTGGATATATTTCAAGGCCTACCTTCAAACTCAGTGCCTCTTTGCTTGACATCATGGGAAAATCAAAAGAAATCAGCCAAGACCTCAGAAAAAAAAATGGTAGACCTCCACAAGTCTGGTTCATCCTTGGGAGAAATTTCCAAACGTCTGAAGGTACCACGTTCATCTGTACAAACAATAGTACGCAAGTATAAACACCATGGGACCATGCAGCCGTCATACCGCTCAGGAAGGTAACGCATTCTGTCTCCTAGAGATGAATGTACATTGGTGCGAAAAATGCAAATCAATCCCAGAACAGCAAAGGACTTTGAAGATGCTGGAAGAAACATGGCCAAAAGTATCTATATCCACAGTAAAACAAGTCCTATATTGACAACCTGAAAGGCCGCTCAGCAAGGAAGAAGCCACTGGTCCAAAACCGCCATAAAAAATCCAGACTACGGTTTGCAACTGCACATGGGGAGAAAGATCATACGTTTTGGAGAAATATCCTCTGAATTGATGAAACAAAAATAGAACTGTTTGGCCATAACGACCATCGTTATGTTTGGAGGAAAAGGGGGGAAGCTTGCAACCCGAAGAACACCATCCCAACCGTGAAGCACGAGGGTGGCAGCATCATGTTGTGGGGATGCTTTACTGCAGGAGGGACTGGTGTACTTCACAAAATAGATGGCATCATGAGCAAGGAAAATGTATGTGGATATATTGAAGCAACATCTCAAGACATCATTCAGACAGTTAAAGCTTGGTCGCAAATGGCTCTTCCAAATGGACAATGACCCCAAGCATACTTCCAAAGTTGTGGCAAAATGGCTTAACCTCTCTGGGGTAGGAGGCAGTATTTTGATGTCCGTATGAAAAGCATACCCAAAGTAAACTGCCTGTTACTCAGGCCCAGAAGCTAGGATATGCATATAATTGGTAGATTTGGATAGAAAACACAAAAGTTTCTAGAACTGTTAAAATTATGTCTGTGAGTATAACAGAACTGATATGGCAGGCGAAACCCCAAGGACAAATATATATATATATATATATATAAAAAAAGAAAAAATTACTTCAGCCTACCAAAAATTTCAATGGCTACCACTTTTATTATAAGGCCAAGTCCTCCCAGATTGTAGTTCCTAGGGCTTCCACTAGATGTCAACAGTCTTTAGAAAGAGTTTCAGGCTGGTTTTTGGAAAAATGAGCCAGAAACTGTAGTCTTTCTAGGTGGCTACCATTTTGGCTGTAGTGTTTCCAAGCGCGTGAAAGAGAGCTCGTTCTTTGGTATTTTTCTCCGGTAAAGACAGTAACAATTCTCCGTCTTAAATGTTATAGTTTATTTACGTATTAGGGTACCTAAGGTTTGATTATAAACGTTGTTTGACTTGTTTGGAAAAGTTTATTAGTCACGTTTGGGATTCATTTTGTATGCATTTTGATGGATGGAAACGGGATGGATTATTGACTGAAGCGCACCAGCTAAACAGTTTTTATGGATATAAAGAAGGACATTACCGAACAAAAGGACCATTTGTGATGTAACAGACCCTTTGGAGTGCCAACAGAAGAAGAAGATCATCAAAGGAAAGGCATTTTTTATATCGCTATTTCTGACTTTCGTGTCGCACCTGCCTGGTTGAAATATGTTTTTCATGTGTTTGTATGCGGTGCGCTGTCCTCAGATAATCGCATGGTTTGCTTTCACCGTAAAGCCTTTTTGAAATCTGACACAGCGGCTGGATTAACAAGAAGTTAAGCTTTATTTTGAAGTATTACACTTGTGATTATATGAAAGTTAAATATTTATAATACTGTCGTTTGAATTCCGCGCTCTGCAACCTCACTGGATGTTGGCCAGGTGGGACGCTACCATCCCACCTGCCTATAAGAAGTTAAGGACAACAAAGTCAAGGTATTGGAGTGGCTATCACAAAGCCCTGACCTCAATCCTATAGAAAATGTGTGGGAAGAACTGAAAAAGTGTGTGCGAGTGAGGAGGCCTACAAAACTGACTCAGTTACATCAGCTCTGTCAGGAGGAATGGGCCAAAATTCACCCAACTTATTGTGGGAAGCTTGTGGAAGGCTACCCAAAACGTTTGACCCAAGTTAAACAATTTAAAGGTAATGCTACCAAATACTAATTGAGTGTATGTAAACTTCTGACCCAGTGGGAATGTGATGAAAGAAATAAAGCTAAAATAAATCACTCTACTATTATTTTCACATTCTTAAAATAAAGTGGTAATCCTAACTGACCTAAGACAGGGAATTTTTACTAGGTTTAAATGTCAGGAATTGTACAAAACTGAATTTGGCTAAGTTGTATGTAAACCTCCGACTTCAACTGTACACTACATGACCAATAGTATGACTACACCTAATATAGATTAGAAGAGGCATTTGAATTTCATTGAATGCAACTATATTTCCTTTCATTAAAACTAATTGCAATTCTATATCCTGCTTACTATTTAAATTCAAATTCTAAAATTGAAATAGATGAGGTATTCTCAATTGATTTCTGAATGAGCTGACTGGTTTGACTGTGTGCTAGTCCTCCGTGGAGCCCTGGTTTGATGTGGGTGTCATATTCTAGCTACTCAGTGAGCCGACTGTGTGCTGACAGTGTGTGTCATCATTTCACAGTGTCCCCCCTCTATTAGCCTTCCTCCTCTCTGCCTTTTAAGTTGGCTCATCTGGATCACATCACTACCAGCCCTCTCCTCTCAGCCCCTTGTCATTACTTCCCTACAACCACACAGTCCCATATGCTACAAACATGGGTCCACGGCTTTAAACAATTATGCCATTCCATTCTACTGTGTGTGCGATCACACGCGTTTGTGTAGGTGCAGGTAAAGAGGGCCGGAGCGGTTCAAATCTGTTTAAAGTAATGGAGTACCAAATCAGCTCTTTAAATCTGATTGGCACAAAAACATGACAACTTAATCACTTCCTGTTCTCCTAGTCTCTTCCTGTAAAACAGAATGCTCAGAGGGATAGACTCTGTCCTACTGGCCTAAATCACAACCAATCACATCACCAGTGACATAAATGTCAAACTGATATCATAATGAACAAGTCATTCCACCTCAAAAAGTACAAGAGAATTTCGACACCCACCATCTCAGATTATTCCAAATAAATGTTTGTACATAAAAAAAATAAGATTAGCATTCCTGAAAACATTTCGTGAAATATAATTTGATTTCTGAGAAATTAAGTCCCATTGATTGCACCCAAATTGGCCATTTTAATTTATAGGATTCATATAATCTACAATAAATATAGTACATAACATTCGATTTGGACCTTCATTCTTACTAACAATAAGACACAAGGAATCCCCCAAAAATTATCAAAAGCCACCCATGGACCCCCACGCCAATCCCAACCCAGCAACCAGTATATAGTATCGGTTCTCCATGTTGACAAGTACTATGAAGCTGCTGCTTGGAGTATTGTTTCTTCATCTTTTTAACGTATTCCCTGTGGATCTGGTGATGTTTTTTTCTCTCCCTATTCAGAGAAATTAGCCACTTGCAATATTTACCATAAATTTGTGTGGAATGTGCCCACTAAATGTCGCTCTTCCTGTTACTTTTATCCATATTGCAGTTTCTTGTGTTCATTAAAAATGGATCACATCATTTTCTTTGCAACTTTGGGTAGAAAACCAATACCTTTTGCTCATGATGAAAACAGATTGTATGGTCATCCTCACAATTCCATCCAGCCCTCCATGAAAGCAATTTAGTTTGTCATTCTCTTAGGCTTAATTTGTGTCCAGGAAACGGTCCTCTGTGTATGATTTATCCCCTTCAATTTTATTTTTATTTTTTTTTACAATTAGTTATACCATTCCTGGTGAACAAGCAAACCACATGGCAACAGCAGTTCTAATGGTTTCAATGTTATGGGCTGCGTTTCAAACTCAAAGTAGACAGCCCTCGGCCCTAAACCCTCAGCCCTTGGCGGAATCCCTGCGGCCATATTTGTCATCTGTCCAAATGATTAGCCAAGCAAGGGAAGTTTGCAACGTAAGCCCCTCAGCCTTTGTTTTTAATGGAGTTTGCGAGTGTACAGTTATGTTCACTTCGGGGCCTGAAACACCCCATAATTCAATTTGCGATGATTGTACATCCGCTAAGAAAAGTCAGCCAAAACTTAAAACCTCAATGTCAATATGGAGTCAACATACAAGTGTAAGTAAGAACAAATGTAAATAAGTTCGAAATTGTGCTACTAATGCACAAACACATTTTCCTTCTTCAGAAGTAGCTAGGCAGGCTAATGTTAGTTAACTAATTAATTTGCTAGCTATCATACAGTAGGTGTATATTAATAATTATATAGTTCATATAAGTAGACATGCACTCATAATTGCCTGTAGCGCATATAAAGAACCCACAAGCTACCGGTGGCTGAAAACACGATCATTGCGCGATGAACGAGTAACAACTTTCCGGGTAAGGGCGTTCCATTTAAAAATAATTCCTTCCTCCCTCTCCCCTTGCCCTGCAAGTGTATACTCAGACGTCATCAGTCATGTCCACTGAATTTGAGGGCTGAGGGAATAGGGTGTGTCTTTTAAGTGTTTGGAATGCAGCCATGGTCTCTATTGGTCAGAGATGTGGACTCGAGTCACGTGACTTGGACTCGAGTATCACTCGAGTTGCAAATTTTGTGACTTGAGACTTGACTAGGCAAAGAGAAAAAACACTTCCCACTTGACTTCAACTTGAGCATCTATGACTCGTGACTTAACTTGGACTTGAGCAGTATGACTTGAGACTTGTCATCTCGCGCACTACAGTATGTAAGCACTACAGTATGTAAGCCTATCTGTCCTTTATTTCAGAGTGCTGCAGGTTCTGCACATTCGGTTGTGTCTTTTCCAATCAGATTCACAGTAATCCGGGGTTGCGCAGGCCGGGCACAAAGCACGTCATCTAGCAAAGTGGTCGCCGCTACACGGTCCTTCGGTATTATTTAGCAAACTTGATAACACATCACTACCGACATTCACAAGCAAAAACTCTTAACAGATATGTTGTAGCAGCCTACACCTAAACTGTATGGGAAGAAAAGGAGACGATTTCTCAGTCTGATCAACTAGGCTACTTATAACCGCAGCCCACAGCTACATAGGCTACAGCCAATGCGCCATGTCCCCTCTCGGCCAGAGGACAGAGTAAACAAAGTGGTAATGTTATGTGCCCTATTTATAGCCCATTTATTTGTGTTTGGAGAAAATGTGAATGTGATCAAATTTGGTTTGGGCTACATTCAAACTTGGGCTGGCTGGCTACCTTTACCTTTTCAATCCAAAATGATTAACTGAAATTAATCAAACAATACTCAATTACAGAAATCGACTGTGTGAGTTACTTTTTAAATGCAGTTGCATAGGCCTATATGATGCAAGCCTGCATAAAGCAAGCTCAGCCCTGTGAGTTCTATTGTCCAATTGCAGTCATTGTGTCTGTTACCAGATTAGGAAAAGTTCTGGGTCCCAGGGAAAACAATTTGCCCCACCAATCTGGGACCTATGGTGCCACCTTTGCATTGGTCCCAAAAATCAATGCATTCAAAGACTATGTGGGTGAAAAAGGGATGCAGTTCGTAAAACTTGTGGGTCCAAAATCACTGATGCATTGCAATGAAATTAGCAATAAACACTTTACCATTGACTTGAGTACTCAAAACCCAAAATGATGGACTCGTGACTTGACTCCACCTGAGCTGTGAAACGTGGGACTTGACTCAAGACTAAAAAAAAAGTTGAGACTTGGTCCCATCTCTGCTTATAGTCTTTAATGGTAAAAGTCCCAAAACACACACACACTGCATAGTGTTTTGCAGTGGTAATGGTATTGGGTTTAATGGTAAATTTCACAAAATCACACTACATATAGAGATGTTCTCTAATTATTTTATTGAAAAACCTGACTGCCATGCAATGGTTTTTAATTGTATTATTTTATTAGGGTTGTCACATTTTATTCACGAGACCATTTCTCCATCAAAGTTTTGGGCTTGTAGGAAAAGTCTTCATATGAGAATTGCACCATGTAGGTAGCCCTCAGAGAGCTGCCATTTGTTGGACTATTCAAAGAGTTGGGTTGAAGCATTAGGTTGCTAAGAGAATGACAAACTGAATTGCTCTCATGGAGGACTGGCTTGACCACACAATTCATTTATTTTGATAATGAGAAAAAGCTATTGGTTTTCTACCCAAAGTTGCAAAGAAAATGTTGTGATTAATTTAATAAACTAGGAAAAATTGAATAAAAGTGTAAGGTTGCAGTTGCAGGAACAGTGGCATCTAGTGGGCAAAACCTGGTACCGTCACACTAATTTACAGTAAATATGGCAAACAACTTCAAATGGAAAATTTCTCTAAATGGGGAAAAAAACAGCAGATTCACAGAGATTATATTACAAATGCTGAAGAAGCAATACTCTAAGCCACAGCTTCATACTACTTGTCAACATAGAGAACGGATACTATATGCTGGTTGTTGGGGTGGGATTGGCGTAAGGTGGGGGAGTCCGTGGGTGGCTTTTGACCACTCCATAAAGTGCTCTGTAAAAAGTCTGCATCCCAAATGACACCATTCCCTTTATAGTGCACTAATTTTGATCAGATACCATAGAGTGTGTGTCAAAGTACTGTAGTGGAAAAGGGAATAGGGTTCCATTTGGGACGCAGTCATTAAGAGGCTCACAGCTAAAGCTGTAAGTTTTATGTCTAGCCTGTCATTGTGATATGATACAGAGTCAGTCTCTAGACTGTAGTATTCACATCCTCTGAGGTTTCACAGAAAGAAGACAAAGCTCACAGCGATACTCGGCGTGGTTTGATTGATGGACATGGTGTAAAACTGAAAGGGGGTCCAGAGGGGAGCTGCACCGGAAGCTAGGGAGGGGTTGTGCTGCTTTTGATTACACACACACACACACACACCCTACCACTGCTGCAGGGACAATTATCCACCAGATGACGAGGGCGGAAAACAGAGGCGAGACCATGGAGAGCGGGAGAGATGGAGGGTGCGGGGGAATGGGGTAGCATACAGACACTACAGCTGCCAGATCCTGGGGGAATCAAAGACAAAACGTGATCCTCCAACCACCACCAAGTCTCAATTGACAACAGGCCTTGTGAAGTATGTGTGCGTGTGTGGCAATTCCTCTTCCTGTGGTCGACTTAGAGGAAAAAGATATGCTTTTTTTTCACACTGATTTATAGTGATGGTAAAAACACAGCGGGTCTTCTAGAACTTTCATGTCTGGCGAGATGAACAGAGACTTTGCAGTGCCATTGTGTCTAAGTGGGTGAGTCTGGAGGATGCCGCTTGGCCGGAGTATATAATGGCTTAATAAAAGGCTAGATGGAACATACCTGTCACTTAGGAGATAAACCATGTGGATGCCAAAGCTATCAGTCCCACACACATACACCCTCAAGGGCAACGAGCGAGAAGCTGTTTGTGAATATGAACTGTGTGGGCCCCACTCTACCCATTCAGTCTTGTCAGAATGGACACTATTACAACACACACCTCAAAGCAGCTGCCTCCCTCAGGCGTCAATCATAACCACGGTGCTACAGTGTTTAAACATTAACCGCATACCTGTGTCTATGAGGCCCGCACCCATTGTGCACCGCTCACTCCCGCAGGGAGAGGGGTTGCCCTACCAACCTCCCACATGACAAACACCCCACCAGCCAGGCCACACAAAACAGGAGTGCGACAGAGGTCGGGGAAAGAGAAGAGATCTGCTAACATTACACACACACACACAGACACACGCAGCTGTACAATATCAACCCCTCTCTTTTTTTTATCTTTGTACTGAGGGAAACCCAGGTGCACTGTGTACATACGGTAAACTCAACAAAAACACCAAGTCATCACGTGTTGGGGCTGTCACCTGTTTGTACTGTAGTGTACACTGGAGCTCAATGGAAATGGAGACTGTTCCAACTACAAACATCCGTGGGGGGAGGGGGTTTCTAGCTTCTTGTATACACCAGCCCTCTTTAAAACAGCACCTGATAGCTCTCCACAAACCCCTCTAAACCTGTAGGGTGAACTCTCTCCAATATACTGTTTGGACAAACCCAATCACCCAATGATTTAGAATACCTAGCACGAGCCAACACTTGCTAACATATATATACACCTATGGGCCCTAGTCAAAACTAGTGCACTACACAGGGAATAGGGTGCCATTTCGGACACATCCCAAGTTGCTTAACTTCTTGACGCACGGATCCCTTTAGCGGGATCATTTTCATCAACAACCGCTGAATTGCAGAGCGCCAAATTCAAAGAAAATTGCTTTAAAAAATTATATTCATGA
Organism: Salvelinus namaycush; assembly: GCF_016432855.1. NCBI lineage: Eukaryota > Metazoa > Chordata > Actinopteri > Salmoniformes > Salmonidae > Salvelinus > Salvelinus namaycush. The sequence goes on from NC_052341.1 coordinate 15,314,338, forward strand.
AATCACAAGTGCAATATAGCAAAACACAGCTTAGCTTGTTGTTAATCCACCTGTCGTGTCAGATTTTGAAAATATGCTTTACAGCGAAAGCAATCCAAGCGTTTGTGTGAGTTTATCGCTCACTTGACAAAACATTAAGAACACCTAGCAGCAATGTAGATTGGTCACGAAAGCCAGAAAAGCAATAAAATTAATCGCTTACCTTTGATGATCTTCGGATGTTTGCACTCACGAGACTCCCAGTTAGACAATAAATGTTCCTTTTGTCGATAAAGATTATTTTTATATAAAAAAAACTTCATTTGTTTGGTGCGTTATGTTCAGTATTCCACAGCCTTAGGCAGGTCATCAAGGCTTGACGAAAATTCCAAATAGTATCCGTAAAGTTCGTAGAAACATGTCAAACGTTTTTAATAATCAATCCTCAGGTTGTTTTTAACATCAATAATATTTCAACCGGACTGTAAACTATTCAATACAGGAGAGAAATAAAATGTCGAGCAACCAGTGTCGCGCGCATGAACTAATGGAAGGACATCAGTCTATCCACTGGCGAGTTTTGATAAAAATGAACAGTCTAAAGACTGTTCACACCCTGAGGAAGCCTTTGGAAAATGAATCTGGTTGATATCCCTTTAAAAATGGACGAAAGGCAGGCAATGGAACAGTGATTTTTCAAAATAAGAGTCACTTCCGGGTTGGATTTCCTCAGGTTTTCGCCTGCAAAATCCACAGGGATGCTTGGCCCATGTCGACTCCAACACTTCCCACAGTTGTGTCAAGTTGGCTGGATATCCCCTTTGGGTCGTGGACCATTCTTGATACATACTGTTGAGTGTGAAAAATCCAGTAGCGTTGCAGTTATTGACACACTTAAACTGGTGCGCCTGGCACCTTTTACCATACCCCGTTCAAAGGCACTTAAATGCTTTGTCTTCTGTCTCCCCTTCATCTACATGGATTGAAGTAGATGTACCAAGAGAAAATAAGGGATCATAGCTTTCACCTTGTCAGTTTATGTCATGGAAAGAGCAGGTGTACATAATGTTTTGTATACTCAGTATAGTGTTGGAGCTATGTGAGCAATGCTGTGGTTTCTCACTAGGGCCTGAATAACCTGTTTACCAGATTACAGTCTTCCAGAGTGCTTATTAAACTGTGAACACGCAGCAGGGGGTTAACAAGAGGACTGTCTGGCATTGAGCGAGAGAACGAGAGAGAGAGAGAGGCTGTGCAAAGGACAATATTTATTCAGCTCTACTATACTCGTCAAGTTGCCTTGCCATCAGCGTGGCGTCAATGTGATGATTTACCTGCTACACAGAGCACGTTGTTGAGAGAGCAGAGAGGATTTTTGCCTCATGTACTGTAGCATATTCATTGATTATGCGTAAGCACAATAGCTTTGGTACAGTTTTCCGCAAGTAGCCTACTCTTTAAATTGTTACTCGTCGAGGTCATATGCAATCAAAATCAACTTTATTTCTCATTGGACGTGACGCAACGCGGCAATGAAGCAGCTGTCATTGATTTCAAAGAAAGCATTTCCTCAACGGCTGATGGCAATGCCGTTAGCGGCGGCCGTGGGGTCAGAGATAAAACGGCAGACAGACCGGACGGCTGGCAGATGTTCCTGAGGTTCTACAGCCAGCCATTTCCATAGTCCTCTGATCCTGAGGCGTGCTGACATGACTGGGATCACCAGAGTGGAATCTAAGGGGGGGGGGTGTGTGTGTATCGCACTCTGGCCCATGTGTGTGGAGGTTATGGGGGACATTAACAAAAGGCGCAGAGTTCAGACACACACTGAAACATTTGAAACAGATCTCTCTCTCTGAGGTCCGCACGGCACCATGTGCATGACATAGGCCACTGTAGAGACGGACTAAGACCAGACATATGGAGCTGGTAAGGGTTACACCTCTCCGCCTACTAAATCCCTCAACCATGGAGGTATAGATTAGCTGTACGAATCATATTTTGGGGTTCCTAGTGCTAGGCTACATCATGTCACTTGTGCGCACGCTCTCTCTATCTATCCCTTCCTCCCTCTCTCTCTCCCTCTCCATAGTGTAACACTGTGTTGGCAGAGGTTCAGTTGGCTGTGAGTTGGCACGGCCCATCAATTAATTGGTTGATTAATGAGGATAAATATGTGGAGGGGACAGGGATGAGGAGGAAGAGATACAGGCTAGGAGGAGGAGGAGGACGAGGAGGGGGGGGTAACATTGGGATGTGAAAAACGGAGGTCAGGACAAGTCCCCAAATTCCTACTACAATTGCAATTCCTTTTTTCCCCTGGCATACTGCTGTTTTTCGTCCAGCCTCACTGACCCGATCACAGACTGTTTTCACGGCTGTCGCTCCCGTTGTTAAGAAAACATAAAAGGACATTTCCTAAGTCCTCTACTCCATCACTGGTGTCTCACGATGGACGAGTGTTGCCTATTCTGGTTGGATGTTGGAGGCAGTTGGAGACGGCAGGGGTCCTGGGGTAGGATGAGGAGAAAAGGGTCTTTAACCTCTCTGGCAGGGGTCCTGGGGTAGGATGGGGAGAAAAGGGTCTTTAACCTCTCTGGCAGGGGTCCTGGGGTAGGATGGGGAGAAGAGGGTCTTTAACCTCTCTGGCAGGGGTCCTGGGGTAGGATGGGGAGAAAAGGGTCTTTAACCTCTCTGGCAGGGGTCCTGGGGTAGGATGGGGAGAAAAGGGTCTTTAACCTCTCTGGCAGGGGTCCTGGGGTAGGATGGGGAGAAGAGGGTCTTTAACCTCTCTGGCAGGGGTCCTGGGGTAGGATGGGGAGAAGAGGGTCTTTAACCTCTGTGGCAGGGGTTCTGGGGTAGGATGAGGAGAAAAGGGTCTTTAACCTCTCTGGCAGGGGTCCTGGGGTAGGATGGGGAGAAGAGGGTCTTTAACCTCTGTGGCAGGGGTCCTGGGGCAGGATGGGGAGAAGAGGGTCCCGTGTTGAGGTGGAGACCTAGTTCACCATACAAGCAACAGGATGTCATATCGCATCACTACGCTCAGCGTTTAGGGCAACACCACGACCCGGCTACAGCGCCTCCTACTGAGAGGAAGGGCTCCGGTTACAGTCTACAGTGTGAGTGTGTGTGTCATGTCTATTGTGTGAGAGCGTAAGTGTGAGAGCGTAAGTGTGTGTGTGTGTGTGTGTGTGTCATGTCTCACCCACTGAGCTCTCAGTGGATAGCAGTGGGGATGATGAGATGGTGATTAGGTTAGCTATGGCTATAGAACACCCACAGGGAGGTATTCTATTACAGGTCATGTTTATAGGGTCTCACGCAGCAGGTAGACATACCTTCCTGTTTTGACCTCACTGCATATTTCAAGCCATCTGTAAATAAACTACCCAAAACAGTCAAATATGCTTCCCACCATGAAGTTATGGGTGCTATAAAGTGCACTACTTTTGACCGGGGCTAATCTGGAATAGGGTGCGATTTGGGAGGCAGTTCATGGCTCTGAGTGGCATCAGAGAGAACAGGTCTGAATGTACAGTGCATATTCAGACCCCTTCCCTTTTTAAACATTGTGACGTTACAGACTTATTCTAAAATGGATTAATAAAACATTTTCAATCTACACACAATACCCCATAATGACAAAGCATTTACATTAGAATTCAGACCCTTTGCTATGAGTCTCGAAATTGAGCTCAGGTGCATCCTGTTTCCATTGATCATCGTTGAGATGTTTCTACAACATGATTTGGAGTGCACCTGTGGTAAATTCAATTGATTGGACATGATTTGGAAAGGCACACACCTGTCTATATAAGCATTGTATCGAGGCACAGATCTGTGGAGGGGTACCAAAACATTTCTGCAGCATTGAAGGTCTCCGAGAACAGTGCCCTCATTCTTAAATGGAAGAAGTTTGAAACCACCAAGACTTTATCTAGAGCTGGCCGCCCGGGACAAAATGAGCAATTGGGGGAGAAGGGCCTTGGTCAGGGAGGTGACCAAGAAATGGATGGTCACTGACAGAGCTCCAGCGTTCCTCTGTGGAGATGGGCGGACCTTCCAGAAAGACAACCATCTTTGCAACACTCCACCAATCAGGCCTTTATGGTAGAGTGGCCAGACAGAAGCCACTCCTCAGTAAAAGGCACATGACAGCCCACTTGGAGTTTGCCAAAAAGGCACCTAAAGGACTCTCAGACCATGAGAAACAAGATTCTCTGGTCTGATGAAACCAAGATTGAACTCTTTGGCCTGAATGCCAAGCGTCACGTCTGGAGGAAACCTGGCACCATCCATAAAGTGAAGCACGTGGTGGCAGCATCATGCTGTGGGGATGTTTTTCCAGCGGCAGGGACTGGGAGACTAGTCAGGATCGAGGGAAAGATGAACAGAGCAAAGTACCGAGAGATCCTTAATGAAAACCTGCTCCAGAGCACTCAGGACCTCAAACTGGGGCAAAGGTTCACCTTCCAACAAGACAACAACCCTAAGCACACATCCAGGACAATGCAGGAGTGGCTTTAGGACAAGTCTCTGAATGTCCTTGAGTGACCCAGCTAGAGCCTGGAACCCGATCGAACATGTCTGGAGACCTGAAAATAGCTGTGCAGCGACGCTGGATGCAATGCTCCCCATCCAACCTGACAGAGCTTGAGAGGATCTGCAGAGAAGAACGGGAGAAAGTCCCCAAATACAGGTTGCCAAGCTTGCAGTGTCATACCCAAGAAGACTCGAGGCTGTAATAGCTGCGAAAGGTGCTTCATAAGTACAACACGGTACAGTACCCTGTACTGAGTAAAGGGTGTGAATACTTATGTCAATTTGATTTATTATTTTTTAAATACATTACATTTACATTTACTGTTTTTGTCATAATGGGGTATTGTGTGTAAATTGATGAGGGGCAAAAACGATTTAATCAATTTTAGAATAAGGCTGTAACGTAACAAAATGTGGTAAAAGTCAAGGGGTCTGAATACTTTCCGAATGCACTGTATGAGCAAATCCATGATCACAATACGAGTTCCAATTTCAAGCAGTCACAGGTGTAAACCTCTGTCTTGGCTAGTGCCTTGGTCCTCCTGACCTGATTTGGTACGATGTCCCTACAAGGAAAACAATGAATCCCTTCCCAGTTCCCTCCCAATCAGACTCACTGCAGCCAAACACCATGGCAAAGTTAACAACACAGTATAGAACCAGATTAGCTAGGTGATAGGCCTGCTATTATTCTCACTCCACTGTAAACATCAATTGTGCTAATAGGACAAACCCCTTTCTCTGGAGCACTGGCTGGCCGGCCATATCCATCTCTGTCTCAGACTGATAACACACACACACACACACACTTAATAACAAGAGCATTCCACTGAGGCTCCTGTTAATCATTAACTCTCCACACTAGATTAGTCTTTACCCAGACTTGGTGTGTGTGTTGTATGCGTGCACACTCGCACGTTCCAATGTTCCAAACACTTCACATGTTTTGAAGGGAAATATACACTACTTTCTGGGATTTTACTATCACTTGACAATAACTGTGAAGGTGTGTGAGTGAGATGACATGTGTTTCGCAAGTTTGTAATAGTACGTCTCAACAGTTTGGTTAGAGAACAGGCATGTGCATGACTGTGTATAGGGGGAGAGAATGAGAGTGTTTAGAGTACCTCCTTCTCCTCCAGCTGTGTGGAACAGTAAGAGGTTCCTAGGAAGGGTTCAGCCTGAATCCTGCACTCGGTCGTATTCATTCGGCACCAGATGGAGAAAAAAAACTAGGAACTAATTGAACTTGCCCAATTAGAAAAACTATTTCGTTTTCTGTTACAAAACATTTTGCTACGGTGTGCCCTAATGAATACAACCCAGATATGGTGGGCCCTTGGTGGTCTAGGGAGGTGGGGCGCTCCTCTTGGGAGTTCTACCAATTCAGTCTGAGGCGACACGTGTCAAACATCTGAACGAGGGCCTCCCTGGCCTGATCTCTCTAAACATGACGGGGCCCGTCAGCACCTCTGGCAGGTTTGTGTTGAAGCCGTGGACACCAGCGACCCAGTTATTTCCAGTCATTCACCTGGACAGGGTCATTCATCAAGCTGATGGAACATCATGGAACTCTCAGCGAAGAACACAGGGAGAACTAACAGTGTTCCCTAATCTTTGTCACTCAGGGCCCCCTTCCAGCAAAGGAAAACTGATGATGCACTACCCAATTTCTATTATAATACAGCTAACCTGGGGGGGGGGGGGGGGGGGGCAGCACAAATGCCTGTCCATTTAAGGTTTTAGACATCAGACTTTGGAAATTATATTTGGTTTGGTTGGATACAGGGCTAAGAAAAAGGACAAATTAATACAAATCCAATGAGGCAATGGAGAAAACAAACAAAATCTATCATTCTTAAGTTGGTGAGTTTGTGGTAAAAATGTCAAACTGACAGGCTTACAGACATATTAGGCTATTTAGTTAATTGGATCTTTTTGAGTGATCTACAATAGAAATACACAGCCTATAGTCTTAGGCTTAGTCTCTGACACACAAACACATTGGCACACATGCACACATCCTACATCCCTCATAGAAAAACCTATTCAATTCTTCTGGGTTTATTTTTTCCATTTTTTTTTCATCAGGGTATTGTGGTAAGCGCTCTGGCATGCTGAGACATGGGTCACAGGTCTCCAGTGTTCTGCCTTGTCTCAGGGCTCTTTCTGAAAACAGCCATACAGCCCTGCCGCTCACACAATGAGACCCAGCTAACGCTGCCTTCCATCACATTCCTCAATCAGGTCTGCCTTTCTTCTGCCTCCCGCTCTTCCTGTATTTGTCCTCTTTCTCCCTCCCTTTCCCTCTGCCTGCATGTTCTGTAAACTAAACAGCTGATAACACACGAAACAGAAGCCCCAAGTCCAACACGGTACAGAACAGTACAGAAGCCTTAAGTCTTTTTGTGATGCATCCCTGGTTTTTGGATGTGTCCTCCTCAACATACTATAGGTCACATCCTCCAGTATAGCAGAGCAGCTTTGATGCTGATGGGAGAGAAAACAAGAGGATATAGTGTTGTAAAGCACAGAGCCAGCCTGCCAGAGAGCACATGGTTAATATCAGGGCTGTGTCTGAACATGGCCAACATAGGGAGGGAGTGGGAGGGAGAGAGAGATTCCTTCAACCATCACATGGAGACTGGGGCTGGAGAGTTGAAGAAAATAAACGTCCTCCCACCATCTTTATAATCTCTAATTATGAACCAGGATGTATTTGTGGTTCCCCCCCACTCTCTATATGAGGGGGTTGAAAGATTGCATTGATCCGATGCCCCCCACTAACCCGCTATTAGTTCAACATGCATTTGCTTGACAGGAAATGGAATGAGTTAAAGGTTAATTTAATGCTGGCAATGGGGGTGGCAGCATATTAACTGGTAAAACAGGAAACAGGAGTTTGAACTGAGGGGGTAAAACTAGTGAGGATAAATAATATTGTACAATGATATTTGCAAAAGCAGATGGGAAGTCCCTCCATGAATAGACAAACTGAATGGTGAGTCCCTGTCATAGCCTCTCCGTGTCCACTTCATGAGCGACACCCCAGAGACCTAGGCTCTCTCTCTGTCCATCATCTACTCCAGTTAGCTCCTTGGATGGCTCCTGAGACGGAGTTGTCAACAGTCTGTCCCTGTAAAGCCACAACATGGTTTTTGACAGACATGGTGCAAGAGAGAGAGCCTTGGGGATGTTGAGTGGGCTCTCTCTGTCTGTCTGGGTCTCTGTGGTGTGAGTGTGTGTGTGTGTGTGTGTGGACAGTGAGCGAGAGCAGTCAGTCAGAGGAGACCCCAGAGGACTGTAGCCAGGGTCCATGACTTCAGGACTGGGACATCTAAATGGCTGAGGACAGGCTTGCTGATATGTGTGATTTTACAGCTATAATGTACTGAGGATAGTGTTGGCTGATGAAACTGGAGCTGCTTTTCTACTACCTACCCTCTATCAGTCAGGAAGCATTTACTAGAAAGAGGAAGTAGGCTATCAGATAAAAGGCCTCTAGGCATCAAAAAGCCAGAGTAAGAAGATAGAGACCCACTTTATTAGACACTTTCAGACAGACATAGCGGAAACAGTTAATCCCCAGGATTTGGATAGGAGAAACAAAGGCAGTTTCAAGTTCTATCCTCTCCATTACAAAACGTGTCTCTCTCTCATACACAGACACCTACTAGGAGGGAAAAATACAGCTGATCACAGAGTCCCTGCAACTACCAACATGAGGGTAAGAAATGAATGGGCAAAAAGACTCTGCCCTACCTGAATGACTGGCTACAGAACCTTTCATCTCTAGCTAAATGTGGTGGTGGTGTGTGTTTAAGTTCAGGAGTCGTATTTTTCTTTGTGGGAGTATCACGTTTCTGTATTGAGCGACGAGGAACAGGTAGGCAGATCGAGTTCGAAGACAAGAGGATCCAACGAAAGGCGCTACTGGATCAGGCCCTGTTTGATTATATAACTACCCTTTCATCGCGTGCCAACAAAACAAAGGATCATGAAAAAGATGACACCAACTAACTGTGTTTAGCTATTGGTTTAGTGAAGCTAGAGAAAACACCACAGACATAATGGCAGCAGCTCCTTTAGATAAAGAAACAGCAAATAGTGGTGCCTGCCTGCCACACTCTAAAGGCTTTCAGGTTTCTTTTGTTCTTGGTTGACAGAGACAGGGAGATTTCTAAGAGGAGGCGAGCTAGCAGGTGAGCCATGGAGAATCCGGAAAACGGTTATTAAGCGTCAGTGTAGGGAGAACTAATGTCATTTCACGCTGTTGGAAGGGGGAAAGATTAAGTAACGCAAAAACAAAGTTGCATTTCAAAAACAAAAGTGTGGTATTACAGACGCTGTGTGCCCGAGATGGGGAGAGCTGTAATGAGTAGAAGGATTAAAGAAGGAACTTCTACACACACTACTACCTGTCATGTGGACATTCCTCCAGACCACCTGCAGTCTACACAGAGACACCCCACATGGGCCAGCCAGAAAGACAGGGCCTCTCTCGCCTCCACACCTCCCAGCCCTACATCGCCGCACCCAGGGCCCCAGCCTGGCAGGTAAGTCTGCCCCAGGTGAGAGCCAGCTGACTGGGAGAGGAGCGCAGCTGGGATCAGAGAACAAGAAGACTAGACAGATCAATGATAGACTGTGGTAGCATCTCATGTATTGTCACATGTATGCAAGCATCTCACATTTGTTTAGAAAGCAGATGGGAGCTAGTTTGTGTGACACCATCCCAGTCGTTTCACTACATTTTTTAGTCTGCATTGCACACACAGATCATATCTATCTGTGTCTTCAAAAATGTCAGACAGCACGTTAGTTATTGCAATCTATGTATTTAAGGTAGCTATTCAGACTATCATTTCCTGCTTTTAGTTGTCAGTCAAATAAAACACTCTTGAAAATGTATGTCTAGTTTTATTCAGTCTGCCTATTTATTTTCTATTAAATAATTCATATTTAGTCTACCTTCCATCATGTGCACATTCAGAAAGCCTTCTCCAACTAGGCCTACTATCACCTCATATACCTTAGCCGGCAACATTGGTATTGTGGCTATAATATACAGACTATAAAGCCTTGGTTAAACAATTTCCGGCTCGAATTTTCTCCCCATCATAACAGTTAAGGGGGTAAATAACAGTGGTTTCTAGGGCTGGGAATTGCCAGGGAAATCACAATATCATATTATCATGATATTTCGGTGCCGATACGATATATTGTGATTGTCATGATTCTATACAGTGCCTTCAGAAAGTATTCATACCCCTGGACTTATTCCACATTTAGTTGTGTAACAGCCTGAATTCATAACTGATTGAATATATTTTTTTATCAGCCATCTACACACACAACATCCCATAATGACAGTGAAAACATGTTTTGAGAAATGTTTGCAAATTGATTGAAAATGAAATCCAGAAAAATATGTATTATATGTATTTACACCCCAAAGTCAATACTTTGTAGAAGAACCTTTAGCAGCGATGACAGCGAAGCGTTTTTCTGGGTAAGTATCTAAGAGCTTTCCACAAGATCGTGCAACATTTGCCCATTATTATTTTCAAAATTCTTCAAGCTCTGTCAAATTTATTGTTGATAGACAAATCTTTTGCAAGACCTGAAAATGGTTAAGTCAAAACTAACTCAGCCATTCAGGAACATTCACCGTCTTCTTGGTAATCAACTCCAGGGTAGATTTGGCCTTGTGTTTTAAGTTATTGTCCTGCTGAAAGGTGAATTCATCTCCCAGTGTCTGGTGGAAAGACTGAACCAGGTTAAACAATATTATTGCACACAGAGTGAGTCCATGCAAGTTATTATGTGACTTAAGCACATTTTTACTCCTGAATGTATTTAGGCTCAACAAACAGGGTTGAATACTAAATGACTAAAGACATTACAGCTTTAATTTAGTAATTTATAAACATTTCTAAATACGTAATTCCACTTTGAAATTATGGGGGTATTGTGCCTTGCCCAGTGACCCAAAAATAGCAATTTAAACAATTTTAAACTCAGGCTGTAACATAACAAAATTGGGAAAAAGAGGTATGACTACTTTCTGAAGGCACTGTATGTACTGCAACTCGATCCTGTGATTTTATTGCAATTCGATGTTCCAAACATATTGCTCACCATGTGTCTGCTGCAGAGAGACAAGAGAGAGCCATGAGAAAACAAGTTTTGCTCAGTCATGGAAATAAAAGCGCTGAAAACAAAATTGGCTCCTTATTTCAAAAAGAAGATTGAGAACAAATTATGAAGGAAAAATACTGGAGTTTGTGCAGGTACAGCCAACTAGCTCAAAATAACAAATATTGCAATATTGTCAACACTATACAATATAATCGTCACAAATAATATCCCGATATATAACTATCGATTTCTCCCCCATCACTACTGCTTTCCTTGAAGAGGGGGGAATTTGAGCTATACAAAAATGCAATAAGTATTACTGTACTCCTAATAGTCAACAAATAGCATTTGTTTTTCCCCATAGGAAAAAAGCAACTGCAACTCGAATTTTGCGGACCGCGTCAAAACAAAATGAATGAATAAGAGCGCCCATGGGAAAATAGAGCTTCTGATGTGATCAAAGCAAAATAGCCTACATGAAAGAGAGATTTTGAGTTATTTACAAGTCAAGTGTCCTGGCTTCGCATCAGTTCAAAAGATTGATGAGTGATTGAAGTGACCGCCTGATAGCTGCGTGGGATAGCTGGGCAGATCTGCTCAATTAGACAGCCAACTGAAAGATTCTGCATGCATGCATGCTTATGATTGGACAAAACAGATGAAAAGGAGCTTCAAGTCAAATGCCCACTCGTCACATTTTTGTAGACTAAAATGAAAAGTAATCTGTAATAATATTCCCCCCCCCCCCCTCCCCCAGGGCATCTCGTCATAGTTTTAGTCGGGAAAAATAGGTAGCTGCCGAGTATTTTTCATGATAGTTATTGTTGACTAAATTAACACTGGTTCAGACTAAGCGCAACATAATGCTGGCCTGTCTAGAACAGGACCTTGCATTACTGCGCAGACTGTGCTTTGTAGGAAATTCTTAGAGGTAGAGGGTGTTCCAAAAAGTGACATGATGTCCAAATCTGTCCAGAAATATAGCTAGCAACACCCAGACAATGATATTTCCAAACCTCAAAGCCCTAATACCTCACAGGTCAGTAGATGCCTTGAAGCATTGGGACGGTTTAACAAGGCACATCTTTATGCTAAAATACCCTAGATTCTTTTTTGTTGTTGCTAAACCACTCACCATCTGCTGTACCGCAAAATCACTTTAAATCTCCTTTGTGCTATCTAGAAGTGTTACAGCTCCATCATTAGCACATCAGAACAACTTGGTCATTAATACATTAAGCCTCCCGCCAAAACAATCCTGACTATGCCACATCTGACTAAACGAAGCCAAGGTTCATATGGCATCGGGTGCAACCAAAGCTCGAGGACAGTCCCAGACAAGGCCCAAGGCATGAGGACAGTTCTTGGTCAATGCTGCCAGGCAGCCATCTTGGTTTTCCAGGCAGCAGCGATGCCCTTGCCCCATAAGCTGCTTGACTGAGGTAAAATTAGCATGAAGTGTTGGCTGGCGGGCAACACCATAAAACAGTGCTGCTTTTGTTAATTATCCACGCATCTCAACATTAAATGGAGGGGTCCTGTTTGCCGTTGGCTGTGTTAGCTACCTTCGAGAGGGGAGAGGAGTTTGAGAACAAACAAGTGGTATCCCCCAAATGGTACCCTATTCCCTGTATAGTGCACTACATTAGACCCTATGGGGGTAAAAATCAACCATGGCTAGAAGACGACGACTAAGGAAGTAGCAAAACAGATCTTAAAGTGGTAGATGCTTAATAAATGACCTAGATTTGGGAACATTGGGTCTCTGTGTTTTTATGGCAACCACTACCTGGTCATTCCTTAAAACTGTGTCACTAATAGCCTAGTTCACCATCAATGCCTTGGCTAAGGTACATGAGATAAGTTTCAATGGAACCAATCCTCTGCGACATCCTTTCCAAACATAAGAGCATGTAAACAATTACGCCTATGCTTTATAAAACATTTCTCAAGCGGAAAACAAGAGGGCGGAGCTGAATGGAAGGTTTGAGATTCATCAATACAGAAGCACAGAGGATGCTACTGCAATCGTTCTTCCAAGATGGCATAGCAGTTCAGACGTAATTTTGCCCTCGTATTGTCGTGTCCTGTATATATATATATATATATATATATTTACACCTTTCTTCGCATATCTTTTATATATTTTATTATCCAAGAACTCAACTACAAAAAGCTTTCCTGCAACCCGCCTCACCAATTACAGAAAAAAAGTATTATTTACCTCAAATCTGAAAATTCACAATTGAAGCTAGCCAGAAGCTAGCCAGAAGCTAGCCAGAAGCTAGCCAGAAACTAGCCAGAAACTAGCCAGAAGCTAACCTGAAACTACCCAGAAGTTAGCCGGTTTACTGGCTAACGTTAGTATTTCAGCTACCCACGTTTTGTGGTCATCAGCTATTCCTTTAGCTCGATAATCTATCGGCACTTTTGTACAACGCGACTCAGACCAGAACATACCGGACCTATTTTTCTCAATATCCCCGGATTTCAACCGCAAGCTCTGGACATTTACACCTTGATTTCGCAGCTAGCTAGCTGCAAACCGTGTGACTATTGGCTTACGTCGATCCCGGAGCAAACTTAAATTATTCCGGAGCTAGCCAGCTGAAGAGTTCCATCAGCCATTCCTGGGCTACAATCACCTATCCGGACCCGTTTTTTAAATTATTTTTATTATTATTATTATTTTTTTTACTACAAATGCGGAGCCCCACCGGGCCTTCACGACTGACTACCGACGTTATCTGCCCGAGGGAGTTATCCAACTGGCACCTCCGTCGCGACGTTACCTGAACGCTCATCTGGGGCCCGCTAATCGTTAGCTGTCTTATCGGCTGCTATCTGAATAAGTATATCGGACCATTTTTCTTGGGTCACTATATCTATTTTGCCAATTGGATTGATCCCCTCTACCACACGGAACCCCACTAATCTACCGACGGAAACGCACGAGGTGACGAAAAATAGACCTCCATCCTATGCTATCTTGCTACCGATAGCCAGCTACCCGGCCAGCTGTCTGGATCGCCGTGACCCCAACCAACCTCTACTCACTGGACCCTTATGATCACTCGATTAAGCATGCCTCTCCTTAACGTAAATATGCCTTGTCCATTGCTGTTCTGGTTAGTGTTTATTGGCTTATTTCACTGTAGAGCCTCTAGCCCTGCTCACTATACCATATCCAACCTTTCAGTTCCACCACCCACATACGCGATGACATCACCTGGTTTCAATGATGTTTCTAGAGACAATATCTCTCTCATCATCACTCAATACCTAGGTTTACCTCCACTGTATTCACATCCTACCATACCTTTGTCTGTACATTATTCCTTGAAGCTATTTTATCGCCCCCAGAAACTTCCTTTTACTCTCTGTTCTAGACGTTCTAGACGACCAATTCTCATAGCTTTTAGCCGTACCCTTATCCTACTCCTCCTCTGTTCCTCTGGTGATGTAGAGGTGAATCCAGGCCCTGCAGTACCTAGCTCCACTCCTATTCCCCAGGCGCTCTCTTTTGATGACTTCTGTAACCGTAATAGCCTTGGTTTCATGCATGTTAACATTAGAAGCCTCCTCCCCAAGTTTGTTTTGTTCACTGCTTTAGCACACTCTGCCAACCCAGATGTTTTAGCCGTGTCTGAATCCTGGCTTAGGAAGACCACCAAAAATTCTGACATTTTCATCCCTAACTACAAGATTTTCAGACAAGATAGAACGGCCAAAGGGGGCGGTGTTGCAATCTACTGCAAAGATTGCCTGCAGAGTTCTGTTTTACTATCCAGGTCTGTTCCCAAACAATTTGAACTTCTACTTTTAAAAATCCACCTCTCTAAAAACAAGTCTCTCACCGTTGCCGCCTGCTATAGACCACCCTCTGCCCCCAGCTGTGCTCTGGACACCATTTGTGAACTGATTGCCCCCCATCTATCTTCAGAGCTCGTGCTGCTAGGCGACCTAAATTGGAACATGCTTAACACCCCAGCCATCCTACAATCTAAGCTTGATGCCCTCAATCTCACACAAATTATCAAGGAACCTACCAGGTACCACCCCAATTCCGTAAACACGGGTACCCTCATAGATATCATCCTAACCAACTTGCCCTCCAAATACACCTCTGCTGTTTTCAACCAAGATCTCAGCGATCACTGCCTCATTGCCTGCATCCGTAATGGGTCAGCGGTCAAACGACCTCCACTCATCACTGTCAAACGCTCCCTGAAACACTTCAGCGAGCAGGCCTTTCTAATCGACCTGGCCGAGGTATCCTGGAAGGATATTGATCTCATCCCGTCAGTAGAGGATGCCTGGATATTTTTTTTAAATGCCTTCCTCACCATCTTGAATAAGCATGCCCCATTCAAGCAATTTAGAACCAGGAACAGATATAGCCCTTGGTTCTCTCCTGACCTGACTGCCCTTAACCAACAGAAAAACATCCTATGGCGTTCTGCATTAGCATCGAACAGCCCCCGTGATATGCAACTTTTCAGGGAAGCTAGAAACCAATATACACAGGCAGTTTGAAAAGCCAAGGCTAGCTTTTTCAAGCAGAAATTTGCTTCCTGCAACACAAACTCAAAAAAGTTCTGGGACACTGTAAAGTCCATGGAGAATAAGAACACCTCCTCCCAGCTTCCAACTGCACTGAAGATAGGAAACACTGTCACCACCGACAAATCCACTATAATTGAGAATTTCAATAAGCATTTTTCTACGGCTGGCCATGCTTTCCACCTGGCTACCCCTACCCCGGTCAACAGCACTGCACCCCCCAGAGGAACACGCCCAAGCCTTCCCCATTTCTCCTTCTCCCAAATCCAGTCAGCTGATGTTCTGAAAAAGCTGCAAAATCTGGACCCTTACAAATCAGCCGGGCTAGATAATCTGGACCCTTTCTTTCTAAAACTATCTGCTGAAATTGTTGCCACCCCTATTACTAGCCTTTTCAACCTCTCTTTCGTGTCGTCTGAAATTCCCAAAGATTGGAAAGCAGCTGCGGTAATCCCCCTCTTCAAAGGGGGGGACACTCTTGACCCAAACAGCTACAGACCTATATCTATCCTACCCTGCCTTTCTAAGGTCTTCGAAAGCCAAGTCAACAAACAGATTACCGACCATTTCGAATCCCACCATACCTTCTCCGCTATGCAATCTGGTTTCAGAGCTGGTCATGGGTGCACCTCAGCCACGCTCAAGGTCATAAACGATATCTTAACCGCCATCGATAGGAAACAATACTGTGCAGCCGTATTCATTGACCTGGCCAAGGCTTTTGACTCTGTCAATCACCACATCCTCATCGGCAGACTCGACAGCCTTGGTTTCTCTAATGTTTGCCTCGCCTGGTTCACCAACTACTTCTCTGATCGAGTTCAGTGTGTCAAATCGGAGGGTCTGTTGTCCGGACCTCTGGCAGTCTCTATGGGGGTGCCACAGGGTTCAATTCTTGGACCGACTCTCTTCTCTGTATACATCAATGATGTCGCTCTTGCTGCTGGTGAGTCTCTGATCCACCTCTACGCAGACGACACTATTCTGTATACTTCTGGGCCTTCTTTTGACACTGTTAACAACCCTCCAGGCGAGCTTCAATGCTATACAACTCTCCTTCCGTGGCCTCCAATTGCTCTTAAATACAAGTAAAACTAAATGCATGCTCTTCAACCGATCGCTGCCTGCTCCTGCCCGCCTGTCCAACATCACTACTCTGGACGGCTCGGACTTAGAATATGTGGACAACTACAAATACCTAGGTGTCTGGTTAGACTGTAAACTCTCCTTCCAGACTCACATCAAACATCTCCAATCCAAAGTTAAATCTAGAATTGGCTTCCTATTCCGCAACAAAGCATCCTTCACTCATGCTGCCAAACATACCCTTGTAAAACTGACCATCCTACCAATCCTCGACTTCGGTGATGTCATTTACAAAATAGCCTCCAAAACCCTACTCAATAAATTGGATGCAGTCTATCACAGTGCCATCCGTTTTGTCACCAAAGCCCCATATACTACCCACCACTGCGACCTGTACACTCTCGTTGGCTGGCCCTCGCTTCATACTCGTCGCCAAACCCACTGGCTCTAGGTCATCTACAAAACCCTGCTAGGTAAAGTCCCCCCTTATCTCAGCTCGCTGGTCACCATAGCAGCACCTACCTGTAGCACTCGCTCCAGCAGGTATCTCTCTCTGGTCACCCCCAAAACCAATTCTTCCTTTGGCCGCCTCTCCTTCCAGTTCTCTGCTGCCAATGACTGGAACGAACTACAAAAATCTCTGAAACTGGAAACACTTATCTCCCTCACTAGCTTTAAGCACCAGCTGTCAGAGCAGCTCATAGATTACTGCACCTGTACATAGCCCATCTATAATTTAGCCCAAACAACTACCTCTTTACCTACTGTATTTATTTATTTATTTTGCTCCTTTGCACCCCATTATTTATATCTCTACTTTGCACTTTCTTCCACTGCAAACCAACCATTCCAGTGTTTTTTTACTTGCTATATTGTATTTACTTCGCCACCATGGCCTTTTTTATATATTTTTTTATTTATATATATATTTTGTTTGCCTTCACCTCCCTTATCTCACCTCACTTGCTCACATTGTATATAGACTTATTTTTCACCGTATTATTGACTGTATGTTTGTTTTACTCCATGTGTAACTATGTGTTGTTGTATGTGTCGAACTGCTTTGCTTTATCTTGGCCAGGTCGCAATTGTAAATGAGAACGTGTTCTCAATTTGCCTACCTGGTTAAATAAAGGTGAAAAAAAATCAAGATTTAGGCCTAGATAGAAATCCCTAGGCATATAACAATGCTTGAGAGTTGAGACTCAAATTTTGGCCCACGTAAGCTTTGTTTGTGAGCACTCACCTAGTCTGAATTTCCACTCTGGTGCACATTTAACTATGCACAAATGTTGTTAATTAGAACAGACAAGCAACAACTACCCTGATGCGCCTGACAAGGCTAGATATTCATCTAATCTGATCCAATAAGGTAAACCAACCTTAGAAGCAGACCAAAGGGGAAAATGGCTTAATTGTAATCTTTCAACGATGACAGAACTAGCAAGTGATATCATTAATGTCCTATCCTATTTTACTTTCACTTATCCTTGTAACATAGTATCACACAGAAGATACGCATGTTCTCAGATTGGCCATCCTAGCATGGTAATTGAAAGTTCTGCACCAGTGCTTAAGTTATTATTTTGTAATTTCATTGTAAAAACTCGGCAATTTCTGACTACTCAATAATAACAAAGAGCCATCCTTGGATGCAGACTTGCTAGATCAAATATGCAACACATGTGTTGTTCAAGAAACGGCTCCCTCATGGATGAAATTACTGTAGTTTTCTGTGCTGTAGTTTGTTGGAAATGTTGATGGGGAATACAATGGTAAAAACCTTCTTTCCATCAGAGTGGAAAGGTTTAACAGCAGTACTTCAGTAACACAACCTTCCACAAGGCAGCAGGTAGCCTAGCGGTTAAGAGTGTTGGGTCAGTAACCGAAAGGTCGCCGCTTCGAATCCCCGAGCCTATTAGGTGAAAAATCTGTCTATGTGCCCCTGGGCAACAGAATGTGAGCTTGAGAGATCAGGATGGTTTGTACAAGTCTACCTGAGTAAGGCACTTAAACCTAATTGCTCCTGTAAGTCGCTCCGGATAAGAGCGTCTGCTAAATGACTCAAATGTAACAAAGGGCAGTAAAGGAACCTCCTCCGATAACGCACAAAGGGGTCCGCGAAGGGGCTGCCCATTAAAACATGCATGATGTGAACTTATGGCCTCAACGTGTTAGTGCTGCGGACTGAGAGTGCATCTTAGTGCAATGAGGAGAGTCAGAGGAACACTTCTAAAAGGAGTGCATACTCAGCAGTAGCCCATTATCCACACACACTCAGGTGCTGAGTGACGGTAGGGCCAGTGTGTCCTTCAGACTAGAAAGGGGCCACTTCACCACACTGGCTGCACAAGCAGGCACCTCTAGAGAGGACCACCAAGGTGCTGACCAGTCATATCCATTTCCATGTGTAAGAGAACTCAGACATGAGGTATGGTATTTGACATTATCAGGGCCAGTTTCCAAGACCCAGATTAATAACATAAGCCTCTTCTAGGATTGTCCATTTAGCATGCTTTTTAGTCCAATCATTTGTTTCAATCGGGGTCTGGGAAACCATCCCTATCCGTTTACTGTATGACTCAAGCAACTGCACTGTCATACAGGTATGGGGTCGGTCTCGTCATTTTGTCACCATAGACTTAAATTAGGAAGAAAGAATTGTTTGCTGTCCTTCTCTGTTCGACCATTTGTAATTATATTGACAGCTGTTTCAATCTGCTCAAAATAAAACCGCTGTGGAAGAAGGGAATATGTAAGAAATGAAAAAGAGGAAAAAGAGAAATGATTGCACTCAAAGCTGTAACTGCGTTTGCATTGCCTCGCGTGCCATTTCTTGGTCGAAATCGCTGAGGGGAAGAAAATAACTCGCTCTGGTGACAGACCGGTACAGGGTGGTGGTTCGTTTCATCTCTGACTCAGGTCCGTAGCTGGTGGCCTGTTGCATGTCTCGCTGGTCACTGAAGCCCATAATCACAGCACTTTGTCAGAACCTGTAAGGCTGAGTTGAGACAGAGCTGCCTGCCCAGTCATTCAGCGAGTAAGTCATGAAGTCTTCCTCTCTGGGTGACGGCTGGTTCTATTGTAGACAAGTGTGTGTACAATAAACAGACCAGGGCGATGAGAGAGCAGAGAGACACCTTGCGTGTGAGGGAGAAGTGTGTGTCGCTGCAAACACACGCCTTTGATCAAAGAAGCTGATGACTCGTCGTGGATCCTCCTGGGGCAATTCCCATGAAAGTATTCTCAGCGGTCTGACTCACAGTTGTAAAATGTACCTGGATAGCCAATTTTATTCTGGCACTTGCAACACAAAGATGCCCATACTTTAATACTGCAGGTCACTTCTACCAAACTGTAAAGTTTGGTGGAGGAGGAATAATGGTATGGGGCCTTTTTTCATGGTTCGGGCTAGGCCCCTTAGGCCCAGTGAAGGGAAATCTTAAACGTTACAGCGTACAATGACATTCTAGACAATTCTGTGCTTCCAACTTTGTGGCAAAAGTTTAGGGGAGGCCATCTCCTGTTTCATGGAAGAACTTCACCGGCCTGCACAGAGCCCTGACCACAACCCCACCGAACACCTTTGGGATGAATTGGAACGCCGACTGTAAAAGCCAGACCTAATCGCCCAACATCAGTGCCTGACCTCACTAATGCTTTTATGGCTAAATGGAAGAGTAGATGCTGTTATAGCAGCAAAGGGGTGACACCCACCTCCATATTAATGTCCATGATTTTGGTATGAGATGTTCAACGAGCAGGTGTCCATATACTTTTGGTCATGTCGTATAGGCTAGGCTACTGTAATCGTATAGGCTAGGCTACTGTAATATAGGTTAGATTAGGCTACTGTATGACTACAAGAGCTCATGAGGTTAAAGGGCAAACTAATGCAACAAGACCTCTTGAAATGGTACAATTGGTCAATTGAGGGAAAACCACAAACCCTTGACCCATGTTAAGGTTACAGTGCTTCAGGCTGCCTGAAAAGCTGATTTACTTGAAACCACTAATCATCCACTTGTCTTCACAACAAAACCAGCCAATTTTGACATCCAAAACGTTTAAACAGTTGTCAAAAACACCACTCTGGCGCTGTAGTGTGGCTTGCAACATAGAGCTGAAAAAAGACCAATAGGCTGGACTCAGGTGAATAGGGCAAAGAAGGAAGTCAAGTGGCATGAGTGAAAATATCAGGGGTAGTTCAGGGTTTAAAAGATATATATTTAACCTTTATTTAACTAGGCAAGTCAGTTAAGAACAATTTCTTATTTACAATGACGGCCTATACCGGCCAAACCCGGACGACACTGGGCCAATTGTGCGCCGCCCTATGGGACTCCCAATCACGGCCGGTGGTGATACAGCCTGGATTTGAACCAGGGTGTCTGTAGTGACACCTCTAGCACGGAGATGGTGCCTTAGACAGCTGCGCCACTTGTGAGGATATGAAGCTTCATCAGTTCAGCTTCTCCCAAAGAAGGCCTGGACTATGGACTTACATTAAAAGGAGGAAGTCAATGGATACCAGAAACGACCGTGGTCCGACCACACATTTGTTTAGGGTCATTTTCCTAACCACCTGCCTCCTAAACTACTTTGTAATGATTTGAAATCAGTGAGCACACTTGCATTGCAACTCAAGATTTCTTCCTGTTGGTTCACACTCAGATTGGCCAGACGTGATGCATGCTGTATTTAGACCGTCGTGAGACAGGTTAGTTTTACCCTACTTACCCTATGATTGCTCCAATGTGGATGTGATTCACTGCCACCAGCAACTCAACGGTTTCTGTACATATATTTTATTAATGTGCGTGTTTTGAAAAAAGAATCTGTTATTCCTAGAACATTTTGCGTCATTGGATTGGCTGGCTTACTGTGTTTGTTCTAGAACAGTCATGAATGTAGGTGCATTAATTTCAACTGTGAGGTGGGGAGGTCAATACAGTTAGCCTATATAGGCCATTTACTTCAGGTTTTCATCATAAAAACAAAAACAAAGGAAATATCAGTGGATCTCATAATATTGCAGCCCTCCACACCAGTGATTACAAAGCTAATAATTTAACTAGCCCAATATCTAGCCAAGGCCCCTCTTTTCCCCAGGCGTTTCTCTTGAGGACACAGATCTATGGTCTCCTTTACAGCATTATCAAAGGCAAGCGTCGGTCTCCTCCGGTCTCTCTCAAGCTGCATAAGATCCAGTCGTGTACAGTTTGACATGGATTGGCACCCCGCAGCTCACACAGACAGAATTGAAGGAAATTAACTATTAAACAGTGCCACCTAGTTAAATATTCATTTGAATCCAACGCAGAATGAATGAAACCCATCGGGGCTGCTCTCGTGCCATCCTGATCCGACCAAGCGATTAAACAAGGGACTTTCCATCCTCATAATAAGGCTCCCCAGTGAATTCACTTCACAGCTTGGTGGAAAAGGAGAGAGAATACAAAAATCTAAAAAAGTGGCAAAGGTCAGTTAGCTCTATTGTTTTAACAAAGCTGGTGGAAAACAAGAGCTCTCACACACAGCAGCAGCGTCTGTGCAAAGGGATCAGGGTGGTGTTAAACCTCTCCTTAGGCAGCCTACTGATGTATCTGACCTTTACCATCAAAAACCGAGAAAAATAACCCCCCAAAAAACATGTGATGCAGACAAAATACTCCGTCATTACACAGTCAGAGCGGAACTAATATGATGACCAAATGATGGATTGATTACTAGAGCTAGCAGTCCATCGGTCTTTCTCATGCTTTCTTTGAAGCCCACCACACAAACGATTAGTTAAACATAAACAATTTGACCTCAGCATAGAGGTTATTTTGAAACAGTCTGTTGCAATTCTTCCAAGTGGTGGAGTGGAGGCATGGGGTGTTTAAATGTTTTATTCCATCTCAAAGTAGCTTTATGTTTAGAGGGAGTGTGTGTGTGTGTGTCATGGTTTCCGTTAGATGGTAATAGCTGGCTTTTGGCCTCTATATTTTTTTGCCGATAAATAAAAAATTGCCGCCGGACAATTGTCCAGGATAAGAAAAAAATCCCATTGCAAAATGTTATTTTTGCCTCTTCATTGATGGAAATATATTTAACCGGTCATGCTTATCGGTCTATGTTAATTTGCATAATTTAGGGGAATTAAATTGCCGTGTGTATTTTCATAGTTATGTTTATCAACCCGCGCAGCATACAGATACAGAGCTTATGAGCGGAAAATCCCCCAGACAGGACGAGAGCTGCTGCTACAGCTTCTCAAACAGCTCATTCGTTGCTGGAGTGAAATGTGTTTTTATAAGCCCAATCATTGCGTAGCAATTCTAAATGCAATAGTGTGTTAAAAGCAGTTCTGATGGCCAAGATTAAAAAGAGCTACTATTTTTATTTCTCAACTGGTCATTCAAGAGCGCTTCACATTTGCCATTCAAGTGCATATAGGCAACTTTAGGCAGGCTTCAGCGAGTCACACACCACTGACTTTGCTATGAGCTGGAGGCAGGACGCATTTTGAACACACACACTTAATTGTTTGAAACCTGAACATTTTACTTCATATTATGAGGCATGTCTTACCTTGCTTCAAAGTAAAATCCGACCATAGAAACGTTGAAGCAATCATTGAAACCAGTAGCCTATTTTCTTTTATGTTCTATTGGGTTTCAAATCAAATTTCTTTCATTTTCCAGCAGCCAGTAGACACTCCTAGTCATATTAGCAACCCGTGCTAGTTGTTGCATCTTTAGGATTTCCTCTCTCTCTAAATTTCGAATAGATATTTTAATCTTAGTCACATGAGCGGTGGGCTTTTAACAATGGTGTTTTCCCGCTAACTGCATTATGGAACGAACATGTGCACGTAGCCTACTGCCTTGCTTATGTGAAGAAATAAAAAGTTTAACATTTTAAGATAAACGTTCTGATCTGTTGCATCAGGCTTATTTTTTTTGTCAGCCTAGGGCTACTGGGTTATATGAATTTGGGATTCATCATTCAACAACTGTCCCAGAATCCATTTGGAATAGGCCATTTCTTTCTTGCACAGAATGACAAGCTGACCAATTGAATAGGTACACTTTTCTGCTATGGGGATATTAGATTGCCGTTCATTACTCATCTTGTTGCTGAGGAGTAGCAAATGTGGCAGTTATTCTAACATCTTCAAAGTGTGCATCTGAAATCGTCAAAGTCGCATGTCGTTGCATGTTCTGTTTAAGAATAACCATAATCTAACTGTAATGCTGTCATTCTGAGCACCGTGGGTGAACGCCCTAATTGGGTTACACACCCAATGCATATGGGTCCAGTAAATGTATCAAAATCTCCGTTAAATTAAAATGCTGCCGGACATTTGACCATTTGACTTTCCCTAACAGAAACCCTGGTGTGTGGGGATGTTGTCATGCTAGTAGTATTCATGCTCTGTTTGAAAGCATATCTTCTGTCACTACTGCTCACCAGGGGACAGATAAAACTCTTAGAGCAGAGCATTTTCATGGTCTTTGAAGAGGAGTGTTCTTGTTGGAGAGGTTGAGAGGTTCTGTTACTACTAATGGTTCCTCTTCTGGGGATAGAATGTCCCAGCAGGTACCCCAAAACACATTAAAACCTTGGAGGGTTTGGGCAACCCTGGGAGAGGACTTGACAGTTGGAACCCACTGGGTAGTTGAGTAGGCCTACCCCAGGGAGGGTAGAATGCCCAGTATGTGGCTGGCACCAATACCGGAAGAGGACACCTAGTATTGACAGTTGAGATTTAGAACTGTGGTGATATCCAACTGATTGTATCTCAGAAGATATGACAGCAAGGTATCCAACTTCAGTGAACACAAACTGTAGGCTATTCAGTGCCTGATATGACCTTCAATCGCCTAACCTTATCTACCATTCTGTGTCAATACAGTGCCTAAAGGAAAAGCAAATAGCAGCAACAATTGAAAAGCACTCAGGAAGTCATTTGAAATTGACGGGTGGATATTAGAATGGAGAATAAACTAATGTTCCACCACCTTCAAAGATGAATGATAACATGCATAGAATAAGCCTGCTATGTGGATGTTATTTCCACCATTATATAAAGCATTAGGCTATGCATTTAGAAAATGTCTGAGAAAAAAGTACATTTTTAAATGAAAGTATGAACATTTGACTGTATAAGTTGCTCTGGATAAGAGTGTATGATGCTAAAAGACCTAAATGTAATGTAGTAATTAAAATAAAGCAAAATAAATGACTCCATCTATTTATAAGATCTCAATTTCTAGTACACAACTAGACTGTTTCTGTCATATCTCTGAGTCACAGTACATTGCCTCTGATAATGCTCCCTATGCATGCAAATGTGGATTTAAAAAATGCATGGGAAGCTATGGGGATGCATGCATGAGCCACTCATTCTCCAAACAAATGACAGGCGACACAAAGTGTGTGGGTGTGGGGAAATCGCCTGTGGAGACAGAGGGTGCCTATGCCCGTCTATGTTACCATTGGAAACCTCATAAGTAAATTAGTCACTGTAGTCTAATCACCAATCAGCTCATTATCAGATCCACAGGTGTTCTAGAACCAGCATCATGCTGATTTTCAAGCTTTTGGAACGAGAGAAATTGAGGTAACGGGCCACATAAAAAATGCAAGCCTTATTAGCATGCTTCATTATTGCATCTCAAGCTCAATAGCATGATTAGGACCCCCATGCCAGACAAGTCAAGTCTAAATTAAACAATGATCTGCTCAGTTCAAACGAGGGGAATATAACCAGAAAAACAAAGACAAAATGTAGGCTCTTGCACGTAGAGGGATTTCTTCAAAAATGCAATTTTGAAGTAGGACATAACCAGACAAATAAAAAATAATTATCACAATCATTTATCCTATAATGATTTATTTTTGTTTTGTGGTTAAATCAAATTACTAGTGTGATTTGAAATGGCTTTCCTTCGGACAAGATTGAACATTTGCATCACTATAGCTCTTTAAATGCCCTTCCAGCCTCACAAGTTAGAGGTGGGGTGCCCAAAGGAGGGTTCAAGACATTGTATCCCAGTGGGGAATTTTCTGACTCATTTCAGGGCCCAGTCATTCCAACTAGCTAGCACCTCAATCTGACCTCCAAGCGTTTGGATAAATATAATTAAAACAGATGATTGATGGCGTCCGGCAAGCGGTACCAGGCATCAAGGCTAAGACAAACAGACTCCTAAAACAGCTTCTTTCCCATTGGCCATAAGACTTAAATGGCAAATAACTACTGCTCTCCCGCTCCCAGAGTATCCACATTGATTATATACCAATCCACAAGTCTCAACCCACTCTCACAACCTACGCTGCTGCTAAAATTACTATTGATTTGATGTATTACTCCTATACACTACTGTCCATTGATTACTATTAGTATGTATCCTGCTACTGGTCACTATTACTCCTGATTGCATGTATAACCATTAGTATGTTAACATAAGTATTTACTATTCCTGCAACCAGTCACTTTCAGCCCCAATTACATGTAAAGTATATCCTCTTCATAGGACAAGGTGGCATCCTATTACACCGGCTCCGACGCTCGTTGCATGTGGCAGGGTTTGCAGACGATAACAGATTACAAAGGAAACTCAGCCATGAGATAAACAGTGATGCAGAACTCCCAAACGAGCTAAATGCTCGCGTCGAGGAACACAACACTGTCTTGCGTGAACGCCCGTTGTTCCGGCTGCTTGGTTAATCTCGCTCTAAAATCAAAGTTTGTTCATCGCGTACACAGATGTTATCGCAGGTGCAGTGAAATGTGTGTTTCTTGCTCCAACAATACCTAGAAAACACATAATCCAAAAGAGGGAAATTAAGAAATATCACAATGAGCAATGTCATAATCCGGAATAGACAGACAGCATTCGGAAAGTATTCAGACCCCTTGACTTTTCCCACCACATTTGACATTACATTTTAGAACAAGGCTGTATTATGTATTTTATCAAATCTACACACAACACCCCATAACGACAAAGTGAAAACAAGTTTTTTTTTACATTTCTGCAAAGTCTGCTTTGCTATGAGACTTGAAATTGAGGTCAAATGCATTCGGTTTCCATTGATCAATAACAATTTTCCCAATCTTCCTCTGTCCAGTGTCTGTTATTTTGCCCATCTTAATCTTTTAATTTATTTTATTGGCCAGTCTGAGA
The DNA here is from genome assembly GCF_016432855.1 of Salvelinus namaycush. Classification (NCBI taxonomy): domain Eukaryota; kingdom Metazoa; phylum Chordata; class Actinopteri; order Salmoniformes; family Salmonidae; genus Salvelinus; species Salvelinus namaycush. The sequence continues at coordinate 15,340,830 of NC_052341.1, forward strand.
TATGGATTTTTCTTTGCAACTCTGCCTAGAAGGCCAGCATCCCGGAGTCACCTCTTCACTGTTGACGTTGAGACTGGTGTTTTGCAGGTAGTATTTATTGAAGCTGCCAGCTGAGGACTTGTGAGGCAACTGTTTCTCAAACTAGACACTCTAATGTACTTGTTCTCTTGCTCAGTTGTGCACCGGGGCCTCCCACTCCTCTTTCTATTCTGGTTAGAGCCCGTTTGCACAGTTCTGTGAAGGGAGTAGTACACAGCGCTGTACGAGATCTTCAGTTTCTTGGCAATTTCTTGCATGGAATAGCCTTCAGAACATGAATAGACTGACGAGCGTATGTAGACATTCCATAAAAAATTTAAAACAGCTATTTCCAGCTACAATAGTCATTTAAACGTCTACACTGTATTTCTGATAAATTCGATGTTATTTTAATGGACAAAACAAATGTGGTTTTCTTTCAAAAACAAGGACATTTCTAAGTGACCCTAAACTTTTGAACGGTAGTGTATATCACAAACACAAACACATTCTCTCTCGCTCTCATATAAGGATATATCTATCTATATACACACACACACACACACACATAACACACAGCTCCAAAAGTATTGAGACAGTGACAATATTTTTTTGAGGGTTTCTGTAATCCAGCACTTTGGTATTGAAATGATACATTGCATCATAGTCCGACTGTCAGCTTTAACTTGAGGGTATTTTCAACCATATAGGGTGAACCGTTTAGAGACTACAGCACTTTTTGTACATGGTCCCTTAAAATGGGGGGACTAAAAGTATTGGGACAAATTCACTTCCATGTGTATTAAAGTAGTCAAAAGTTTAGTTGCATATTCCTAGTACGCAATGTTTACATCAAGCTTGTGAATATACAAACTTGTTGGATGCATTTGCTGTTTGTTTTGGTTGTTTTCAAATGATTTTGTGCCCAATAGAAATGAATGGTAAATAATGTATTGTGTCATTTTTTTGTCACTTATATTGTAAACGAGAATAGAATGTTTCTAAACACTTCTACATTAATGTGGATGCTACCATTATTACGGACAGCCCTGAATGAATCATGAATAATGATGAGCGAGAACGTTACATACACACAAATATCATACCCCCAAGACATGCTAACCTCTCACCATTACAATAAAGCTTGAAGGAGCCCACTAAGAGGAGTTAGAAGAGATACTGTAGGAGGGTTAATAATACATGCCTCCACAAGACAAGAGCGAAGGGCGTCGCTCTCAGTGGCGGTAATAGCGGACGGGCCGGGGGGCTAGTGGGGGCTCGCCGCTCGCGTGCCACCATCCTTAGACAGCACTTTGCAGGAGACAAAGACACAAACTAGACAGACAGGCAGGCACAAAAGAGCACTCAGTCGCCCTTCAACACTACAGGGAAAATTACATGCCAGACAGCCACAAAAGACAACGTTTTTCCACAACAAAAAACTAAAATCACACAATCTTTAAGACTCAGTCACACTTTTATTTAACTAGGCAAGTCAGTTAAGAACAAATTCTTATTTACAATGACGGCCTACCCCAGCCAAACCCGGACGACGCTGGACAATTGTGCGCCGCCTGGATAGGTCCTGGATAGTAGAAAACTGGCCCCAGTTATGTAATGGGCTGTACACACTACCCTCTGTAGTGCCTTATGGTGGGATGCTGAGCAGTTGCCAAACCAGGTGGTGATGCAACTTGTCAGGATGTTCTCAATGGTGCAGCTGTAGAACTTTGAGGATCTGGGGACCCATGCCAAATATTTTCAGTCTCCTGAGGGGGAATAGGAGTTGTCGTGCCCTCTTCCCGATTGTCTTGGTGTGTTTGAACAATGATAGTTCGTTGGTGATGTGGACACCAACAAACTTGAAACTCTCGACCCGCTCCACTAGAGCCCCATTGATGTGAATGAGGGCATGCTCGGTCCTCCTTTTCCTGTAGTCCACAATCATCTCCTTTGTCTTGCTAATGTGGAGAGAGAGATTGTTATCCTGGGTACACATCCTGGTAATCAATTCACAACCCACGGCGTTGAGAATGTTGACCCGTTTAAAAAGGTCTTGCTCACATCAGCTACGGAGAGCATGATCACACAGCCGTCCGGAACAGCTGGTGCTCTCGTGCATGCTTCAGTGTTGCTTGCCTCGAATCAAGCATAAAAAAGGCATTTAGGCCATCTGGTAGGCTCGCGTTACTAGGATGGGTTTCCCTTCCTAATCCGTAATAGTTTGCAAACACTGCCACATCCGACAAGTGTCAGAGCCGGTTTTGAAGGGTTCCTTCTTAGTCCTGTATTGATGCTTTGCCTTGTTTGATCGTTCGTCTGAGGGCATAGCGGGATTTCTTATAAAAGTGTCTGGATTAGTGTCCCACTCCTTGAAAGCGGCAGCTTTAGCCTTTAGCTCAGAGCAGATGTTGCCTGTAATCCATGGCTTCTGGTTGGGATACGTACGCACGGTCACTGTGGGGAGGACATCGATGCGACATTGATGCCCCTACTGGAGGAGCATTTTCCTGTTTGCTTATGGCCTCATACAGCTCGTTGAGTGCGGCCTTAATGCCAGCATCGGTTTGTGGTAGTAAATAGACAGCTACGAAAAATATAGATGAAAACTCTTGGTAGATAGTGTGGTCTACAGCTTGAAAGGTACTCTACCTCAGGCGAGCAAAACCTCAAGACTTGCTTAATATTAGATATTGTGCACCAGCTGTAGTAGGGCACTATACAGGGAAGAGGGTGCCATTTGGGACAGAACAGTTCACTACTAGACTGCACTTTTCCTCCTGATTTGACAGTACAGGCCAGGTCCTGTTTGTTTAGCTGAGGACCTCAGATTACAACCAGGATCTTTAGGACCACCAGACCCAGCTTGAAACAGTCTTCAGTCCCAATTACTCAATTAGCTTAAATTAGGGCCGGAGAGTGGGGAGTCAGTGATGGAGGGAGATGGGCCCGAGTGGCCTTCTGATGGCTGGAACACCCGGGGAGTCCTTCCCTGCTGTGACCCCCAGGGGCTTGGAAGGCCAGACCACCTCCAGGTCACTCCAACACTCAAGGCCCTGTCTCCAAACCCATTACAGAGCTGTTCAACCATCTGGAAGGTTTGCAAGGACACAGGGAGCTCTGAGGGAAAACCACAAGCTCAGCCCTCAGACAAGGCCATCACCACCTCATCCCACAAGCAGGTTCCAATACTACAAAACACTACCACTAGGTTTAAATATTCTCCGGTTTTCACAAAATGTTTCATCCCGAAAATAAAACACTTTCCCAAGGTAACCCGGTTTTTCACGGTATTTCCCACCAAAAACCGGAAGTTTCATTCTAAAGCATATAAATGTTTGGATTAGAGTTTTGATCGGCATGAAAATTCAAGCCCGATGCTACATGAGCCTGATGACAGCCCAAATGATTGTGCTGTTATCCAACATGCTCCAGTAGGCTAATCTTTGAGCGTGAACTGTATTATATACTGGAATTATACACCACGTTCCAACCATGAAGCTAGGAGAACACATGCAATTCTAGTGCAGGACATGCGGCCTACAAAGTTACAATTATGGGCTAGCAAGTTTGACTATAATAGGACCCATTTTACATTTAGTAAGCTGACGGATATATACCTTGATATCATAATATTTACCCTAATGTTGTGTTTATTACGTTCTCTAGTGTTGCTTCATTCCTTCCTCGCTTTCAACAGTTAAATGAAATTAGTGTTGTCCTTATCTTCATTGTCATGACATGCTTGAATAATAGTTGGACTAGAATAAGATGCAGATGGAATGGTTATGAGTCTGAATAAATAACTGCTATAGTCTACCGCCATAGCCTGTCCTCTTCTTTCAAACTCCTACTGGCTGCTGTATTTAACATTCATCAAACAAGATGAATGACGAATCATCGAATAGTTTATTAGTATAAGAAATGCAAAAAATATGTGTCCATCTAGCTATTCTCGTCTAGCTTTTCCTGGGACTCCAAGAGCTAAGAAGTGTTTTTTAATGAGAGGGACCAGCGAAGTGCAGGTGCATATTGCACAAGAAACAGAGGCTATAAGTTAGAAGCGTATGCATAACCCATCATTCATTAGCTAAATATAAGGCTAATACTGCATAGAATGTATTACCTGAAAGAGGTAGGGTAGGACATCTATATATGTACACTGTATTATCTTGAACAGGATTATCTACTGATGACATATGAATGTAACGGATGGAAAGACTGCTCACTGATTTAAAGCAACGATATTCGAGTGATAGGCTGTCTTAGAACTCTGCAGCTGTAATTAAAAGAAAATCATCTTCACAATAAAAATATGGAAAAACAGTATCCCCCGAAAGCCAGACTGATGTGTAAATTAGACACACATTCAGTCCTTATACTGCTATGGTATATGCTAAGCTGCAGCAAATGTAGGCCTTCCCGTCACAAGAAAAAAAGCTACCATGAGGGTCCATGCATTGTGAAGTGCGGTCCATACCGAGATGCGCCGTCTGTCCCCACCCTGAGCGTTGATGATTGATCATACAGAGAGAAAGCCGTAGAGAAGCCAGATTCAGACATTGCATACAATTTAACAGTTCCATTTCACGTAATGCTGCTTATAGAAATAATTTATTATAATTTACCGGTTTCTTGCAGTTATTTTATCCTAGGAAAAGGGAGTGTGTTTGGGCGGGAAATCTCGGTAACCAAGTTCCCGCTATTCAACTCCGACTACCACCCTGTCTGTGAAATCAATTGGGCACATTTCATCTGGTGAGGTAGTCAGAAAGTTTGTCGTGAACCACGTCAAATTGTGTCCGCAAGAAAAGCACACAGACAAACAAACTTGGATACCCAGTTTAGCAAAGCTGGTGATCCAACTGCCAAGCCAGCTGTTTAAGTTTTGTTGGGAATTCTTGCGGAAGAGAAAAAAACCTGCAAAAGCCCACTATCATTCTCTGGCTCGCTGACTCGGGGTCAAATCATATGACTGTCATTGTGTCTTGTTAGTGCAGTGAGAAACTCCAGACGGTGCCATGCCATTGTTACGTGACTCCAGGCGCTTACACCCTTGCGTCAGTTTCCCGAAATGGGGATGTTTAAGAAAAGAAAGCACAACATTTCTGTCTGTGAGAGCGCCTGCCTTCGGGCACTTCCCCCATGGGAAGAACAGCAGCCTTGGCTTTGATAGCTGCACTACTGAAGGTCTGGCTTCCCTTTGCTGGCTTCATAGACAGGTTAAATCCCAAATTACACCCCATTCCCTATATAGTGCACTACTTTTGACCAGGACCCATAGAACTCTGGTCAAATGTAGTACTATACAGGGAATATGGTGCTATTTGGGATACAAACCCAAGTCAGGCATTCTTCTTCCCCAAAGACATTTTCTTTTCTCCCTTTCCTGAAGGTAATTCAACCACAGTTGTTTTATGTGGTCTCACACACACACACAGGAGCACACACACTCCGTCCGCTGCCGACAATTCAGTCTTCAGGGCCCAAAACATTAAAGGATTAAAGGGCGGCGGGGGAATTCATAGGAAGTGGATCTTTAGTGGGGGATCTACCCTCTGCTTACTTTGATTTGAAGCTGTAGTTTTATTTGTCAAATCAAGAAAATAAGTGTGTGCTTTGATCAAGCCCAACCACAGCACTGACGCTGTAGCACTACTTAAAGAAAAAAAACACTTGGCACCACATCTAAAAATATAAAAAAATTGAAGTGTCATATTTTCTTCGTACCCCTCCCTTTCTTTTGGAATTATTATGAAAACCAAATGGACGACCAAAGTGTTTAGATCAATTACGCCCAGGTGAGGGTGTGTTTCTTTTTACGAGACAAAACCTTGACAGATGATCCGGTGTGTCAAGCCGACACAGCGGAGGATCAGAGAGTCTCCACGGAAGCAAAGTGTGTGGGGCAACGCACCGCAGTGTTACGTGTCACACGACAACCCCTAGGCCTTTGTGTGTGTGTGTGTGTGTGTGTGTGTGTGTGTAATTACACAAAAGAAAATTACATTTTCCAAACAAAGCAAAAACAACAACTACTTGGCAGTCACGTGCATAGACATACGTACAGTATAAATATTTTAAAAAGGGGAGCAACTACCAACTTAACTGGCTTTTGTCTAAGAATTGTGTTACCCTATTAGAGAAACAAATACTAATACTGTAAAACCCTAATCTCTCTATGGGCTCATTGGATCTTTTTTGAAGGAAAGTATCGCTGGCCAGCCGGTATCATTGAGCAGGCATACTACCAGCATAGGTAAGGTTAGGTCTGCATCCCAAATGGCACCCTATTCCTTATATAGTCAAAAGTAGAGCATTATGTAGGGTAACAAGTCCCCATTTGGGACACCAACTGGAGGAAATGGCCTCCTTGAACCAGGTGGCTCTTTTCCCTTTAAACTACATTTAATTCAATCCCTCAATCTTGCCAATTAAAACGGATGACATCACAGGGATCTGTCACCACAGAGGGACATTGAGAAAGACAAGAAACATGGAGGCAGACAGGGGCTGCCTTGTGTGGAGTGAAGCCCTGGTCTGTCTGACAACTGGTGCTGGCCACAAGAAAGAGAAGCCCTGGCCTAAAGATTTAATGCCCTCAGATTCCAGACAGAACCGTGAGGAGACTCGGGCTCTGCTTACATAAGGTCTGAGAAAAACAAGGCCATCCACATAAAAAAAAGGGAGGAAAACATGTTGAGGTAAGACAGTCCTACAAGAGCTCTGTATTTACTTTCAAAGACAATTTACTGCGATCCAATGACAATGGCATTTTTACCTCACCCACAATTTTCTTCCTGTGTGTCTCTTTGCCAGCGTGAATAATGACTGTCAGTTGGCCAAGTGCACGCCGCCACCACCCACCCATAATGCACTGGCCTGGCTGGCGGGCCCATTAAGACTTCAAAGCGGAGACACATCAAACAAAACAAATCATCATGAATTCCATTTGTCCTGCTCTACTGTAATACTACCTACCAACTCTACAACTTAGACTACTACCCTTCATGTCCGGTTGAATGTAGTCCACATGTTCCACACTGCCCACTTCAGAACAGCAGCCAACCCACAGCCACACACTCCCCTCTAGGACCCGATAAAAACTGAGTTGCGGAGAAGGCGGACGGAATCAAAGAATCTAGACATTAAAACAAAATTCAAAAATGGATTGAACTTAGTAGGAAATCAACTAAAATGTTTTGAACTTATTAGAAAATGCATTAATTTGCCCAAGATTATCATAAGACATGCACAAAATGCATCAGTGATTTGTATTTTCCTTGAAATGGCACAGGAATGCCCGCGTCTATGCGTGCGTGTTGGTCTACCACTAGAATGATCTCATGATTATTTGCATCAATCCAGTGGCCATTTGTCGTGCAAACACTGCAATCAGATGAGCACTACAGAAACATTGCTAACATCGGTCTAATGATTTTTAGAGCGAAAAACAGAAACCTGGAAAATAACTAATTTAACTGATTTTGCAGGGCCTCAGACCCATCACCTAAACCCAGTCTTAGTGGGTGGCTCCCTGGACTTCACCTTCACCCAAGCCCGAGGCTTCTGTTCTGACTAGGCCTGGCTGGTGACTGCTGTGCTGGGAGGAGATGATGAAAGGAGAAAGATCTAGTACTCTAAATGAAAGATGAATTATCATGTCCTTCCTTGCTCCGAACAAATTCCTATAGAGAAAATTAAGAATGACAGCCGCTGACTTGATACAGATAGGGACAGACATACAGGGATGGACATGATGTGGCTACCGCCTCTCCCATCTCTCAGCACTGAACTCCTCAGGGCTGGGGCCCTGGAGCCCTACAGCTGGGGATTAGAGACTACCAACCTGCCCCTGCTTTTAGAGAAGGAGACATAACTGTCACACCTATAGGATATTTTACACTCCTGCTCCAGTGTAAGGTAGATGGGTGAAGAGGTAAATTGAAGGGGAAAGGCAGGCAGAGTTGATTCCAAGAAGTCAATGACGGGACAATTACATTTTTTTTGTTTGATGGATTGACGCTATTCAAATTTCTACAGATGTCACCCTGACAATGACACGCTAGACTAGAGGAAATATTACATGCCTGCACGGAAAGGTCAGGTCCAAGAGCTTTGGATTGTTGGGACAAATAAGTTCCGTTCATTGTGACCCGGTTGAGAAAATAACCTAATTCCAGCTCTAAAGGAGAGAGAGGAGGACACTGCCTGGAACTTGGCTGTTGAAGGCTGGGCTAGTGTTAGGGCTAAGGGAGGGCTTTACAACCAAACACATTTTGCAACAAAAACAAGCATTTCTCATTGGACTAGCTCAGGTTATTCCCTCCCAGTTTTAGTCGGTTTTCTTCAGTTTGGAGCATACCTAGTGAACGTAACCCTGCTGTCTGCCCCCTAGGGCAGGAACCTGCAGTGTAATCAGGGCCCTGGACAAATTACAGGCAGAAGGCCGCAGCTAATTGGGGTTCAACTCAGGGCTGAGGGAGAGGTTGTCCATTAAACTAATATTCTTAAGTCATGGAGCGCATTCCAGCGCACAGCGTCAATACTCAGCGAGGTCTGATTATTTCAGGCATTTTAAGTGTCCAGGCGCAGCGGTCACTTTATTTTTTGGGACAAAAAAGCTTTCAGCAGGCAAATAATAACAGTTTTCCAGTTTGAGTCGCCTGTTAATGCATTTTTTAGATACGCAGCGAGAGAGGAATTTAACTAAAGTTCAAAGGTGCTGTCAATGGCTCCCGCAATGTTTTGTAGAACAACAAGAAGTGCACGACGAGGGGACAGTACTGTGTGTGTGCATGTCTGTCAGCCAGTGAGTTCATGTTTGTGTAAAGTGCAATGAAAATCTATTACGCGTTTCAGAACCCAACTGTAATCTTGCCAGCCGTTGAAATGAGACCACATCCATCTTTCAGAGAAACAACTTAAGAGGGAGAAAAAAGAAAAAAAAATTGACCACTCGGGACCGATTACAGTGATTTTAATGTTTTGTAAGTCTGGGGTTGACCAGGGGAAGATGTTAAATGCAGAATCATTAAAGTTTTGAGCTATTAACCACCCATACAGTGCCAGAAACCAAAGATTTGGCTTTTGTTCTCCATGTAAAACAAAGTTCATCACGGGGAGGGGATATAGTCCGCAATAATACATGCATTAATAATACTGCAGGCCTATATACACAGCTAATTGTGCTTTTCTTCACAGTCCTTTACCGATGGTCATATCTCACTGCAATAACAAGACAATGTCTGAAACCAAACCAAGAATGCCCAGGCAGGCTACTCTGCATGATCATTTTGACACACGCGCACACAGCTGTGACGCAACTGACCTGGTTGATGGAGTTGGCGGTGCAGGAGGCGAGCCCTGTCCCGAGGGATGCCAGGAAGAAGGTGGCAGGGTCAAAGGGCACTGGAGCCATGGCAAAACCAGCTGCTGCCGTCCACACTACTAATGCTGAAACAACCAGACAACAATATCAACATCATACCTACACACACAAGCAACATGCACGCTTATCATACTTGAATACCCACCATCATTTCCATATCAATTATAGGACTACAGCTTTGGGCAATTACTGGCAGAATAGGATCAGGAATGTAAACTGGTGAGTGCCAGAAAAAGGTGACACGGAAACACAAGAACATTCTGTGTAAACTGCTAGAAAGTCTGGTTAATTTCGGAGTGGGGTTGTCACGATAACAACATTTTACTAACGATGTGATACAAGGTCAAGTATCACGATAGAGTTTTCTATACATTCTGCACCTGTGCTACACAAAAACCGGTCCCTGATATTCACAGCTCTACTCAATACAACACATTGAATGGGCTACTGCAGAAAATGGCCGATTTGCTCATATCCAACGGCCTACTTGTGATTTGGCAGGAAGAATGTAATCAAAAAATATAAACACATATTGATCTGCATTTTCATTGTGGCAGTAAGGGGGAGAAAACACTATATGAAACCATATTTAGTAGGGCCCGGAATTGCCAGGAACCTCACGATACGATATTATCACGATACTTGGCTGCCGATGCGATATGAATTGCGATTCGATGTTCCAAACATATTGCTCACCATATGTCTGCTGCAGAGGTACAAGAAAGAGTCATGAGAAAAAAAAGTTATGGAAATAAGTGCTGAAAACAAAAATCGGCTCCTATTTAAAAAGAAGATGGAGAACAATCTATGAAGGAAAAATAATGGAGTTTTGGTGCAGGTACAGCTAACTAGCGGGAAAATTATATTGCGATAGTCAAAACGATACATCGTCAAAAATCATATCTGTTAAGGCCTCCCGGGTGGCGCAGTGGTCTAGGGCACTGCATCACAGTGCTAGCTGCGCCACCAGAGTCTCTGGGTTCGCGCCCAGGCTCTGTCGCAGCCGGCCGCAACCGGGAGGTCCGTGGGGCGACGCACAATTGGCATAGCGTCGTCCGGGTTAGGGATGGTTTGGCCGGTAGGGATATCCTTGTCTCATCGCGCTCCAGCGACTCCTGTGGCGGGCCGGGCGCAGTGCGCGCTAACCAAGGGGGCCAGGTACACGGTGTTTCCTCCGACACATTGGTGCGGCTGGCTTCCGGGTTGGAGGCGCGCTGTGTTAAGAAGCAGTGCGGCTTGGTTGGGTTGTGCTTCGGAGGACGCATGGCTTTCGACCTTCGTCTCTCCCGAGCCCGTACGGGAGTTGTAGCGATGAGACAAGATAGTAAATACTAGCGATTGGATACCACAAAAATTGGGGAGAAAATGGGATAAAATTAAAAAAAATAAATAAAATAAAATATATAAAAAAATCATATCTGTTACGTAACTGTATCGACCCCCGCCCCCATTACTAGCCTACTCTTCAGACAACTTTACACACTCACACACACTCCCCCCCCCCGTCTCACACACAGCTCCCAAAAGTTAGGCACCAAACCGAATTTAAGGAACACCTGAAAAATAGATATAATTACATTGATTAGGCAACTGCATCCTAAATTTGAAGATATTGGATAAAGCACTCATTCTGATAGGACATCCCGCTCTGAACTTTGTTTGATATTCTCATTGAAGGACGCGTGAGGATTCATTCTGTGCTCAGTCAATCGTTTCAATACGAGAAACATACCCCCAACACCAAACTTTTTTTCTTAGGATCTACACGATTCATGTGGACAACCCATTTTGGAATCAAAATGGCGGATATCGCTGGAAAGTGACGAGTTTGCATCCCCGAGTATATGCGAATGCTACAAGTTCCCGTCTTTGTGAAAGGTGAAGCAATACCCTAGACCAAATTGTGCATATGCTTGATTAAAAATAAGAAATGCTTTCATACATGTTCCTTCGGTTTTACGGACAATTTAAAAAAAGCCTCAAATCATAACACTGTCAATGCTTGCTAAAATTTGATCACTAAGCAATTAAGACTTGATTTTGGTTACCAAGTAGTCTGGCGTGCTTAGCCTAGTCCTTAACATACCTGTGAGTTTGATTTTGGAAAGTTTGGCGTACACATCTGGAAGCTCAGCCAGGTCCACCTTGAGCTCCTTCCACTGCCTGTCCAGCCGAGCATCCCTGGCTTCATCAGACTCCACCTGCACATGGGGCACCTCTAACATCTCAGTCCCAGACTCAGGTGCACTGGACACAGCCTTTGTCTGTGGTGTTGACACAGTCTTGCTGGAGGGAGGTTTCAACACAGCAAGTTTCTCCTGTGCTGCCACAGTCGAGACAGGACTTGAGACAGGTGTTGCAGTCATATTTGTGGTTGTGGTCTCTGGCTGTGGTGTGACATCGGTGACCATAGGCACATGGTCGATGGTTGGGACCTGCTGGATCTGACTGTCCATGCCGTCATCACGATGGTCCTCGAGGACGGTCAAGATGGCTGTCTGCTTAGGTTTAGCTCTCTGATAGAGGGCATTGTTACTCCTCATCACATACTGGGAAGAGGGAGGTAGAGCAGATAGTGTGTGTGAAGATAAAGGTGCTCTGTCATTGGCACATTATGGCAGATATTCCTCCTTCGAAAGTACAAGCAGTGAAAGTCATACTTGTACATTGGCACACAACATGGTTAGGTGGCACTGGCATAACACGCAGCTGACAAAAACATGGAACACATCGAGCTAGTCGTTCTCTTATTTTATGATCAATACGTGGCGGCTGCCCATGACATAGCCTATACAGCTGCAATTATAATACAGCTAATCCTGTGTACATGTCCTGACATTACCTGGTACATATAGGCCAACTAGGTTACATGAGCATGGACTGAGAAGTCAATTGGTATGATAGACAACATTCTGTCCTTAGATTGTGCCCTATCACTTACAAAACAGTGTTGTTGTTGCCTGCTAAAATGGGCGGCATGTGACTTACCTGGCGCTTCAAGAAGTTGAGGTGCTGAAACGTGATCCATTGTGATGGGTCTCTCCTGGACATCTGGATGAGGCTGCGAGCACTCTTGTGATTTCTAATGGCATTTCTACCTAATAGTTTCTGGTTCACACTCACACCAACCAGACCTAAAAACACAAAACAAACCTGTTCATGACATGAATATGCATCATATGCATCATCAAAATGTTGACTGTTGAGGACTTGCTAGAAAAGTAATTTATGCTTCTCTGCTATAACAGAGGCAAGCCCAACAATGGACTAAAGGAGCCTAACATTACTCCTTATAGTCCAAGGACCTTACATGGTTTTGTTTAAAAGCGAATTGGCTCTGGAAGAACTATGACCTATGACTAAGGCAATCAAAGAGGCAAAACGTCAGTATAGAGACAAAGTGGAGTCACAATTCAACAGCTCAAACACGAGACGTATGTGGCAGGGACTCCAGACAATCACGGATTACAAAGGGAAAACCAGCCACGTGGAACACCAAAGCCTCGCTTCCGGACAAGCAAAACTCCTTCGCCCGCTTCGAGTTAAACACTAAGCCGCTGACGTGGTACGCCACTCACGAGGATTGTGTGCTCCCGATCTCCGTAGGCGACGTACAGTAAGTCAGACATTTAAGAGTGTTAACCCTCGCAAGGCTGTCGGCCCAGAAGGCATCCCAAGCGTTGTCCTCAGAGCACGTGCAGACCAGCTGGCTGGAATGTTTAGGGACTTTCAATCTCTCAGTCCGTTGTCCCCACTTCAAGATGTCCACAATCGTTCCTGTACCCAAGAAAGCGAAGGTAAATTAACTAACCCTGTAGGACTCACTTCTGTAATCATGAAGTGCTTTGAAAGGCTAGTTAAGGACCATATCACCTCCATCTTACCTGACACCCTAGATCCACTACAATTTGCATACTGCCCCAACAGGTCCATGTACAACGCAACTGTGCACTACACAATGTCCTAACCCACCTGGACAAGAGGAATACCCATGTAAGAATGCAGTTCAGCCTTCAACACCATAGTGCCCTCCAAGCCCATCACTAAGCTCAGGGCCCAAATCCCTCCCTGTGCAACTGGATCCTGGACTTCCTGACAGGCCAAGCCCATGTGGTGAACGTAGGCAACAACGCTGATCCTCGGGGGTCTAGGAAACCGATGGACAATATTTTACGACGAAATTCAATATTACATTTGACAATGTTGAAGACAAACATTTCCCAGACAGCCATGTATGCATTACATACATTTTCAAATTAAACAATACATTTTACTTTGTTTTTACCAAAATTGCGTAACGGTAATAATTTTGTTTGAATCGTAAATCTCTTGATAAACTAGGGACATTTAGATGGCATAGGCTTACTCCCAATACATGTGAATGCATATTCAATAGGAGTATAGGAGCTTTGCAAACTCAAATATGCCCATAGTTTAAGTTATCACATGCACCGAATACAGTGAACCTTCCCCAAAGATGTAGTAAATAAATATATAGAATAACTGAACAAAAACACAACCTGCTACAATAAAGATTTTACTGACTTACAGTTCATATGAGGAAACCAGTCAATTTAAATAAATTCATTAGGCCCTAATCTATGGATTTCACATGACTGGGAATACAGATATGCATCTGTTGGTCACAGACACATTAAAAGAAATGGGCCTCGGGATCTCGTCACGGTACTTCTATGAATGAAATTTGCCATTGATAGCTTATTCCATCTCATACCCCAACGCCACCATGGGGCACTCTGTTCACAATGTTGAAAACCAGCAAACAGCTCGCCCATCCAACGGTATGCAGTTGAGATGCCGGTTGGACGTACTGCCAAATTCTCTAAAGCGACATTGGAAGCGGCTTATGGTAGAGAGATGAACATTCAGTTCTCTAGTAACAGTGCTGGTGGACATTCCTGCAGTTAGCATGCCAAATGCAAGCTCCCTCAAAACTTGAGACATCTGTGGCATTGTGTTGTGTGACAAAACTGCACGTGCTCCTTAATCAGCTTCTTGATATTCCACACCTGTCAAGTGGATGGATTATCTTGGCAAAGGAGACATGCTCACTAATAGGGATGTGAACAAATTTGTGCACAAAATTTGAGCATAATAAGCTTTTTGTGCAGCTCATGAAACCAAAACTTTACATGTGAGAGAGATCTATCTACACACACGTGTCAAAAGTTTGGAAACACCTACTCATACAAGGGTTTTTCTTTATTTTACATTGTAGAATAGAGAAGACATCAAAACTATGAAATAATGTAGTAAAAGAAAAAAAGTGTCAAAATTGATATATAGGAGATTCTTCAAAGTAGCCACCCTTTGCCTTGACAGCTTTGCAAACTCTTGGCATCCTCTCAACCAGCTTTATGAGGAATGCTTTTCCAACAGTCTTGAAGGAGTTCCCACATATGCTGAGCAGTTGTTGGCTGCTTTTCCTTCACTCTGCAGTCCAACTCATCCCAAACCATCTCAATTGGGTTGAGGTCGGGGGATTGTGGAGGCCAGGTCATCTGATGCAGCACTCCATCACTCTCCTTGGTCAAATATCCCTTACACAGCCTGGGAGGTGTGTTTTGGGTCATTGTCCTGTTGAAAAACAAATTATAGTCCCACTAAGCCCAAACCAGATGGGATGGTGTATAGCTGCAGATGCTGTGGTAGCCATGCTGGTTACATGGCTACATGTAACATGCCTTGAATTCTAAATAAATCACTGACAGTGTTACCAGCAAAGCACCCCCACACCACCTCCTCCATGCTTCACGGTGGGAACCACAAATACGGAGATCATCCGTTCACCTACTCTGCATCTCACAAAGACATGGCAGTTGGAACCAAAAATCTCAAATTTGCACTCATCAGACCAAAGGACAGATTTCCACCGGCCTAATGTCCATTGCTTGTGTTTCTTGGCCCAACCAAGTCTCTTCTTATTGGTGTCCTAGAAGTGGTTTCTTGGCAGCAATTCGACCACGAAGGCCTGATTCACGCAGTCTCCTCTGAAAAGTTGAAGTTGAGATGTGTCTGTTACTTGAACTGAAGCATTTATTTGGGATGTAAACTGAGGCTGGTAACTCATGAACTTGTTCTCTGCAGCAGAGGTAACTCTGGGTCTTCCTTTCCAGTGGCGGTCCTCATGTGAGCCAGTTTCATCATAGTGCTTGATTGTTTTTGCAACTGCACTTGAAGAAAAATTGAAAGTTCTTGAAATTGTCCGGATTGACTGACATTCATGTCTAAAAGTAATGATGGACTGTTGTTTCTCTTTGGTTATTTGAGCTGTTCTTGCCATAATATGGACTTGGTCTTGTACCAAATAGTGCTATCTTCGCAACTGATTGGCTCAAAACACATTAGAAACAAAATAAATTCCACAAATTAACAAGGCACACCTGTTAATTGAAATGCATTCCAGGTGACTACCTCATGAAGCTGGTTGAGAGAATGCCAAGAGTTTGCAAAGCTGGCAAGGCAAAGGGTGGCTACTTTGAAGAATCTCAAATATGTTTTGATTTGTTTAACACTTTTAGTTACTTACATGATTCCATGTGTTATTTCATAGTTTTGATGTCTTCATTATTATTAACCCTGGAATGAGTAGGTGTCCAAACTTTTGACTGGTACTATACATACAAAAGTATGTGGACACCCCTTAATTTCTGGATTTGGCTATATGAGCCAAACCAGTTGCTGAAAAGTGTATAAATTTGTAATCGACCACACAAACTCACAAAACGGGACTGCCGAGTGCTGAAGCGTTTAAAAATTGTCTGTCCATGGTCGCAACACTCACTACAGTCTTCCAAACTGCCTCTGGAAGCAACGTCAGCACAATAATTATTTCGGCAGGAATTTCATGAAATGGGATTCCATGGACGAGCAGCCACACACAAGCCTAAGAACAATGCCAAGCGTTGGCTGGAGTGATGTAAAACTCGCCGCCATTGGACTCCGGAGCAGTGGAAACGCGTTCTCTGGGGTGATGAATCCTGCTTCACCATCTGGCAGTCTGACGGATAGATCTGGTTTTGGCAAATGCCAGGAGAACACTAGCTGCCCCAATGCACAGTGCCAACTGTAAAGTTTGGTGGATGAATAATAGTCTGGGGCTGTTTTTCATGGTTCGGCCTAGGCCCCTTAGTTCCGGTGAAGGGAAATCTTAACGCTACAGCATACAATGACATTCTAGATGATTCTGTGCTTCCAACTTTGTGGCAACAGTTTAGGGAAGGCCCTTTCCTGTTTCAGTATGACAATGGCCCTGTGTACAAAGCAAGGTCCATACAGAAATGGTTTGTTGAGATCGGTGTGGAAGAACTTGACGGGTCTGCACAGAACCCTGACAGAATGAACACCTTTGGGATGAATTGGAACGCTGACTGCGAGCTAGGCCTAATCGCACAACATCAGTGCTCGACCTCACTAATGCACGTGTCTGAATGGAAGCAAATCCCTGCAGCAATGTTCCAACACCTAGCGGAAAGCCTTACCAGAAGAGTATATTGATCCAACCAAATCAATATCAATATTTATTTCTGCATTTTAAGACACTTCTTTCCCTATTACGACAATCCAATCCGACTATCAACTGTCAATTTACAGATACAATTGCTACTGGTCAGATCAGTACACCATTAAATAGCTAAAGTTACACTGCAAGTCAGATGGCTCGTTGCCGAAAATGGTGCATGTTCAAAATAATAACCAGCTAACATTAGCTAGCTATTAGATCATATCTGATATCTCAGCACCACATTCACCTAACCAGCTAGCTAGCATAGTAGCTAATAACGCTAGCTAGTTAACGCCACAGATGAAAGGGATAGTTATCGTAATCTTTGCTAACAGGTCACATGGCTATTTCATTAGCTAGCTAGCTTTCTTATTGCGTGCATATCCGGACCTGTTCGACACAAGCTTTACTTTTAGTGAAATAACTAAACTAATAATTTGCAACAGGAGTTGGATTGTGGTCACTGTGCCAATTCATCCACTTCTCAATACATCACATCTCTGTTGGAGAATGAGTTAGCTTGACGCTGATTTTCCCAGCTAGACATTCCTAGGCATTGAGGTACACGTGGCACAGGCGGTGAGTGGCGGCTGGCATAGCAGCAGTTTTGCTATATAAAGGGACTATAGACCAGAAAAAGTATAATATCGGCCCAATATATTCTCGGTCATTCTCTAACGGGCGCCTCCTGGGGTACGTGCTCTGCCCCCTCCTTCACTCCATGTTCGCCCACGACTGCGTGACCAAGCACGTCTCCGACTCAATCAAGTTTGCTGATGACAGGGAGGATGTGAGTGCCAAAACGAAGTGGCTGATCATGGACTACAGGAGACTGCAGACAGAGCACGACACATCCACATCGATGGGGCCGCAGAGGAGTGGGTCAGAAGATTAAAGTTCCTTGGTGTGCACATCACTGACAACCTGAAATGGTCCCTTTACAAATAGTGTGATGACGGCGCAACAGCACCTCTTCAAACTCAGGAGGCTGAAATAATTCCAGAACCCTGCCCTGAACCACACCTCAAGCCATGTCTAGACTTAACAGTTCATGCAGCTTGAGTATTCTGATCACAGAGTTCTGATCATAGAATTCCGAACGAGTAATGCCTCTACACCTACATTTAAAATGTGTCTACCGTGTCCAGATTCCTTTTTCCCGCACTATTTTCAAATGCCAGTATGCATTCAACAAATGGTGGAATAGGCAAAATATGACACACACTGACGGCAGTAGCCAAATACTGTAGCTAACTAGCCAGCAAGCAACCCTAAAAGGACCGCAAACGGGTTAGCATAAGTGTAGCCAAAAAAAATATTATTATAATTCGAAACATTTGCTAGCTGGCTAGGATTTGTTAGGCCAGCAAACACATTCCTCACATGCTAGGAACGCATTTTCTTCAACATTATAATGAAAAGGTGCCTCTCGGTCTCTTGTTGTCTTGCCTGTGTGCTTAGGGTCGTTTTTTTATTTGTATTTATTTCACCTTTAATTAACCAGGTAGGCTTGTTAAGAACAAGTTCTTATTTACAACTGCGACCTGGCCAAGATAAAGCAAAGCAGTGTGACACAGACAACAACACAGAGTTACACATGGAGTAAACAATAAACAAGCCAATAACACAAACAAGTAAATGACACAGTAGAAAAAAAAGGAAAGTCTATATACAGTGTGTGCAGAAGGCATGAGGTAGGCAATAAATAGGCCATAGGAGCGAATAATTACAATTTAGCAGATTAACACTGGAGTGATAAATGAGCAGATGATGATGTGCAAGAGAGCAGAAAAGTAAATAAAATAAAAACAGTATGGGGATGAGGTAGATTGGGTGGGCTATTTACAGATGGACTATGTACAGCTGCAGCGATCGGTTAGCTGCTCAGATAGCTGATGTTTAAAGTTGGTGAGGGAAATAAAAGTATCTAACTACAGCGATTTTTTGCAATTCGTTCCCGTCACTGGCAGCAGAGAACTGGAAGGAAAGGCGGCCAAATGAGGTGTTGGCTTTGGGGATGATCAGTGAGATATACCTGCTGGAACGTGTGCTACAGGTGGGTGTTGTTATCGTGACCAGTGAACTCAGATACGGCGGAGCTTTACCTAGCATAGACTTATAGATGACCTGGAGCCAGTGGGTCTGGCGACGAATATGTAGCGAGGGCCAGCCGACTAGAGCATACAGGTCGCAGTGGTGGGTGGTATAAGGTGACTTGGTAACAAAACGGATGGCACTGTGATAGACTGCATCCAGTTTGCTGAGTAGAGTATTGGAAGCTATTTTGTAGATGACATCGCCGAAGTCGAGGATCGGTAGGATAGTCAGTTTTACTAGGGTAAGTTTGGCGGCGTGAGTGAAGGAGGCTTTGTTGTGAAATTGAAAGCCGATTATAGATTTGATTTTGGATTGGAGATGTTTAATATGAGTCTGGAAGGAGAGTTAAGTCTAACCAGACACCTAGGTATTTATAGTTGTCCACATATTCTAGGTCGGAACCGTCCAGGGTGGTGATGCTAGTCGGGCGGGCGGGTGCGGGCAGCGAACGGTTGAAAAGCATGCATTTGGTTTTACTAGCGTTTCAGAGCAGTTGGAGGCCACGGAAGGAGTGTTGTATGGCATTGAAGCTCGTTTGGAGGTTAGTTAGCACAGTGTCCAAGGAAGGGCCAGAAGTACACAGAATGGTGTCGTCTGCGTAGAGGTGGATCAGGGAATCGCACGCAGCAAGAGCGACATCATTGATATATACAGAGAAAAGAGTCGGCCCTAGAATTGAACCCTGTGGCACCCCCATAGAGACTGCCAGAGGTCCGGACAACATGCCCTCCGATTTGACACACTGAACTCTGTCTGCAAAGTAGTTGTTGAACCAGGCGAGGCAATCATTAGAAAAACCAAGGCTATTGAGTCTGCCGGTAAGAATACAGTGATTGACAGAGTCGAAAGCCTTGACCAGGTCGATGAAGACGGCTGCACAGTACTGTCTTTTATCGATGGCGGTTATGATATCGTTTAGTACCTTGAGCGTGGCTGAGGTGCACCCGTGACCGGCTCGGAAAACGGATTGCACAGCGGAGAAGGTACGGTGGGATTCAAAATGGTCAGTGATCTGTTTATTAACTTGGCTTTCGAAGACTTTAGATAGGCAGGGCAGGATGGATATAGGTCGTTGTCCTGTTGGAAGTTGAACCTTCACCCCAGTCTGAGGTCCTGAGCAGGTTTTCATCAAGGATCTCACTGTAATTTGCTCCGTTCATCTTTCCCTCGATCCTAAATAGTCTCCCAATCCCTGCTGCTGAAAAACATCCCCACAGCATGATACTGCCACCATGCGTCACCGTAGAGATGGTGCCAGGTTTCCTCCAGACATGACGCTTTGCATTCAGGCCAAAGAGATCGATCTTGGTTTCATCAGACCACAGAATCGTTTTTCAAGGTCAGTGTCTTTCGGTGCTTTTTGGCAAACTCCAAGCAGGCGGTCATGTGCCTTTTAATGAGGAGTGGCTTCCGTCTGTCCACTCTACCATAAAGGCCTGATTGGTGGAGTGCTGCAGAGTTGGTTGCCCTTCTGGAAGGTTCTCCCATCTCCACAGAAAAACTCTAGAGCCCTATCAGAGTTTCCCTCAGGTTTTTGGTCACCTCCCTGACCTCATGGCTTGGTTGTTGCTCTGACATGCACTGTCAACTGTGGGACCTTTATATAGACAGGTGTGTGCCTTTCCAAAGCATGTCCAATCAATTGAATTTACCAAAGGTGGAATCCAGTCAAGTTGTAGAAACATCAAGGATGATCAATGAAAACAGGATGCACCTGAGCTCTATTTCGAGTCTCATAGCAAAAGGGTCTGAATTCTTATGTAAATTCGGTATCTGTTTTTTATTTAACAAAATCAGCAAACATTTCTAAAAACCTGTTTTTGCTTTGTCATTATGGGGTATTGTGTGCAGATTGATGAGTTTTACTTGATTTAATCAGTTATATTAGAAGGCTGTAACTAAACAAAATGTGGATAAAGTCAAGAGGTCTGAAAACTTTCCAAAGGCACTGTAATTAGCACAGGTACTGTAGAACACTCAGTCTACCGTCTTTGTTTCCTAAACAAACACTGTAAAATGGAAATATGCCGTGTCGGAACACTAACATTATAAAAAGGTGTGTAGTAATGTTACTTTTTTATTATTATTTCTCGCTGATATTAAAGATACGCTCCTTATGTTCCCCAAACCGTACCGCAAACGATGCGTGTTAATGTTTAGACCAAGCGTCGGGGCGCTTAACAAATATTATCGTTAATGGGGTATCGAGTTACAGACAGCCTAGCTATCATCAGCAACTTATGGTGCTAGCATTAGTTAGCTAGGCAGCTAGATAACTCTTCAACGCAAAGTATAATTGACGGGTTTGTTGCTGGAACTGCAACACCACACGATATGTATAGCGATGTGTCAAATGACTAGATGAATCGAGTAGATTGGCACACATTGGCTGGATTAAATCGAAGGTCATACAGCATTGCTAACTGACAGACATATACATAACATACCGGTACATAGCTAACAGTTTTATGTTGGCAAGCTTACCTAACCGTTGGTATTTTCGACCAGCAAAAGCACAGTAATTAACATTTTATTCAGGTGCATCAGAACGATAAGCACATTATCTATGTGTTCACCTGTGAATCTGCTACATGTCGATTTGTACATATTTTTGTAGCATAAAACCGGCTCCCTTATGTCCTCTTCACATGTAGCAAGTCGCCATTTTGACCTCGTCTGAGCGTGGGAATCACTTCCGGTTAGAGAGCCTGCGCAAGCGCATTTCAGATGCCTCATTTGAACGCATAATCATTTAAAGTCATACGTGCACCTTAACACACAGCACAAGTATGTGACACTGACACTGATGGGACACTTCAACAGAGACAAACATGGTACTCATGTAGCACATCTAGTCCTTTTCTTTTTTATTAGTAAGTAGTGACAGCCCATGATGTAGCCTATCTCAGGTTGAAATTATGTGCCCACTAGGTTACATGGGCCTTGCCTTAAAAAAGGAGCACACCATTGACAACAAGAAACAGGAATTCCAACACAAGTAAAAGGGGAGACCTAAAGTTTAGTTTGTTTAAAGTTTTAAAATCTTCCGGTCCTGGCATCCGGTAGCGGTGCATGGGTAAAATCACTGTGGAAGCCGAGTCAGGAAAAAAAGCCTTATTGCATTGTTTGCACTACAAATCCTGTTAGTTCATATGCCTTGCCACCGTGACATAGGCCTAAGGCCAAGACAATAGGAAGACACAGTAGCTAGGTTTCCATCCAATTGGCCACAGATTTTCATGCAAATATTCAAAAATCTGCATGAAAACATTATGCACATTTTCCCACCAGAGATGTTTCCATCAAATTGACCTGTTGCTGATAAAAGGCTGTGCGTCGTGACGTAGTGCACATAAAAATACCTTTTGCACTTAAATCCCCATGGGTTTCCATTGAATTTTCAACTCTACTGATGGTTTTCTCACAAAAAGTGATGCGTAATACAATGAGTGTGCCCACTTTAGTATTGTCACGTGTGCTCTAGCCAACAGCGCTATCTCTCAGCGCTAGAGTGCATATATAGCCTACATGAGGAGATTATTATAATTATTATGAAAAGTATGTGGTCATAATAAAGAATACTAGTAAAGAACGAGAAGGCCCACACACTGTTAAAGCTCCCAATTCACCGCTTTATTGTAACGTTGTCAATAAAGCTGTGAATTGGGAGCTTTAACAGTGTGCGGCCTTCTTGTTCTTTACTACTGTTATTATTATTATTATTACTATTATTATTGTGGACACTAGAGCGATATTAATTTTATTTGTTAAACGGCAGCCAAGCGTCGAATATAATGTCGAATAAATTATATTTATTGGAAAGGAGCATCAACCTCATCACCTTGCACTTTCACCACCCTGTGAAGTTCAGCATAATTTATTTAATCTGTAGCTTAATACACTGCATGCTTTCCTGACAAGTTGTAGTGGGAGGACCACACAACATTGACATTGTGTGACTCCAAGTTTACATAGATAGGATGATTATTATATCAATATTTCCGCATAAGTGTTTCCACTGACATTTCTAGCATAATTAATTTTATCAACACAAAAATATCCCACCTTGTGTAGTTTATTTTGTTTTGTCGACATTTGGAGAGTTTAACGAAAAATGTTCTGTTTCCATCAGGCCTGTCATGACATTTTTAATTTGACATGTACTTTACTCGCATAAAAAGGTTGGATGGATATAAAAAAGGTTGCATGAATAATATCAAAACCAACTCTGAACTAACTATATTAATTTGGGGACAGGTCAAAATGCATTAAACATTTATGGCAATTTAGCTAGCTAGCTTGCTGTTTCTAGCTAATTTGTCCTGGGAGATAAACATCGGGTTGTTATTTTACCTGAGATGCACAAGGTCCTCTACTCTGACAATTAATCCACTGATAAAAGGGTAAACCGAGTTTGTTTCTAGTAATCTCTCCTCCTTCAGGATAATTCTTCTTCTTTGGACTTGATATGGTGGTTGGCAACCAACTTTAAGGTGCATTACCACTACCAACTGGAGCATGGACCTCAGTTCATCTTTCAATCACCCACGTGGGTATATGCTCCTAAAAACCAATGAGGAGATGGCACCTGGGTATATGATCCTAAAAACCAATAAGGAGATGGGAGAGGCAGGACTTGCATTGTGTCAAGCATCACAAATAGAACCAAGGTCTATTTTAGCGAATGGCTACGCAGATGCTCGCGAGCAGTGTGGGTGCAATGATTGAATAAAATGCATGTGTACATTTATTTTGCAACACTCGCACACATGACGCGAGCAGTGTGCATATAGGTAGAAAAAAACATGTTGACTCACCTTGCTTGTAGAGAAATGCCAATGCCATCCTAATCTCTCTCATGTTGCCGAATTGGGCTATGACTCTATTATACAGTACAAGCTTTAACTTTTTGTCATTCTAGGCTACCTGGCTAAAATGCTTGCTTGCCTAACTTCCATTCATGGCCAACGATTAGCCAGCTAACATTAGCCTACTACATCTAGCTACATATTGAACTTCTATCCTCTCAGGCCAGAGGCACAATGTATGAATTTATGGTTGGATTAGAATCACCATTATAATCATTGTCCAGTACGGATAATTAAGTAAAACCACAAGTCTAAATCCCTATCTCCATGGCTAATTCAGGAAAGGGCCAATTTTAGCTAGCTAGCCACCGGAGGACAACAACACAAGGAGATGCAACAATGCACATTTTTTCTGTCAATGATATTGGCTTTTGATGTTATGTGATTGGTGTGAAGCAAAATCCAAACTGGCTTTGCTTGACACGTTTTATTGTATAATTTTTTATCAAGGGAGGCCAAATGCTCGCTGGCTTCCCTTGCATTCAATATTACGGCGGGAACAATGCAATACTCTTTTTGACCAGACAGCATCAGATAGATGGGCTGTACATACAGAGACAGATGGGCTCTGTTTTGCTCGCTGTGATGCTTTCTCCGGTGAGATACATTCAGCCTCTTACGAATTGAAGGATAATTATGAAACAGAGAGATGAAAGATAAATTATCCCCAATACATTTTGGGGAAGCCTGGCTTGCCTTGGCATCCATGAATACACACCAATGTAGATCACATGCCTGATGTCCTAGAAGAAAACAAAAAAGCGTACCTGTAGACTTCCAATCATTGCGCTAATTCCAAGTTAGCATTGGCTTGTGAAACTACCTCTAACTTCCTTCATACTCCATGCAGAAACATAAAAATGGTATCCACGAGTTCATCTGACTCTGGGTAAGTAGATCAACTTAATTGCCAGAATCTTGCGGTATCCCTTTAATTCTTGTGAAACTTGATGGTCCTGATTTCAATGAAGTCTACTGTTGTTTGTTTCTGCTCTTTTGCCAACTCCTCCTTATACAGTGCCTTGCAAAAATATTCACCCCCTTAGGGTTTTTCCTTTTTGTTGTATTACAACCTGTATATTAAATTGATTTTTATTTGGATTTCATGAAATGGACATACAAAAAATTGTCCAAATTGGTGAAGTGAAATGAAAAAAAGAACTTGTTTCAAAAAATTTAAAAATTTAAAAACTGAAAAGTGGTGCGTGCATATGTATTCACCCACTTTGCTATGAAGCCCCAAAATAAGATCTGGTGCCACCAATTACCTTCAGAAGTCACATAATTAATTAAATAAAGTCCACCTGTGTGCAATCTAAGTATCACATGATCTGTCACATGATTTCAGTATATATACACCTGTTCTGAAAGGCCCCAGAGTCTGCAACACCACTAAGCAAGGGGCACCACCAAGCAAGCGGCACCATGAAGACCAAGGAGTTCTCCAAACAGGTCAGGGACAAAGTTGTGGAGAAGTACAAATCAGGGTTGGGTGATGAAAAAATATCAGAAACTTTGAACATCCCACAGAGCACCATTAAATCCATTATTAAATAATGGAAAGAATATGGCACCACAACAAACCTGCCAAGACAGGGCCACTCACCAAAACTCACAGACCAGGCAAGGAGGGCATTAATCAGAGAGGCAACAAAGAGATCAAAGATAACCCGGAAGGAGCTGCAAAGCTCCACAGCGGAGTTTTGAGTATCTGTCCATCGGACCACTTTAAGCCGTACACTCCACAGAGATGGGCTTTACAGAAGAGTGTCCAGAAAAAAAGCCATTGCTTAAAGAAATAAATAAGCAAACACGTTTGGTGTTCGCCCAAAAGGCATGTGGGAGCCTCCCCAAACATATGGAAGAAGGTACTCTGGTCAGATGAGACTCAAATTAAGCTTTTTTGGCTATCAAGGAAAACGCTATGTCTGGCACAAAGCCAACACCTCTCATCACCACGAGAACACCATCCCCATAGTGAAGCATGGTGGTGGCAGCATCATGGCGTGGGGACATTTTTCATCAGCAAAGACTGGGAAACTTGTCAGAATTGAAGGAATGATGGATGGCGAAAAATACAGGGAAATTCTTGAGGGAAACCTGTTTCAGTCATCCAGAGATTTGAGACTTGGACAAAGGTTCACCTTCCAGCAGAACAATGACCCTAAGCATACTGCTAAAGCAACACTCGAGTGGTTTAAGGGGAAACATTTAAATGTTTTGGAATGGCCTAGTCAAAGCCCAGACCTCAATCCAATTGATAATCTGTGGTATGACTTAAAGATTGCTGTACACCAGCGGAACCCATCCAAGTTGAAGGAGCTGGAGCAGTTTTTCCTTGAAGAATGGGCAACAATCCCAGTGGCTAGATGTGCCAAGTGTATAGAGACATATCCCAAGAGACTTGCTGCTGTAATTGCAGCAAAAGGTGGCTCTACAAATTATTGACATTGGGGGGGTGAATAGTTATGCACGCTCAAGTTTTCTGTTTTTTTGTCTTATTTCTTGTCTGTTTCACAATGAAAAATATTTTGCAACTTCAAAGTGGTAGGCATGTTGTGTAAATCAAATGATATAAACCGAACAAAAATCTATTTTAAATCCAGGTTGTAAGGCAACAAAATATAAAAAATGGCAAGGGGGGTGAATACTTTCGCTGTATCTACTTGGAGAACACTGCCATAAACTTATAGTAAAAATGTTTCTTTACTTTAGATTTTGCATTCAACGAAGCAGATTGCAGACCTGTCACATATTGATAAGCCTATTTTCTGCTCTATTTTTAGGTTCCAAGTTAATAACGATACACTTTACTTTTCTTAATACAGTGCATTCGGAAAGTACTCAGACCCCTTGACTTTTTCCACATTTTGTTAAATTACAGCCTTATTCTAAAATTGCTTAAATATAAAACTCAGCAAAAAAGAAACGTCCCTTTTTCAGGACCCTTTCTTTCAAAGATAATTCGTAATCCATATAACTTCACAGGTCTTCATTGTAAAGGGTTTAAACACTGTTTCCCATGCTTGTTCAATGAACCATAAACAATTAATGAACATGCACCTGTGGAACGGTTGTTAAGACACTATCAGCTTACAGACGGTAGGCAATTAAGGTCACAGTTATGAAAACTTAGGACACTAAAGATGCCTTTCTACTGACTCTGAAAAACACCAAAAGAAAGATGCCCAGGGTCCCTGCTCATCTGCGTGAATGTGCCTTAGGCATGCTGCAAGGAGGCATGAGGACTGCAGATGTGGCCAGGGTAATAAATTGCAATGACGCCTAAGACAGCTCTACAGGGAGACAGGACGGACAGCTGATCGTCCTCGCAGTGGCAGATCACGTGTAACAACACCTGCACAGGATTGGTACATCCGAACATTACACCAGGAACGCACAATCCCTCCATCAGTGCTCAGACTGTCCGCAATAGGCTGAGAGAGGCTGGACTGAGGGCTTGTAGGCCTGTTGTAAGGTGATGTCACCAGACATCACCGGCAACAACGTCGCCTATGGGCACAAACCCACGTCACTAGACCAGACAGGACTGGCAAAAAGTGCTCTTCACTGACAATTCGGGGTTTTGTCTCACCAGGGGTGATGGTCGGATTTACGTTTATCGTCAAAGGAATGAGCGTTACACCGAGGCCTGTACTCTGGAGTGGGATCGACTTGGAGGTGGAGGGTCCATCATGGTCTCGGTGTGTTACAGCATCATCGGACTGAGCTTGTTGTCATTGCAGGCAATCTCAACGTTGTGCGTTTCAGGGAAGACATCCTCCTCCCTCATGTGGTACCCTTCCTGCAGGCTCATCCTGACATGACCCTCCAGCATGACAATGCCACCAGCCATACTGCTCGTTCTGTGTGTGATTTCCTGCAAGACAGGAATGTCAGTGTTCTGCCATGGCCAGCGAAGAGCACGGGTCTCAATCCCATTGAGCACGATTGGGACCTGTTGGATCGGAGGGTGAGGGCTAGGGCCATTCCCCCCAGAAATGCCTTGGTGGAAGAGAGTAAGAGTAACATCTAACAGCAAGAACTGGCAAATCTGGTGCAGTCCATGAGGAGGAGATGCACTGCAGTACTTAATGCAGCTGGTGGCCACACCAGATACTGACTGTTACTTTTGATTTTGACCCCCACTTTGTTTAGGGACACATTATTCCATTTATGTTAGTCACATGTCTGTGGAACTTGTTCAGTTTATGTCTCAGTTGTTGAATCTTGTTATGTTCATACAAATATTTACACATGTTAGGTTTGCTGAAAATAAACGCAGTTGACAGTGAGAGGACGTTTCTTTTATTGCTGAGTTTATATATTTTTCTCATCAATTTACACACAATACCCCATAATGACAAAGCGAAAACAGTTTTTTTTAACATTTTTGCAAATTGATAAAAAATCAGAAACATAAATACCTTATTTACATAAGTATTCAGACCCTTTGCTATGACACTCTAATTTGAGCTCAGGTTCACCCTGTTTCCATTGAGATGTTTCTACAACTTGATTCAAGTCCACCTGTGGTAAACTCAATTGATTAGACATGATTTGAAAAGTACAATCCTGTGTTTATAAGGTCCCACAGTTGACAATGCATGTCAGAGCAAACACCAAGTGATGAGGTCGAAGGAATTGTCCGTAGAGCTCCAAGACAGGATTGTGTCAAGGCACAGATCTGGGGAAGGGTACCAATACATTTCTGCAGCATTGAAGGTCCCCAAGAACACAGTGGCTGGCCTCCCTCATTCTTAAATGGAGGAAGTTTGGAACCACCAAGACTTTTCCTAGAGCTTGCCACCTGGCCAAACTGAGCAATCGGAGGAGAAGGGCTTTGGTCAGGGAGGTGACCAAGAACCCAATGGTCACTCTGACAGAGCTCCGGAGTTCCTTTGTGGAGATGGGAGAACGTTCCAGAAAGACAACCATCTCTGCTGCACTCCACCAATCAGGCCTTTATGGTAGAGTGGCCAGACGGAAGCCACTTCTCAGTAAAAGGCACATGACAGCCCGCTTGGAGTTTGCCAAAAGGCACCGAAATACTCTCAGATTCTGAGAAACAAGATTCTCTGGTCTGATGAATCCAAGATCGAAGTCTTTGGCCTAAATGCTAATCGTCACATCTGGAGGAAACCTGGCACCATCCCTAAAGTGAAGCATGGTGGTGGCAGCATCATGTTGTGGGGATTTTTTTCAGTGGCAGGGACTGGGAGACTAGTCAGGATCGAGGGAAAGATGAACAGAGCAAAGTACAGAGAGATCCTTAATGAAAACCTGCTCTAGAGTGATCAGGACCTCAGACTGGGGTGAAGGTTCACCTTCCAACAGGACAACAACCCTAAGCACACAGCCAAGACAACGCAGGAGTGTTTTCGGGAGAAGTCTCTGAATGTCCTAGAGTGGCCCAGCCAGAGCCCAGACTTGAACCCGATCAAACATTTCTAGAGAGACCTGAAAATAGCTGTGCAGCCAGGCTCCCCATCCAACATGACACAGCTTGAGAGGATCTGCAGAGAAGAATGGGAGAAACTCCCCAAACACAGGTGTGCCAAGCTTGTAGCGTCATACCCAAGAAGACTCGAGTCTGTAATCGCTGCCAAAAGTGTTTCAACAAA
This sequence comes from Salvelinus namaycush, assembly GCF_016432855.1. Lineage (NCBI taxonomy): Eukaryota > Metazoa > Chordata > Actinopteri > Salmoniformes > Salmonidae > Salvelinus > Salvelinus namaycush. The sequence continues at coordinate 15,370,353 of NC_052341.1, forward strand.
GTACTGATTAAAGGGTCTGAATACTTATGTAAATGTGATATATTTTTAGGGTTATTTTATTCTTTGCAAACATTTCTAAAAAAGATTTTTTGCTTTGTCATTCTGGGGTAATGTGTGTAGATTGATGGGGGGATGATTTAATAAATTTTAGGCTGTGACGTAACAAAATGTGGAAAAAGTCAATGGGTCTGAACACTTTCCAAATGCACTCTATTTCAAAATTATTTGTTTTTTTTTCTTCTCTATACCAGGGATCATCAACTAGATTCAGCCGCGTGCTGATTTTTTCTTGAGCGAATGGTCGGGGGGACGGAACATAATTACAAATTATTTATTGACTGCAAATTGACCGCAAGAAGCCCAAACAAATATAATATTTGACTAAAACATAATAATTTCAAACCTTTCTTACATTTGTAGACTATCACGTGTCTCTCTATTATTTCACTCATGAGTGGTACAGCGGTCTAAGGCACTGCATCTCAGTGCTTGAGGCATCACTACAGACACCCTGGTTCGAATCCAGGTTGTATCACAACTGGCTGTGATTCGGAGTCCCATAGGGCTCCCAACCCAGCGTCTTCTGGGTTTGGCCGGTGTACTGTAGGCCGCCATTGTAAATAAGAATTTGTTCTTAACTGACTTGCCTAGTTAAATAAAAAAAATAAAAAATGCGTGGGAATACTTGGGAACAGATTTCTTAAATTAAAATCAATTAGAGCTGATTTCCTGGTGTTTCTAAAGTCTTCTATGTCCAACAATAAAAAAGTATATAATTTTTTTTTAAATCATTTTTTTGCTCAGAGGCAAATAATACCACCTGTGGGCCAAATTCGGTCCACGTGCCGCCAGTTTGGGAACCCTGCTCTTTACTCTCAAAAGTCAGATCCAGTCGTTTTTAATTCAGTCTATTTATTTGACAAATATTCCAGATATTATTATTGAACATGATCGCTTGAATCCCTTGTTTAGCCATCAAGCCAATCATATAAATTCCTATAGTCATGATAACTTCCAGTCTTATCCCGTCCGTTACTGTAGATCAGGGGTATTCAACTATTACTCTACGAGGGGATTCTGTTCTACCTGATAATTCATTGCACCCTCCTGGTGTCCCATGACTAAATCTGTCCCTGATTAGAGGGGAACAATTCAAATATGCAGTGGAACTGGCTTCGGGGTCCAGAGTTGAGTTTGAGGGCTGATGAGTTTGATGGATTTACTCAACCGATCAAAGGTAACACATCCACTGTTTGTTCCAGATCAAACAACATATTTGTTGCAGCAAGTTCACATGTTTATTTAGATATATCAGTTTGTTTTTCATTTTGTTGGAACTGAACTAGTGGCTTACCAACCAGACAAACCCTGTCGCTGTCCAATAAATCTGAGTTGCAGATGGGATTCGTTTAACTCTAAATTGCCTTCTAATTCAATGGCTGGCCTTTTGCCTCCCTGCCCTTGCGTGTCCTCTGTGTAGCCCCACTGCTTGGCCTGTTATTTATGTGTGTGATCATCCTGATGGCATGGGCTGCCAATGGTGGCTGCCTGATTAATATCCTCAGCTCTCTCCTTTCCTGCCTTGACTTTGCAGCCTCAGTTAACTTCTGTAGTAACACAGGGGTTCGGGCAGAAAACATAACAATAAAGCCTAATATACTGTGTAGGTGAAAATCAAATCAAGTTTATTCGCCATATGCACAGGATACAGCAAAAATGGTGCAATGAAATGCTTATTTGCGAGCTCCCTCAACATACAGTGGGTATCCAATACAGTGGGTATCATAAAACGCCTTAGATTTTTTTCACAGATGGGATTAAAATGTAATCGTGATTTTCTTTTGGTCATTAGTCTACACAAAATACTTCATAATGTCAAAGTGAAAAGAGAATGCTATACATTTTTTCAAATGAATAAAAATGAATTAACTAAGATAAAGTTGTTCCAAAAATATTCACCCCCTTTGTTTAGGCAAGCCTAAATTAGTTCAGGAGTAAAATTTGGCTTTACAAATCACATAATAAATTACATGGACTCACTCTGTGTGAAATAATAGGGGTTGACATGATTTCTGAAAGGCTGCCCCTTCCTCTGTCCCCCATACATCTGTATGTTACTAGCTCCTAACAATGCAGTTAAATGTCAAAAAAGTACACAAATAAACAAAATGTAAGCAAAAAATACAAAAGAAACAAGCTTGTAGGTCATAGGAAATAATACTACACTCTTAGAAAAAAATGGTTCCCCCGGCTGTCCCCACAGGATAACCCTTTTTGGTTTCAGCTAAAACCCTTTTTTGTTCCAGGTAGAACTATTTTGGGTTACATGTAGAACTCTCTGTGGAAAGGATTTACCTGGAACCAAAATAGGTTCTTCAAAGGGTTCTCCTATGGGGACAGTCGAATAACCCTTTTAGGTTATAGATAGCACCTTTTTTTCTAAGAGTGTAGAAACTGTCTACTCAAATAAAGTACACAATAACACTAAAAGAAACAAAAGAGTGCAAAGTTGACTGGGAGCTAGCAATAGGGCGTCCATCTTCGGCACCAACTTGTCTCATGAAGCCTCTTAAAGAAGGGCAGTGATTGGTGGATGGGCAACAAGAACAAATCAAACATTGAATATCTCTTTAAGCATGGTCAAGTTAATAATTATCCTTTAGACGATGTATTAAACCACTCAGACACATAAAATATACAGTCGTCCTTCTGACCTGAGCTGCAGGACAGGAAGGAAACTGCTCAGAGATGTCACCATGAGGACATTGGGGATTTTAAAACAGCTACACAGTTCAATGGCTTTGACGGGAGAAAACTGAGGATGGATCAACAATATTGTAGTGACTCCATAATAATGACCTAAATGAAAGTGAAAAGAAGAATACAAATATACAGAATAAAAAATATTCCAAAACATGTATTCTAAAGTTAAATAGTATTACTAAAGCAATACTGCAAAAAATCTTTGCAAAGGAATACACCTTTTGGCCTAAATGCAAAGCCTTATGTTTGTGGCAAATCCAACACAACACATCACTGAGTAACTACATCCTTATTTCAAGCATGGTGGTGGCTGCATCATGGTATGTTATGCTTGACATCAACAAAGACTGGGGAGCTTTTCAAGATAAAAAGAAACAAGATTGATCTAAGCACAGGCAAAATCCTAGTGGTAAATTCACCTTTCAGCAGGACATTAACCCACAACACAAGGCCAAATCTACACTGGAGTTGCTAAATTACACTTTTAACTTAAATCTGCTTGACAATCTATGGCAAGAGTAGGTCCCCAACACCTTGACAGAGCTTGAAGAATTTAGAAAATAATAATAGGCCAATATTTCACAATCAAGGTTTGCAAAGCTCTTACAGATTTACCCAAGAAGACTGACAGCTTTAATCGCTTCCAAAGGTGTTTCTAACATGTATTGACTCAGGGGTGTAAATACTTATCTAATCAAGGTATATCAGTAAATTATTACATATATTTTAATCCCACTTTGTAACACAATAAAATGTGAAGAAATCCAAAGAGGGTAAATACTTATGATACACACTGTATATAAAGTGTAGGCTAGTATATAAAGTGTAGGCTAGTATATAAAGTGTAGGCTAGTATATAAAGTGTAGGCTAGTATATAAAGTGTAGGCTAGTATAAAAAGTGTATGCTAGTCTTTGCTGACGTTGCAATGTTTCCATGTGTTGTTATGAGAAATAGCCTATTTGGCTGGGTTATCAGCATGATTATGATAACAGAAAGTAGACTCAGTGAAAGTTGTCTTTAAGGAAAAGTGTTGTAATAATTCATATGTTCCAACTGAGCATACCGTTGCTACAGAGTTGTTACCATTGGAATCTATCCTAAATGATGTATTTATTTCAGCCAATGTATAGCTAGGCCTACAGTAAATAGGCTACTTTTTGTATACATGTACCTAGGTATGATAGTTCCTATTTGTTTATTTCATTATCAAATTGTTTTGCTGAAATGTCCAGTATCAACCATCTTGTATCTTACACCATCATGCAGTGGATCTTTTATATGATCGTAGATGGTTTCATTGAGCACAAAAGGCACTGTGCTGTAATCCAATCAGATCCGGGCATCCCATCCCAATCCAGCCATACCATTTCCCTGATTCATCTCATTCATTACAGCTTCCTGCTGCATGGCCCCTCCCCTCCTCTTCTCTTTCCTGGCAAGATTACACCGTGTAATCTGGTTGCTCCATCAAGATGCAGGGGACTGATGAATGCCAACAATACACACTAGGGTTGCATTCCAAATGTCACCCCATTCCCGCGTTTGACCAGGCACTTTTGACCAGAGCTCTATGGGGCCTGGTCAAAAGTAGTGTACTACCTAGGGAATAGGGTGCCATTTGGGACACATCCCATCCCAGACCCAGCTTCACAGAACCTTTATTACAGGAGATAATGATTATGTGCTGTACTACAAGATTTGATTTGGCTCTGAACCATTCAACCTCTTTTGTGTGATTTTGATATGTGTGATAAAATGTTTTATTACATTGTTATACACCACTTCTTTTTTTGCAGTGGAATTCATATTGGCTCCTGTCTTGTTTCATATTGCCTCTCTAATGATGTCTGGAATAAAGTTGTGGAGGGTCCAAAGTTTAAACCATATCTTGATGCTGTGGATGTGTGTTGAGCTGTAACCTTACCTCAGACCCTGGAGTTCCAGTATAGCAGCCCCCCCAGATGTGATGAGTGACATACAGCCCCAGTAGAACGTTATAGGGCCTCTCACATTAACATTAACAATCAGACTCATTCATAACCATGAGGAGCAGAGCTGGCTGTTCCGCCTCCCCCAGCCCATGATGGGAATAATATTTGTTTATATCATTTAGGAATAATTCATACTGGTCCAATGCAATACGAAGGCTTGGATAGAGGAGAGGAGCCATAGGGAAATTATTTCCAGCATTCAGATCTCGCCATTTCCCTGGCTGGCCATGAGGGCAAAAGGAGAGGTAGTACTGTGATCTATGTTGTTGACCTGGATGGTTTAGATTTAAGGTACTTTGTGGAGATTTCATTCTAATTTATTCAGGTGATAATATCTTCCCTTGGTGACAAATTATGGCTATAATGTCAGTCTTCATGGCATACTTATGTGGAGCACAGGGACGATTTATATAGCTATACATGATAACAGTTGAAGAGTAATGGCTCCAATTGTCTAACAAAGATTGGATAATTGCTTGAGATGCTCGACAGAGGGAAGACAGAAGCTCTGTAGAGGTCAGAAACCCAGACATGCCTCCACTTCCTCCTCTCCCCCCTTCCTCCTCTCCTCTCTGTGTTGTGGGGTCTCCTCTCTTCCTCCTGTACCATATTCTCCTACCCTCTCTTCCTCATCTCATCCTCTCCTCTGTGACGTGGGGTCTCCTCTTCCTCTCCACGATGTAGGGTCTCCTTGCATCCTCCTCTCTCCTACCTTTTCCTCCTCTCTGTGATGTAGGGTCTCCTCGCCTCCTCCTCTCTCCTCCCCTTTCCTCCTCTCTGTGATGTAGGGTCTCCTCGCCTCCTCCTCTCTCCTCCCCTTTCCTCCTCTCTGTGATGTAGGGTCTCCTCACCTCCTCCTCTCTTCTCCCTTTTCCTCCTCTCCTCTCCGTGATGTAGGGTCTCCTCACCTCCTCCTCTCTCCTCCCTTTTCCTCCTCTCCTCTCCGTGATGTAGGGTCTCCTCACCTCCTCCTCTCTCCTCCCTTTTCCTCCTCTCCGTGATGTAGGGTCTCCTCGCCTCCTCCTCTCTCCTCCCTTTTCCTCCTCTCCGTGATGTAGGGTCTCCTCGCCACCTCCTCTCTCCGTGATGTAGGGTCTCCTCGCCTCCTCCTCTCTCCTCCCCTTTCCTCCTCTTCTCTCCTCTCTGTGGTGTAAGGTCTCCTCACCTCCTCCTCTCTCCTCCCTTTTCCTCCTCTTCTCTGTGATGTAGGGTCTCCTCACCTCCTCCTCTCTCCTCCCTTTTCCTCCTCTCCGTGATGTAGGGTCTCCTCGCCTCCTCCTCTCTCCTCCCTTTTCCTCTTCTCCTCTCTGTGATGTAGGGTCATGAGGGGTCTCTCCTCCTCTCCATTCTGTGATGTGGGGTCTCCTATTCTCCTCCTCTTCTCTTCAAGCTGTTGGGTCGACAGCGAGGCAGTTCCAGGACCTCACGAACAGATGGGCACCGTTTGGAAAAACAATGCCCACAAGGCCCAAGAACAATAGGTTGAATTGGAAGGGTCTGCTCAACACAAGGAGCCTCTCAAAGGCCTATACAATGATTTCATCCACAGCTGACGGTGGTCTCAATGTGCAGCTCTTTTATCACTCCACTTTCGCATCTTGAAAAAGACTGTAAACATCCTCTTTGAGAGACAATGAAACAAGAGTAGCCCGTAAAGCGTTATAGCATGTAAAGGTTTTCTTCCAGGGGTGAAGGAGAGGACCAAAGTGCAGCGCGGCTAGTGTTAAACATGTTTAATACAAACACAAGTGAAACACTACAAACAACCTACAAAATAACAAACGTGCAAAACCGATACAGACCTATCTGGTGCAGAACACAAACACAGAGACAGGTAACAAACACCCACAAAATCCCAACACAAAACAAGCCTCCTATATATGAGTCTCAATCAGAGACAACGACTACCATCTGTCTCTGATTGAGAACCCACACTAGGCTGACATAGAAACAGACAAACTAGACACACAACATAGAATTCCCACCCAGCTCACGTCCTGACCAACTAAACACATACAAAACAACAGAAAACAGGTCAGGAACGTGACAGAACCCCCCCCTCAAGGTGCGAACTCCGGGCGCACCCCTAAAACTCAAGGGGAGGGTCTGGGTGGGCATCTGTCCGCGGTGGCGGCTCCGGCGGTGGACGAGGGCACCACTCCACCATTGTCTTTGTCCACCTCCTTAGCGTCCCTTGAGTGGCGACCCTCGCCCCCGACCATGGTCCAGGAACCTTCACCAACTCCCCTCTACAATAGAGGAGACAACTCAGGACAGAGAGGTAGTTCAGGACAAAGAGGTAGCTCAGGACAGAGAGGTAGCCCAGGACAGAGAAGTAGCTCAGGACAGAGGGACAACTCCGGACTAGTGGCAGCTCCGGACTGAGTGGCAGCTCCGGACTGAGTGGCAGCTCATGACTGGAGGGCAGCTCATGACTGGAGGGCAGCTCATGACTGGAGGGCAGCTCATGACTGAAGGGCAGCTCATGACTGAAGGGCAGCTCATGACTGGAGGGCAGCTCATGACTGAAGGGCAGCTCATGACTGAAGGGCAGCTCATGACTGGAGGGCAGCTCATGACTGGAGGGCAGCTCATGACTGTAGGGCAGCTCATGACTGAAGGGCAGCTCATGACTGAAGGGCAGCTCATGACTGTAGGGCAGCTCTGGCAGCTCCTGACTGGCTGGCGTCTCTGGCAGCTCCTGACTGGCTGGCGTCTCTGGCAGCTCCTGACTGGCTGGCGTCTCTGGCAGCTCCTGACTGGCTGGCGTCTCTGGCAGCTCCTGACTGGCTGGCGTCTCTGGCAGCTCCTGACTGGCTGGCGGCTCTGGCAGCTCCTGACTGGCTGGCGGCTCTGGCAGCTCCTGACTGGCTGGCGGCTCTGGCAGCTCCTGACTGGCTGGCGGCTCTGGCAGCTCCTGACTGACGGACGGCTCTAGCGGCTCCTGACTGACGGACGGCTCTAATGGCTCGGGACAGACGGGCGGCTCTAATGGCTCGTGGCAGACGGATGACTCAGATGGCGCTGGGCAGACGGATGGCTCAGACGGCGCTGGGCAGACGGATGGCTCAGACGGCGCTGGGCAGACGGATGGCTCAGATGGCGCTGGGCAGACGGATGGCTCAGATGGCGCTGGGCAGACGGATGGCTCAGACGGCGCTGGGCAGACGGATGGCTCAGACGGCGCTGGGCAGACGGATGGCTCAGACGGCGCTGGGCAGACGGACGGCTCAGACGGCGCTGGGCAGATGGACAGTTCAGACGGCGTTGGGCAGACGGGCAGTTCAGGCGCCGCTGGGCAGACAGGCAGTTCAGGCACCGCTGGGCAGACGGCAGACTCTGGCCGGCTGAGACGCACTATAGGCCTGATGCGTGGTGCCGGAACTGGAGGTACCGGGCTGAGGGCACGCACCTCAGGGCGAGTGCGGGGAGGAGGAACAGGGCTCTGGAGATGCACTGGAAGCCTGGTGCGTGGTGTAGGCACTGGTGGTACTGGTCTGGGGCGGGAAGGTGGCGCCGGATATACCGGACCGTGAAGGAGGACACGCGCTCTTGAGCACCGAGCCTCTCCAACCTTACCAGGTTGAATGGTCCCCGTAGCCCTGCCAGTGCGGCGAGGTGGAACAACCCGCACTGGGCTATGCAGGCGAACCGGGGACACCACCTGTAAGGCTGGTGCCATGTACGCCGGCCCGAGGAGACGTACTGGAGGCCAGATACGTTGGGCCGGCTTCATGACATCCAGCTCGATGCCCAACCTAGCCCTCCCAGTGCGGCAAGGTGGAATAGCCCGCACTGGGCTAAGCACGCGTACTGGGGACACCGTGCGCTTTACCGCATTACACGGTGTCTGACCAGTACGACGCCCTCTCACTCCACGGTAAGCCCGGGGAGTTGGCTCAGGTATCCAACCCGGCTTCGCCACACTCCCCTTTAGCCCCCCCCCAAGAAATTTTTGGGTGAGCCTCTCGGGCTTCCAGCCTCTCTTACGTGCTGCCTCCTCAATCCAGCGCTCCTGGGCTGTGGCTGCCTCCTTCTCCTCCCAAGAGTGGCGATTCTCTCCCACCTTTGCCCAGGGTCCTTTTCCGTTTATGATTTCCTCCCATGACCATTCCTCCTGGTACCGCTGCTGCTGTTGCTGCTGCCCGTTGCCACGCTGCTTGGTCCGGGATTGGTGGGTGTTTCTGTAAAGGTTTTCTTCCAGGGGTGAAGGAGAGGACCAAAGTGCAGCGCGGCTAGTGTTAAACATGTTTAATACAAACACAAGTGAAACACTACAAACAACCTACAAAATAACAAATGTGCAAAACCGATACAGACCTATCTGGTGCAGAACACAAACACAGAGACAGGTAACAAACACCCACAAAATCCCAACACAAAACAAGCCTCCTATATATGAGTCTCAATCAGAGACAACGACTACCATCTGTCTCTGATTGAGAACCCACACTAGGCTGACATAGAAACAGACAAACTAGACACACAACATAGAATTCCCACCCAGCTCACGTCCTGACCAACTAAACACATACAAAACAACAGAAAACAGGTCAGGAACGTGACATAGCATGTTTGAAATTTGGACATTTCGGAGTGGTGACGGATCAGTGTTAGACCACCGTAATCTAACAGTTTGCTGAGGGGATGTACTGTAGGCTATGTCAGTGAAAGCGGAAAATACATCTGGTGCAGGTGGTACATATTTTCTTTGCAAGATGAATTTGCCAGGTTGGCGTCTTCGGGGTAAACAAGACTGGAACATTGCAGCTCTCAGAGAAGACTCATAAAGAAATATTTACCCGCTCAGCTCTTATGAAAACAAATGGAAACACTAAGATAGTGTGTGTTGGACAAGAACTATAAGCACATTTGGAAAATCTTTAAAAAAATTAAAAATAATAATCCTCTATTGGTCATTGGATAAACTCTGAATAACTTCTAATAATTTATGACAAACAAAGTAATATGTCTGGGCAGGGCTGCGTAGGCCTATACTCTGCATGCTATTACTGAGACGGCTATAGCCTAATATCTTGGTTTGAGTTATTTTGTGGGGGGGGACTAATTTCTCCCTAGCAGGAGACCAACCTTGCCCAAATGTGCAGCACCATTGAGATTAAAGGTGAACAAACATGGGAAAGCAGTCATTAGGAAGATTGATGGGCCAGGACTTTGTTAGGGTCTCTTCAGTTGTCTGGGTTGCTGTGAAATCGATGTGGCCAAGCGGCCAACGGGAAAAGGGGGTCTCTATAGCGAATTTCAAATGGCAGAGGAATTTACCCAGCTTGTTAATTTAAACACAGATCCCTGGCGCTCTGCGGTGAAAAGGTGACATGTTGAATCAATTGAAGGTAACTTTGGCCCCAGGTTGTGTAAGCAAAGTGCTGAAGGGCCATTAATAGACTTCAATACTTAGGGGCCTCTCTAAGTCTAACTCCAGTCCAGAGCAGCACCCCATATGGCATTCTACAACGCCCAACAGTCCAACTTAGTTGGTGTTTTTTGTTTTACACGTCCAATGCAGCAGAGAAAGCACTGAGCACAGATCATGAGGAGGACCCCCCCCCCTCCCCCTGTGTGTGTAAAACCCTCTAATAAATGGCCCAGTGAAGTAACATTGGCCTCCTGGACCTGTCATCGCCCCAGTTCATCCTGCCTGATTTACAAGCACTGTCCCACAGGCTTAAGTGCCATCACTAATCCCTTGGGGATGGCCATTTCAACTGCTGTTATGTGGAGTCTGATCTTTAAAAAAGGGGTTAGAAGACAGAGACAGACAGACAGTGACTGGCTGCTACTAAAGTCCCAAGCAGAAACAGATGCAGCGAGATCAGGCCAGGGAGGGAGGGACGCTCCCCTGTTTATAATTGATTTTCAAGGGCAACGTCTTGTTGTCAGAGTTTGTCTAACAAGCCTCCCGGCTGGCGCCGCTGGAGCTCGTCAACTACAGGGTGTCAAATGGAACGGCTATCCCACCCTCCACCCCCCTTCCCTTCTGTTGGAGATGATGGCACCGTTCCGGAATACCGGGATCAGCCATGGAATTAGTCCGAGGCTGGGATTGTCTCTTGTCTTGGTTTCATCTTATGGAGGAGGGAAAATGGAGGCATGATGACATTTGTCCAAAGTATTTTGAGGCAATGAAGTATTTGAAACCTCCCAAACAGGGCTTCTGTTGTTTTACACAGCGATAAAGTGTGCCTGTGTGCTTGTGTGTCTTGTCTCTCAATTCTGCTTTATATCCCAGAAGAACACATATCCGCAGGAAGTAGGGGTGCTGAGAGTGCTGCAGCACCCTGTGATAAATCAAACCATAATTATTATTTTTTAATGCGTTTGAGCCAATCAGTTGTGTTGTGACAAGGAAGGGTTGGTATACAGAAGATACCCCTATTTGGTAAAATACCAAGTCCATATTTATAAGGGCACAAGGCGAGACCCATATGCAGACACAGGAGGCAGATGGTTAGAGGCCAAGATGTTTATTAACAATTCAAAAGGGGTAGGCAAGAGAATGGTCGTGGACAGGCAAAAGTTCAAAACCAGTTCAGAGTTCCAGAGGTACAGAATGGCAGGCAGGCTCGAGGTCAGGGCAGGCAGAATGGTCTGTCAGGTGGGAATGGAGTCCAGAAAAACAGGCAAAGGTCAAAACTGGGTTTTGTTTAAGAGAATAGAAAAGCAGGAGCACGGGATAAACACACTGGTTTACTTGAACATACAAGACGAACTGGCACAGAGAGACAGGAAACACAGGGATAAATACACCAGGGAAAATAAGCAACACCTGGAGGGGGTGGAGACAATCACAGGGACAGGTGAAACAGATCAGGGCGTGACAGTACCCCCCCCCCCCCCCCCCCCCCCCCTCCTAGGGACGCCACCGTCCTACCTGGGCACATAACTGGCTGACCGGGGTGATGGTGGCGAAAATCGGAGATGAGGGCTGGGTCCAGGGTGTCTTTAGCCGGAAAGGCAAATGAAATGGAGGGAAAGTTTATGGAATTCTACCCGGGGGGATAGGTCCCCAGTGGACAGCCATACCCTCTGCCCAACACGATAGCGAGGAGCCAGAGTCCTGTGGCGATCCGCTTGTCGACAATATCTGGAGGTGGTCTTGAGAAGAGGTCTTTTCCAGATACGCCGACAGCGGCGGACGAACATCTGGGCTGAAGGTACGTTGACCTTAACATCTTGCTCTGGGAAGAGCGAGGGCTGATTCCCCTTTCGAATGCTCCATGGGGTTAGTTCAGTAAACCCAGAGGACAGGCTGGATGACGACCCAATAAGAGTGCAGAATGCCTTCCAGAATTGGGACGAGAACTGTGGACCCCGGTCCGAGACAACGTCAATCGTGAGTCCATTGATACAGAAGACGTGCTGCACCATAAGCTGGGACGTCTCCTTGGCTGAAGGTAACTTAGGAAGAGGGATGAAATGGGCGGCCTTGGAGAATCTGTTCACCACTGTCAGAATGGTGGTCTTGCCATCTGACGGAGAAAGCCCAGTGACAAAATCCAGAGAAATATGGGACCAGGGGCGATGAGGGACAGGATGTGGCTGTAGGAAGTCAGACGAATCTTGCCGCGGAGTCTTGCTTTGCGCGCATACCATGCATGCGGCGATGAAGGCTGAGATGTCAGGAACCATGGTAGGCCACCAGAAGCGTTGACGGAGGAAAGCCAGGGTCCGACGATTACCAGGATGACCGGTAAGCCTGGAGGAGTGAGCCCATTCCAGGACCTTAGACCGGACCGCATCAGGCACGGACAGACGGTTATCCCCCCCCCCAAAAAACGAATGTTCAGTTCCCTCCAACCAGTGTCTCCACTCCTCCAGTGCCATCTCGACCGCCAGGAGTTCTCGGTTACCTACGTCATAGTTTCTTTCTGCAGAGTTGAGTCGATGGGACAGGAAGGCACAGGGATGAAGGTTTTGTTCCTGGGCAGATAGCTGGGACAGGATGGCCCCCACTCCAACATCAGAAGCATCAACCTCAACCATAAATTGACGGGACGGGTCCGGATGGATGAGGATGGGTTCTGTTGTGAACCGATGCTTCAGGTCCACAAAGGCTTTGTTGACAGCTGGAGACCATGTAAACGGAACTTTGGGAGAGGTCAGTGCAGAGAGGGGGGCCGCCAGGGTGCTGTAACCACGAATGAAACGGCGGTAGAAGTTAGCAAAACCTGGGAAACGTTGCAACTGCACCCTGGACGTGGGTTGAGGCCAATCCACCACTGCTTTCACCTTTCCAGGATCCATCTATACATTTCCTTCAGCAATGACATATACCAGAAAGGAGATGGGAGAGTGGTGGAACTCACACTTCTCGGCTTTTACAAACAATTGGTTCTCCAGGAGGCGCTTAAGGACCTGTCTGATATGCAGAGCATGTTCTTGGGCAGACCGGGAAAAAAAACAGGATGTCATCAAGGTATATGAACACAAATTGGTTTAGCATGTCCCGGAGCACATCGTTTACCAGAGCCTAGAAGACAGCGCCCCCGTTGGTGAGTACAAACGGCATGACCTGGTACTCATAATGTCTGCTGGCTGTGTTGAATGCTGTCTTCCACTCATCTCCTTCGCCTATCCGAACCAGGTGGTAGGCATGCCGAAGGTCTAGCTTGGGAAAAATAGTGGCCCCCTAGAGAGGTTCAAAAGCCGAGGAGAGGAGTGGTAGGGGGTAACGATTCTTAATCGTAATATCATTAAGACCCCGGTAGTCAATACATGGAGGCAGGGTCTTGTCCTTCTTCTCCACAAAGAAAAACCCTGCGCCGGCAGGAGAAGCAGACAGACTGACAGTCCCAGTAGCCAGAGACTCCTCTATGTACTCCTCCATGGCCTTGGTCTCTGGCCCAGGTAGAGAATATAACCTATCACGAGGTGGTGTGGTGCCTGGGAGGATATCAATGGCAGAGTCATAAGGACGATGCGTTGGAAGGGAAGTAGCCTGTGCCTTGCTGAAAACCTCCAGGAGATCGTGGTACTCTATGGGGACGGTGAAGAAATCCGAGACTTGACTTAAGCCCTGAGGAGGCTGTCTCGGGGAAGGCTAACCTGCTTTGAGGCAATGGGAATGGAAAACGGACTCCAACCCACGATTGAACTTGTGGTCCAATCAATAACAGGGTTGTGTTTTTTTAAGCCAAACAAATACCAAAACAACTGGAACCTGGGGAGACTCAATGAGAAGCAGCTGTATAGCCTCACTGTGATTTCCTGAAACCCGTAGATTAACAGGAACAGTGTTGTGGGTAACTACCAATGGAGTGGCCATTCAGTACTCTAGCGTCCCTGGGAACAGAGAGAAGTTGAGTGGGAATACCTAATTCAGAAACGAGAGTAGCATCCATAAAACTCTCATCTGTCCCAGAGTCAATGAGCACCCGTAGAGATTTAGACTGGTCTCCCAACAGCAGTATAACAAAGGAGGGAGTACGGTTAACCTCTCTTGGGTACGTGAGACGTTAGCGTCCCACCTCTTCAACAGCCAGTGAAACTGCTGGGTGCCAAATTCAAATACAGAAATACTCATTATAAAAATTCAGAAAACAAAACATATTTTACATAGGTTTAAAGATTAACTTCTTGTGAATCCAACCACGGTGTCAGATTTTAAAAATGCTTTACGGCGAAAGCATACCTTATGATTATTTGAGAACATAGCCCAGCAGACAAATCATTAGAAACAGTAATCAGCCAAGTAGAAGAGTTACACAAGTCAGAAATAGAGATAAAATGAATCCCTTACCTTTGATGATCTTCATATGGTTGCACTCAGCAGACATTCATTTACTCAATAAATGTTCCTTTTGTTCTATAAAGTCTTTTTATATCCAAAAACCGTTTTGTTCGAACGTTTTCTTCAGTAATCCACAGGCTCAAACGCAGTCAAAACAGGCAGACAAAAAATCCAAATTGTATCCGTAAAGTTCATAGAAACATGTCAAACAATGTTTATATTCAACCCTCAGGTTGATTTTAGCCTAAATAATCGATAATATTTCAACCGGACAATAACGTCGTCAATATATAAAAGGTAAACAAGAAAGGCACTCTCTCGGTCTCGCACATGAAAAAGCTCTGTGACACTTTAGGGTCCACTCATTCAGACTGATCTTACTTCCTTATTTTTTAGAATACAGGCCTGAAACAATTTCTAAAGACTGTTGACATCTAGTGGAAGGCATAGGAACTGGAATTTGAGTCCTAAATCAATGGATACTGTAATGGCATTGAATAGAAAACTACAAAACCACAAAAAAAAACTACTTCCCGAATGGATTTTTCTCAGGTTGTCGCCTGCCAAATCAGTTCTGTTATACTCACAGACACTATTTTAACAGTTTTGGAAACTTTAGAGTGTTTCCTATCCAAATCTACCAGTTATATGCATATCATATCTTCTGGGCCCGAGAAGCAGGCAGTTTAATTTGGGCATGCTTTTCATCCAAAATTCCGAATGCTGCCCCCTACCCTAGAGAAGTTAATTAAGAAGATTCCCAGTTTGGCTTACCAGAGTACTTGTGACTACTATAGAGATAGGTCTCTTAACTGGGCAGGTGGCTATATAATGTCCTGCAGCCCCACAGTACAGACAGCTGTTGGAACTCAGCCTATGTGAACGATCCTTAGGCGATAATCTAGCTCGGCCCAGTTGCATTGGTTCCGGAGTATCTGACTCACCCGTCGCTGATGATTCTCGAGGGAGCTTGGGTTGCTTCGGATCCTCTCTGAAAAATAGCCTTCAGGGACTTCCGGATTCCTTTGAAGATGAGCGAGCCACTGCGGATGAACGAGTGTGACCCAGGCCAGACCTCCTCTCACTCCTGCTTTCCCTTAGCCGGTCATCAATTTTAATGGTGAGGGCGATGAGGGAACCGAGGTCCACCGGCAATTCGAGGTCCACCGGCGGCTAGCTCATCCTTTATCTCCTCAGATAGTCCGTGAAGGAAGGTATCAAAAAGGGACTCCGGATTCCAGGCACTCTCGGCGGAAGGTCAACAGCATAGTCTACCACACTACGAGAATTTTGACGTAAATCCAGCAGTTTATGGGCCGCCTCTCTCCCGGATACCGGAGAATCGAAAACCTTTCTCACCTCTGCCATAAAGTCCTCCAGATTACGACAAATCGCGGATTGTTGCTCCCAAACAGCTGTCACCCAGGAGAGCACCCTTCCCGACATTAGCGTAATAATATATGCTATCTTAGATCGGTCTGAAGGAAACGAAGATGGCTGTAGCTCAAAAATAAGTGAGCATTGAGAAAGAAAGGCTGTACAACCTCACCACTCACAAGGAAAACGCTTCTGAGTGGTTGGGGGTTTTCTGAGGTTTTAGGCTGCCTATGCGCTAACTCCCTGAATTGCTTCATATTAGTCTTAAACACCTGGTCGTAGCGTTCCGTCAGGGAACGAAGCCCTTCCAGAAGGTCCTGAAGTTGTTCCAGAAAAACAGGCAAATGTCAAAACTGGGAGGAATAGTAAAAGAGAATAGAAAAGCAGGAGCATGGGAAAAACATGCTGGTTGACTTGAACATACAAGACAAACTGGCACAGAGAGACAGGAAACACAGGGATAAATACACCAGCGAAATAAGCGACACCTGGAGGGGGTGGAGACAATCACAAGGACAGATGAACAGATCAGGGCGTGACAATATTATGGAAAGAACCGCTCAAATAAGCAAAGAAAAACGACAGTACATCATTACTTTAAGACATGAAGGTCAGTCAATCCGGAACATTTCAAGAACTTAAAATAGTCGCAAAAACCGTCAAGCACTATAATGAAACTGGCTCTCATGAGGACCGCCACAGGAAAGGAAGACCCAGAGTTACCGTTGCTGCAGTTCCTGAGTGGCGCAGTGGTCTAAGGCACTGCATCTCAGTGCTTGAGGTGTCACTACAGACACCCTGGTTTGAATCCAGGCTGCATCACAAACGGCTGTGATGGGGAGTCCCATAGGGCGGCGCACAATTGGCCCAGCGCCATTCGGGTTTGGCCAGGGTAGGCCGTCATTGTAAATAATAATTTGTTCTTAACTGACTTGCCTAGTTAAATAAAAAATTTTTTAAAGTTCATTAGAGTTACCAGCCTCAGAAATTGCAGCCCAAATAAATGCTTCACAGAGTTCAAGTAACAGACACATCTCAACATCAACTGTTCAGAGGAGACTGTGTGAATCAGGCCTTCATGGTTGAATTGCTGCAAAGAAACCACTACTAAAGGACACCAATAAGAAGAAGAGACTTGCTTGGGCCAAGAAACACGAGCATTAAACCGATGGAAATCTGTCCTTTGGTCTGATGAGTCCAAATTCTAGATTTTTGGTTCCAACCGCTGTGTCTTTGGGAGACGCAGAGTAGGTGAACGGATGATTTCCGCATGTGTGGTTCCCACCGTGAAGCATGGAGGAGGAGGTGTGGGGGTGTTTTGCTCATGACACTGTCTGTGATTTATTTAGAATTCAAGGCACACTTAACCAGCATGGCTACCACAGCATTATGCAGCGATACGCCATCCCATCTGGTTTGCGCTTAGTGGGACTATCACCTCCAGGCTGTGTAAGGGCTATTTGACCAAGAAGGATGAAGGAGTGTTGCATCAGATGACTTGGCCTCCACAATGACCCGACCTCAACCCATTTGAGATGATTTGGATGAGTCGGACCGCATGGTGAAGGAAAAGCAGCCAACAAGTGCTCAGCATATGTGGGAACTCCTTCAAAACTGTTGGAAAAGCATTCCAGGTGAAGCTGGTTGGGAGAATGCCAAGAGTGGGCAAAGCTGTCATCGGGGCGAAGGTTGGCTTCTTTGAAGAATCTAAAATCTAAAATAAATTTTGATTTGTTTAACAATATTTTTGTAACTACATGATTCCATATGTGTTATTTCGTAGTTTTGATGTCTTCCCTATTATTCTACAATGTAGATAATAGTAAAAAATTAAGAAAGACCCTTGAATGAGTAGGTGTGTCAAAACTTTTGACTGGTACTCTATATATATTTTATTTTATTTATTCCCCCCCACAAAATTAGCGAACTAGGCCTCTATTAATCCTGTATTAGCATACTCCTGTGATTTGGATCTCTTGATTGAATCTCATCATAATGTCTCTGAAATGGTCATTCAGAGGAAAATTAATTGTCCATCTGTCTCCAATCTATTAGTCCTTTATTTGGCTGTTTTCACTTGAAATTGTTTCCCTTCTGTTTTATGAACTGGGTGAGAACGAGACTGTTTTCTTCCATTTCACTTTATTATCTTGGTTTGGATTCTAGCTGGACCTGTGGCTGTAACTAGGTGGAGGGCCTTGAGGGTAGTTCCATGTGGTGCTGGAGAAGGTGACAGCCTGTGGACCTCTAGGGTCAACGAGTCCAGCCCATAAGCCAGAACCATACTCCATACTGGGTCTAAAAGGGTTACCCCAGAGCCACTATTCTGTTCGTGGTCTATTTGGTTTGGCTGAACTCTCACTGTCAGTCCAGGGTTTGAGGCCACGCACAGGGAAACGTTGCAATGAAGTGCCCACAAATTTGTCAAAAGGAAGAGGGGGAAAAGTACCACAGCACATGAGGTTTCTGCTGGGGTCACAGCAATGTCTCCATATTTCTCCACATCCATCCAGAGAGATTGCCTGCATGCGTACTGCAACCCCTGGCTTGCTTCAATGTGGCTTTCCCATCAGTCTGTACACATGTTATTTATCTACCCTAACAAGTTCAAATTGGCTTGTATTTGTCCAACAACGGAGCCTTGCTGTTTCAGGGGGCGTGGCGGGGGTTAGGTGGAAGTTGGGTGGGGGAGTGGGAGGGGGGAAGCCACCTCTGTCTGGAGTATAAGGTGAGGATGTGGAGAGGACGAGAGGAGAGCAGTCTCTGCAACACTGTCGCCCCTGGTATATTCATCCTGTTAAAAAAGAGGACAAAGCTGAAACTGGTCCCATGTCCAATTCTCCTCAGTGTCCAAGAGTAATCAACTGTGTCATCCTTGTCATAAATCTCGTCTGACCAGCGGTGGCTCCCGGCCCAGATGGGAATGAGCTCTCTTCACTCGTACTCTCCTCCATGTCATAAATCCACAACCATCTATAACAGAATCTGTTTTCTCTGCTGTGTATTTCCCCTGAACGACCCGAGGGATGCGGGAATAAGCAAGG
The DNA here is from genome assembly GCF_016432855.1 of Salvelinus namaycush. Taxonomy (NCBI): domain Eukaryota; kingdom Metazoa; phylum Chordata; class Actinopteri; order Salmoniformes; family Salmonidae; genus Salvelinus; species Salvelinus namaycush. The sequence goes on from NC_052341.1 coordinate 15,389,281, forward strand.
ATATTGCAAGACCGCAGTCTCCTCCTGAAAGAGTCAATAAGCAAAATGGACTATGACTATATTCTCTTCCTAGCTGCTGAAATAAAATTGGATTTTTGAGGCGATGTTGGTGTGCGATTTAATGCAGATTCCAAAGCTTGGGCTCTGTACTGTCGCTGGAATCACAACAATAGAAAATGATGAGAACAACATGCATGCTTTCAATTACTGCATTCTGTACATTTCATTTTTAAGCTTACTTTTTTAAATGAAATTAGTTTTAGTCTATAAACATAGCTAAATAGTTCTGATTATAGGACTCGACCAATGTCTCTACCACAATAGTAAACTTAATAACAACTAAAGCTTTCATTCACATATATGGAAAACATATCTGTCTAACTGCTTGTCCCTTTTTTATCCCTCTTAGGTAAAACAAACAGAATTCACAGACATGGAGAATCGACGAAAAACAAAAACAGATCCTGTAGTAAAATGTCATTTTTATAGAAGTCTGTCCCCAGTTTGTCTGATGTTTATTGGTTTCAGAGTGAGATAATTTCTCATCAATAAAACCATAACCTAATCCATGCTGTTTTCAGTTTGGATTTCAGAAACAGCTGCGGATGTCTCCATAACCCAGTTTTACATCCCTGGGTAAACTAAATGTCCCTTTTATATGATCAAATGTATTCATTTGGGGACACTAGATTTAGGCTACATGAAACCAAGCTTTTCTGTATAATATCAATATCAAGCATACTGTTTGCAGAATATTCCCCTGTACAACAGATATGTGAGGTTCAGCTCTATTTGATAGTTGGACAAATATGTGGGCTTGATTTCAGTATTGATGCAATCCACCTGGTCCTTCATGCTGGTCTTGTACCAGCACGTTTCCAATGAAGAGGTTTGAGTATTGTATAGACCACCATTGTGGCTGTGTACCAATACCAAATGGCACCGTCCCTTTATAGTGCACAATTTTGCACACAAGTAGTGCACTACATAGGGAATAGGGTGTCATTTGGGAGTCAACACCACTGTGACCCCAGGTCAGTGTGCATTGTTAGCCTTATGAAGGTTTAGTCTGAGCAGCTGTGGTCCATGGAGTCCTGTCTGTCGCAGTGTGACAGCTAGGGAGCATTCCTTGATTCTGCTCTCATTCAACAGGGACCAAGCTGTTTCACACATTACATTACAGAACTCCCTCTCTGCCTCACGGAGTGACTGCACAGCACCCCCTGTACTGATGGTGTAAGACTGTATTGTACATCAGGTACCACCGACCCCCACTCCACCCTGATTCAATGGTGGTGTACTGGCTGTACTCTACATTACCACGACCCCCACCCAGCCTCATCCCTGATCCACTGGTGTTCTACTGACTGTAGTCTACATCACTTAATTTACCAATACCAGGGTTGGGGAGTAACTGATTACAATTATTATTTTTTTGGTTATGTTACCAGCTATAATATCGCAATAAGATTACAGATACTTTTGAAAAACTAGATGATTTCTTCTTGGATTCATTTTTAAATTCAGAAAGGATGTTTGTGGAAAAATTCATTATGACACATTTCTGTTTTCTCAATGACATTCAATTCAGCATTGAAGTTTAAGTTTGTTCCATCTGAGTGAGTCTGACCACAAGTCAGAGACCACTAAAATGATATTGCCTCTTAAGGGGTAAGTAATCCAAAAGTAACGTTACTGATTACATTTTTGGACAGGTAACTAGTAACTGTAAAGGATTACATTTAGAAAGTAACCAACCCAACCCTGTGTAAGGAACGACGCTGCAGAAGAGAAGCAGGTACGGGGAGTTGACATTTCATTTGGAACGGACATGCAACAGGACAGGAACAGCGTCAGAACTGGGAAACACAAAGACAGATGACAATCAATGCAGCAGCGGGTAACAGAGCTGGGGAACTGACAAATATAGGGGGGTAATAAACAGGTGATTGAGTCCAGGTGAGTCGAATATCGCTGATGTACGTGATGAGGGAAGGCAGGTGTGCATAATGATGGTGGCAGGAGTGCGTAATGCAGGGCAGCCTGGCACCCTCGATCGCCAGGGGGAAAGAGCGGGAGCAGGCGTGACAGTACCCCCCCTCTAGGGGCGTCACCCGGCGTCCCACCTGGGCGAGTGTGACGGGCCGGCCGAGGCACAGGTGCTGGACAAGCCGGCTGGGCGTGAAATCCCGATGAACCGGTAAGAGGCGTGGGAGCCTGGCGAGCCGGCTGAGGCATAGGAGCATGACGATCTGGCTGAGGCATGAAAGCCTGTCAATCCCTCTGAGGTGTGGGACCCCGATGATCCGGCTGAGGTGTAGCTGTCTGACGAGCCGGCTGGGAGTAAAAACCTGATGATCGGGCTGAGGCCTGACGTGGGATGGGTGCATTCTGAGCCAACCGGGGCAAGGAAACCTCTCGAGCCGGCTAGGGCATGGAAGCCCGACGATCCAGCTAAGGCACCCCCGGTTCCATCGGCGGCAGCCCCCGGACCCGACATCAACACCAACCGAACCGCCAGTATTCCCCGATGCTCCATTTGAAGGCTGCTGCATTCTATAAGGAACGACGCTGCAGAAGAGAAGCAGGTACGGGGAGTTGATATTTCATTTGGAACGGACATGCAACAGGACAGGAACAGCGTCAGAACTGGGAAACACAAAGACAGACGACAATCAATGCAGCAGCGGGTAACAGAGCTGGGGAACTGACAAATATAGGGGGGTAATAAACAGGTGATTGAGTCCAGGTGAGTCCAATATCGCTGATGCGAGTGACGAGCAAAGGCAGGTGTGCGTAATGATGGTGGCAGGAGTGCGTAATGCAGGGGAGCTTGGCGCCCTCGAGCACCAGGGGGGAAGAGCGGGAGCAGACGTGACACCCTGACCACGACCCCGACCATGATCCCGACCCTCACCCCCGATCCACTGATGGTCTACTGAATGTACTGTAGCTACATCATTCATCACCCCGTTCCATAACCACTACCCCTTTTGTTACTCCAGTTCCTCCAGTCGCCTCGACCCCCTCTTCGTTCAGAGGAGAAAGTGACAGAATGACAGAGTACACCAGAGGGGCAGAAAACAAGAGGATCCTATCAGTGCATGAATTGAATTACCCCTCCAACGGTTTGGGATAATGAGGAAAACGTAGATATGTAATGGTATCGCATAATTCATTCATTGCACTTTTTCTCATTTAAACTTCTCTCTTTACCCCATCCTCCTCCCCTCTTCCGCCTCCTTCCCTCCCTCCTCCTCACTCCCTTCCCTTTCTTTTTTATATGACACTACATTTCTCTGAACTATGGTTAATAATTTATTTGTAATAGAAAATGTTTTTCTATAGGCAATTATCTGCGTGCCATGCGTGTCACTGAGATGGAATGTGCAGGCCTCGGCCCGGGAGGGAGCACAGCACAGGTGGTTGAAATCAGCTATATGTTGTGTTCTCTTCCTCTGCACCTAGTTGATCTTTTCTTCTGCAGTAATGGATCGCAAAGTGGCACTGCACTGTAGTTAGTTTCCTGTCCTTCCTCCAGATTGGTGGCTTGAAGGCTGTGGGCTCGAGCCCAGCATTGCTTCTGTGCTTTGAAGAGGACCAGGGACCAACAGTTCTGGATTAGTTTTAGAATGAAACCGAAATGTGGTGTTAGATTGAAGCACCAACAGTTTTTTTTGTTTGCTAGTTTTTCAAACATCCCCATACATGCACACAATAGAAATTAGTGCAGGACAAACAACATTCAACATATTGTTTTTCAAACTAGCTAATAATATATGTTGTTTGTCCTGCACAATTTCTTAATAAGGGTTGGCGATCTGACATCAGATGTTCAACATTTCATGAAGATTTTTTTGGTCAGAAAAGTTGCTTATTTTGGCCTACTTTATGAGGTGGTTTCAAAATGTATTTTAGCCAGTGACCTATGTATCTATATGTATACCTCTCTTGCTAAGTGTCTTTCAGAAGACCTCTGGGTTCATTTTACCTCATTTACAGCTCATTTAAATGTTTCATTAGGCTGAATTCCCCTGCTTATTACAATAAACTGACCATGGTCTGGCTGTCCACTTCATTTTACACATGGTGTGTGCATGTGTTTGTGCATGTATGTGGATGGAGGTTAGAAGTGGTTGTTTGAAACGTGATGCTGCAGGGGCCAATTAGATCCTTATAAAGGCACTCTTTCATGTCCTGTACCCTTCCAGACTTTGTCCCAAATTGAGTGCACTACTTTTGACCAGGGCCCATAGGGTCCTCTGTAGCTCAGTTGAAGCATACTGCTTGCAACGCCAGGATAGTGGGTTTGTTTCCCGGGGTTGCCCATACATAAAATGTATGCACACATGACTGTAAGCTGCTTTGGATAAAAGCATCAGTTAAATGGCATATACTATTATAATTAGGTTGTGCACTTTAAAGGGAATAGGGTTGTCATTTGGGACACCTGCCTGACTTGTCCAGCCTGAATCAAGTGCTTCCTTATGCCAAAGTGTTTACCTACTACTTAAGAAAATGAAACAAGCCTCTCAGTGAGTAGGTGTTGGGTGAAGACATGTATAGTGTGCGAGTGTATGTATATGTATATGAAGGTGTCACTCAAACACCTGCGGCTTTCAAGAGAAAATAGTCACAGTGTCATGATGTGTTTCTCCTTCCTACCTAAATGACCCTCTCTCTAACTGCGTTGCCCTTTCCTCACTGAAGACCAGTTTCTCATCGCTGAAGTAGAGAGACCCGTGAGGAGATTTCATAAGGCATAGATGGATGTTGACATCAGCAGAACACATTGGATTCATTTTGTTTTTATAGGTTCTCAAACTTTATTCTGTTTCTGTTTAGAACTAAAAGTTCCAGGTGGATTTGTCATTATGTGGAGGCTCAGCCGGCTAGACAGATATTTGGAAGGGAGGAGAACGAGAGGGATACCGACGGACATTCCATATACTCAGCAATGCTGGGATATTTTATAGGGCTGTGGTTCTCCTGTGACCCGGACGGTCAGTGAATAAGAGCCCTATGACCTAACCACCCGTCCCCCTCTGGAACATCAGCAACACCCTACGTCTGTCAATATCTGTATCGGGTCGGATGCTCTCCACAAGGGTACACCAAGCTGAGAAGGTAAAGATGTCCACACATGTTCCTTACTACTGCCTCACAAATGATGTCTGTGTCACAAATGGCACCATATGCTCTATATTTCACGGAGCCTTGATCAAAAGTAGTGCACTCTGTAGGGAATAGGGTGCCATTTGGTATGTAACCTATATCACTGGGTCATAGGAGGAGGTGACCTAGGATATCTCCGGTGTTCTCCCCTGGATTTTTCTATCAAGGTGGTGGTGATTATCGATGTGAGGGGGAGGCCCGGAGGCCTTTGGACTCAGAGAGCCTTAAATGATAACAAATAAAATAGCAAAGTGAGGAGACTTTGCTATATGAATTTCACGTGATCACTTGTGGAGTGTTCCAAAAACACATGTTTTCATGTGATCACGTGATCTTTTGTGAAGTTAATGTGATAACATGTGACAACATGTAAAGCAACGTGGTAACATTAAACTACACATGTTTTAAAACATGCTCACATGTCAAATGTTCGAAAAACATGATTTCACGTGAAATTGCAAGTGAATTCATATGATTTTTCTGTAAGGGAAGCCCATGTGTGAGCACATACAACAAGAAGCCTCCTATAAACAGTGGAGGGTTAATTTGATTTAAACTGAAATGGAAACTTGTTGTGACCTCTGTGAATTACAAACTGCTGTTTGCTGGGCCTGGTAGCCAGGTTGAGTACTGTAGTTTTTTTTTACTGCAGTGGTCCATCATGTCCAGCTGTTTTGCTTTTAGCAGGATACAGCAGGGCTCTTTGATAGTCTGGCCATTTTGTTACACTTGCAGCTCATCAGGCTACAGTCTGGATTTTGAGAAATTGTTAGCAGGTTTGAAACACCTGTGTTCTGTTCCCCCAGCTCCATGTTGTTCCCCCAGCTCCATGTTGCTTCCCCAGCTCCATGTTGTTCCCCCAGCTCCATGTTGTTCCCCCAGCTCCATGTTGTTCCCCCAGCTCCATGTTGTTCCCCCAGCTCCATGTTGTTCCCCCAGCTCCATGTTGTTCCCCCAGCTCCATGTTGTTCCCCCAGCTCCATGTTGCTTCCCCAGCTCCATGTTGTTCCCCCAGCTCCATGTTGCTTCCCCAGCTCCATGTTGTTCCCCCAGCTCCATGTTGCTTCCCCAGCTCCATGTTGTTCCCCCAGCTCCATGTTGCTTCCCCAGCTCCATGTTGCTTCCCCAGCTCCATGTTGTTCCCCCAGCTCCATGTTGTTCGCCCAGCTCCATGTTGTTCCCCCAGCTCCATGTTGCTTCCCCAGCTCCATGTTACTTCAGTGCTCTCTGTTTTATAATGAACAAAGAATGTTTTAGATGGCGCTTTCAGATGGGTATTTTTTCCTTCCTTTATTTTCCTACTGTATGATTTATTTGTGTAATTAATCTAATTATTTATTAGCTTGTTATGAGATGGAAAGAATGTTGACTGGAAGAATTTTCCATACAGGTTGTGTGTGGCTGGGCAATATGTTATGTGCTCAGTTGTTCTTCATACTCTGTTTGCTCTTTTTTGAGATGACGTGAGATAGCAACAGTAGAAGTAGAAGAAGACCTCCGCAGATGCTCTCTGTTTGTGTGGTCTACTGGGACACATCACCAGGGAGTAAGGGAAACCCCCCTCCATGTACCCCCCCTCCTGCCCCCTGCACCAATCCCAGGAGCCTGAGCCTCAGGAGACAGGAGGGAATTGGAGAGGATTGTTCATGTTTTGCCACCGTAGCGTTTCGACCTCTGCTCACCGTGTGAGGGGCGTCCATCAACTGCCTGTCTCTCTGATTGATTTATCAGCATGGAGGAATGGTGTTCTCACGACACCCATGTGTAAGTGTGGCTCACCGCTCTCACCCACATAGAGTATCCGCTCTCTTCTTCAGGACAATTCAACCTATTCAACTGTCTAAAAGGAATCAGAAATCACTGATTGTGTTTATAACCTAGGGCCATTTTTCTTCCTCCTTCACAGAAGGACAAGGTGAGGCTTGTTCCTGAAAATGTGAATGTGTAAACAAACATAGTTTTCACTGTGATGCTCCCAGGCATGACAATATTATTCTATTCATCTTTGTTAACAAAATTACTTAATCATGTTAAACAGTTTAAACTGCTCAATAAGACACTCTGGTTGGTCAAACTGTTTCTTAGATATCTGTACACAAATACAATGTTTACTGGCAGTGTTTCAAGCTTTAAACCTTCATGGAAAAATGACTCCCAATGTCTCACCTCCAATTCTGAGAACAGAGCTGAGAGTGATTGCATGTTGTAGGCTAAAGACAGAGCACAAACGCAGTGAAACAAAACAGTCCCATATAAGCATTGACTACCAGGACCACATAACTAAAATCCATCCATCCAGCACCGATATTTGTGCCAAAAGCAAATCTGTTTGGTGGAGCTCAGTAATGGATGGGGTGCATGAATAGAACATAGAGACAGGTCCAACCGAACGCAACCCTTCTCTCCCTTACCATGAATGGCTATCTTTGGCTCTGAACAAGCTTAGACATTTTAATTGGCCAATATGGTTCTTTGGAGCATGATTGGGATTCTGGAATTCCACGGGGTTGCGGAATTAGTCCATCATTAGGCATTACAGGAGGCTGTGCCAGTGGGTTGGAGCCCGTTCAAATGGGGCCTTCTGGAGTTGGCGGGCCAATCAATTGGCTGGGGTTTGGGGAGGTAGAGAGAGCTTTGTCTCAGAAAGGAGTGAGACTGTGTCAGGGAGACTGGTAAGAGATGGAGGTCAACAATATGATTGAGACTAGGCCTCTTAGCATCAATCAAGTCTCTTCATCTCTCCTCTCAAGAGGAGACGGGCTATTATGAGGCTACACTGGAGAGTTTTATTCTAACTAGTGCTGAGAGCCTTCGTTCAATGGACAGCTATTCAAGAGAAATGAGAACTTGACAGGATCAATGATGGCCTTGTGCGTCTGCTCAAACACTTGATGTAGTGGCATGTTGGATCAGTCTACCCTCTTTCTTTGACATCTCACTACCGCTCTCTGATTTCAAAACTACTATTCTACACGTGACATTCTGTTTCCCACTTCTCCCTCACTGGACTACACGACCAGGAAGTGTGTGTCTCATCATTCTTCATGCAGTACCGGACAAAGATCCCCAGTTGTCCTCTCCACAGCCATCCTCTGTTTGCCCTGTAGAGGAAATGCATTACATATCATTTTAGTTCTTATATGAACTACTGTATATATTCACTAGAGCAGCACATTTATCATAAAACCACCAATATCCTTTATATCCATCTAGCGCAGTGGTCACCAACCAGTGAGGCATTCCTAGTCGATCGCCCAATTTTTCTGTGAAAACAACAACGATAAAGCCTTGCGTTCCTTTTAATTTTATTTGTCTCATGCAGTTGGCGGTAGGTGCACCTGATTCAGCTGCCCTGCGTGGCGGGTAGGCGAAGTGTTCCCATTTGGAACAATTTCATGTGTCTGAAGGTACAAACTCTGCCTTCCTGGCGGGCCCAGAGAGCAAATACAGTGCACTATTGGCCAACTGCTGGCCAATCGGATGGCTCAGATTACTGTGTCTGTAGTAACGTTGCGGGCATAGAAGAAAGTTTCGTCAAAGTTGATACTGTGAGATTTAAAAACTTTTAAAAACTTTTAAAACCATGACTAGAGACAAACCCAACAACTACAGCAAAGAGCTGATGATTTTATGAGTGAGTTAATGTTTAAGCACTGACAGCACTTTTTATTCAACACTTTTATAAGCCATAAAATGCACGTTCTTCCTATTTCCACTCAGCGCTACAACAAACACTGCAGCTGTAATGTACATAGCCCATCCAACTACCTCATCCCCATACTGTATTTATTTATCTTGGTCCTTTGCACCCCAGTATCTCTACTTGCACATTCATCTTCTGCACATCTACCATTCCAGTGTTTAATTGCTATATTGTAATTACTTCGCCACCATGGCCTATTTATTGCCTTACCTCCCTTATCCTACCTCATTTGCACACACTGTATATAGACTTTTATACTGTATTATTGACTGTATGTTTGTTTATTCCATGTGTAACTCTGTGTTGTTGTATGTGTCTAACTGCTTTGCTTTATCTTGGCCAGGTCGCAGTTGTAAATGAGAACTTGTTCTCAACTAGCTCACCTGGTTAAATAAAGGTGAAATAAAAAATAACATAAAAAATGAGTGAGTAGGAAAGTGTATCGATAAGCTTGTGTTGTTGGGTCTTTTTTAAAAACAAGGAATATTTCACTTTCTCTGGTCATAGTAGTAACAACATGAATTTGTGAATGATGCAGAAATAATGCGGTGCGACTCGAGTTTCACCATCAGCTGGAAGACAGTGTCCCTTTTTGGTCCGTGTCAGCGGAGGAAAGGGGGAGTGTGTGCTGCTCTCTCCCTCTGCTGAGACGGACCATCAGATGCAGGCACCATCAGCCCATTAAAATGCAAAGCAAATGATTTAAATGTATGCTCACTCAGCTGTGCTTCACAAGTAATATAACAATGGATCTATTACTGGTGGGATCATATAGCCTACCTCAATTTTTTCAATATAATTTTAAAAGACCAATTATTATTCTTTCACCTCTTCCACACTAACTTTGCGGAATTCAAAGCTACAGTGCTTGTCTTTCATTATTCGGTATGGTCGGCATCAATAAGAAGGCTCAGCATTTTATTGTTTGCATGTCATGCCTGAGTTTGCTAATCTTGTCAACAGAAAAGTTATTAAAGGGGTTGGCAATATCAAAGGGTTTGTTATGAATGAGCCATCAGCCTCAATGAAGGATGGAGTTGTTAGATTTTCTGCCTAGAATATAATTTAAGGTACTCCAGAGCATTTTTGCTATCATTCTTTATATCATTTATCTTTGTTCCATAGTATATTGTTTCCAAGAGGCTTCTAAACAGCTTCTACCCCCAAGCCATAAGACTCCTGAACATCTAGTCAAATGGCTACCCAGACTATTTGCATTGCCGCCCCCTCCCCTCTCCACACCACTGCCACGCTCTGTTGTCATCTTTGCACACTTTAATTAACTCTACCTACATGTACATACTACCTCAACTAAAATGGTATATCACACACAGGCCCTTGAATGTTTTGGTACACCTACTAGAGAGCTCTTCTTTGTCTACACCCATTCAGCATCGTTCACACCCTCTTAAGCCTTAGCCCCACCCATCTCTTTAGGGATTCACATATGAGGCCACGTGCTAAACAGAGTGAGAATGGTAGTGTACTAAACAACCAAAGATTTCAAGACTAAAGACTGGTTTATACTACGTCTATCGACATGTCTGTAGACAGTTGTTGTAGTGTCATCATGAACATCAAACTTGCCATTGTCGTTATGAAAAAGTATAAACACAAAAACAACAGGCTGCATGACATCAGCAGCCTGGTGTTCCAAAATAGCATAACTGGTGTATTTTAACAACAATAAAAATGAATTGAATATGTCAATCTAGCAAGCCAGGCAACTAAAAGCAACATTCTAAGCAATGTTTTTGTTCATTTTTAACTTGTTAGCTAGCTAGCTAACGCGAAATAATGACCATATCATAGCTGACAACATCTTAACTTTAGCTAATTTTTATTCATTATTACAGGAAAATAAACTCACAACAGATCATTATTTACAAGTTAATGGTAAACTAATTACATAAAACAGCTTACGGTTGTGATTGTGATTTAATGAAAGGAGGGCATTCTACCGGAGAATTTTAAAACTTGGACACTGTCTCAGCCTAACGATATATCTTAATTAGACTTTGGTGCAGGTCATGTTGTTATTCACATTATTGTCTCTGGTAAAAACTTACCATATCAAATAAAATCTAAGTTTATTTGTCACATGCACAGGATACAGAAAGAGCAAACGGTACAGTGAAATGGTTACTTACATATTGGAGTCTTTTGTTTAGGAATTTGCTAGCTAGCTAAATAATGAACCATAATCCAAACTCATAACGTTACTACCATGCATGAATCTGCAGGTATCTAAACCTAACCAACTAGGTTGAATGTTCGCCGGCTAGCTAACATCAAATCAAAATCAAATCAAATTTTATTTGTCACATTCGCCGAATGCAACAGGTGTAGACCTTTCAGTGAATTGCTTACTTACAAGCCCTTAACCAGCGATGCAGTTTTAAGAAAATACAAAAAAAAAAAAGTAAGACAAGAAAAACAAATAATGAAAGAGCAGCAGTGGATAACAATAGTTGGGCTATATACAGGGGGTACCGGTACAGAGTCAATGTGTCAATGTGCGGGGGAACCGGTGTCGAGGTAATTGAGATAATTGTGTACATGCAGGTAGGGTTGTTAAAGTGGCTATGCATAGATAATAACAGAGAGTAGCAGCGTGGGGGGGATGCAAATAGTCTGGGTAGCCAATTGATTAGTTGTTCAGGAGTCTTATGCCTTTGGGTAGAAGCTGTTTAGAAGCCTCTTGAAACTAGACTTGGAGCTCCAGTACTGCTTGCCGTGCGGTAGCAGAGAGAACAGTCTATGACTAGGGTGACTGGAGTCGTTGATGATTTTTAGGGCCTTCCCCTGACACCGCCTGGTATAGAGGTCCTGGATGGCAGGAAGCCTGGCCTCGGTGATGTACTGGACCGTACGCACTACCCTCTGTATTGCCTTGAAGTCGGAGGCCGAGCAGTTGCCTTACCAGACAGTGATGCAACCCGTCAGGATGCTCTCGATGGTGCAACTGTAAAATCTCTCTCCTGTGAAGTAGTGACGTGCGACATATGCCTAGTTTCCTGAAACGAGTCACTTGTATTACTCTGAATATAAACAGCAATGTAGATGTTATAACAATATATTGTTCCACTGTATCATCAAAGGAATTATCTAAGTGAGTTTCAGAGACAGCCAGTATATGAACGCTTTCTGTTGCTAGCAAGTTATCGACTTCGTGAACCTTGTTTCTTAGGCTATTTTTAGCATTTTTCTGGGATTCCTGATGGTTTTTATTGCTTTACTCAGAGGCTTATGAGGCCCATTTAAAGGCCCATTTACCATTGGTCAGCTACAATAAAGTGGCCATTGTTACTGCACCTCCTTCTCTAAATTGGGATATGTTGTGCACACCATAAGGTCAATGAGATTATGACCCCTGAACTCACTGCAAAATGAGGTGGATTGTGGACTTCTTCATGTCTTCCTTCCATACCCATAAATGTAAAACTAGAGAGAATCGATACAGTGGGTTTAACATTAACATTACATGGGACTCCACATTCATGGAAAGTCCTATCATGTTTGATACTGACAGATATAGAACATTTAAATTGGACATTTGACTTTTTTACTGGTGGTGGCAGGAGGTTTGTTTCATTTCCTAGATATAACAGTCCTGGAATCTCTGTAGCCATTCGTCAGTGTTGCTGAGCTCTGCTGTCATGATGTTCAAGAAACAATGAGGTCATGTGATGAGGCCACATGCGGTGTGTCACGCCCTGGCCTTAGTTATCTTTGTTTTCTGTATTATTTTAGTTAGGTCAGGGTGTGACATGGGGGATGTTTGTGTGTATTTGTCTCGTCTTGGGTGGTTGTATTGTATAGGGGATTTTGTAGAGTGTATGGGGTTGTGTTCAGTGATGGTGTTTAGGAAAGTCTATGGTTGCCTGGTTTGGTTCTCAATCAGAGACAGCTGTTTATTGTTGTCTCTGATTGGGAGCCATATTTAAGGCAGCCATAGGCATTAGGCTGTTGTGGGTAATTGTCTATGTCTATGTTGCATGTTAGCACTTAGTCTGTATAGCTTCACGTTTGTTTTGTTAGTTTGTATAAGTATTTGTTTCGTCTTCATTTTATTAAAGAAGATGTATAATTATCACGCTGCGCCTTGGTCCACTCTTTCACCTCAAGACGATCGTGACTGAATTACCCACCTAACTCGGACCAAGCAGCGTGGCTACGGGCAGCAGCAGCGGCCCACTACACAGGACTCCTGGACATGGGAGGAAATTATGAACGGTAAAGGACCCTGGGCTAAGGTTGGAAAGGATCGCCTCCCATGGGAACAGCTGGAGGCAGCTAGGAGAGCAGAGGCAACCGGAGAGAGGAACCGGCGTTATGAAGGTACGCGGCTAGCACGGAAACCCGAGAAGAAATCCCCAAAATTTCTTGGGGGGGGGAGGGGCTAAAGGGTAGTGTGGCGAAGGCAGGTAGGAAACCTGCGCCCACTTCCCATGCTTACCGTGGAGAGCGGGAGTACGGGCAGACACCGTGTTATGCGGAAGAGCGCACGGTGTCTCCTGTACGTGTGCATAGCCCGGTGCGGGTTATTCCACCTCCCCGCACTGGCCGGGCTAGATTGAGCATTGAGCCAAGTGCCATGAAGCCGGCTCAACATATCTGGCCTCCAGTACGTCTCCTCGGGCCGGTGTACATGGCACCAGCCTTACGCATGGTGTCCCCGGTTCGCCAACACAGCCCAGTGCGGGTTATTCCACCTCCCCGCACTGGACGGCCTACGGGGAGCATTCAACCAGGTAAGGTTGGGCAGGCTCGGTGCTCAAGGGAGCCAGTACGCCTGCACGGTCCGGTATATCCGACGCCACCTTCCCACCCCAGCCCAGTACCATCAGTGCCTACACCACGCACCAGGCTTCCAGTGCGTCTCCAGAGCCCTGTTCCTCCTCCACGCACTCTCCCTGTGGTGCGTATCTCCAGCCCAGTACCTCCAGTTCCGGCAACACGCACTAAGCCTTCTGTGCGTCTCCAGAGCCCTGTACGCACTGTTCCTGCTCCCCGCACTAGCCTTGAGGTGCGTGTCTCTAGCCCGGTACCTCCAGTTCCGGTACCACGCACCAGGCCTACTGTGCGCCTCAGCCGGCCAGAGTCTGCCGTCTGCCCAGCGCTATCTGAGCTGCCTGCCTGCCCAGAGCCGTCTGCGCTGTCCGTCTGCCCAGCGTCGCCTGCACTGCCCGCCTGCCCAACGCCGTCTGAGCTGTCCGTCTGCCAAGCGCCGCCTGCGCTGCCCGTCTGCCCAGAGCCGCCTGAACTGCCCGTCTGTCCTGAGCCTTCAAAGCCGCCGTCTGTCCTGAGCCTTCAAAGCCGCCCATCTGTCCTGAGCCGCTAGATCTGTCCGTCAGTCAGGAGCCGCTAGAGCCGTCCGTCAGTCAGGAGCCGCCAGAGCCGTCCGTCAGTCAGAGCCGTCCGCCAGACAGGAGCCGCCAGAGCCGTCCGCCAGACAGGAGCAGCCAGAGCCGTCCGCCAGACAGGAGCAGCCAGAGCCGTCCGCCAGACAGGAGCAGCCAGAGCCGTCCGCCAGACAGGAGCAGCCAGAGCCATCCGCCAGACAGGAGCAGCCAGAGCCGCCCGCCAGACAGGAGCAGCCAGAGCCGCCCGCCAGACAGGAGCAGCCAGAGCCGCCCGCCAGCCAGGAGCAGCCAGAGCCGCCCGCCAGCCAGGATCTGCCAGAGCCGCCCGCCAGCCAGGATATGCCAGAGCCGCCAGTCAGCCAGGATATGCCAGAGCCGCCAGTCAGCCAGGATCTGCCAGAGCCACCAAAGCGGGTATTGACTATGGTGGAGTGGGGCCAACGTCCCGCACCCGAGCCGCCGCCGTAGGAAGGCCCACCCGGACCCTCCCCTTCTGTGTCAGGTTTTGCGGCCGGAGTCCGCACCTTTGGGGGGGGGGGGGGGTACTGTCACGCCCTGGCCTTAGTTATCTTTGTTTTCTGTATTATTTTAGTTAGGTCAGGGTGTGACATGGGGGATGTTTGTGTGTATTTGTCTCGTCTTGGGTGGTTGTATTGTATAGGGGGTTTTGTAGAGTGTATGGGGTTGTGTTCAGTGATGGTGTTTAGGAAAATCTATGGTTGCCTGGTTTGGTTCTCAATCAGAGACAGCTGTTTATTGTTGTCTCTAATTGGGAGCCATATTTAAGGCAGCCATAGGCATTAGGCTGTTGTGGGTAATTGTCTATGTCTATGTTGCATGTTAGCACTTAGTCTGTATAGCTTCACGTTCGTCAGTTTGTTGTTTTGTTAGTTTGTATAAGTATTTGTTTCATCTTCATTTTATTAAAGAAGATGTATAATTATCACGCTGCGCCTTGGTCCACTCTTTCACCTCAAGACGATCGTGACACGGTGGATGTGTAGAAGATATGACATCACAATGTGTTTAATTACAGTGGAGCCCTAAGGGCCTGGTAGTGGCATCTAACATAAGGAATATACATTACTACCTGTCGTAATTGGAAGACATTACGGGCTCCGGACACAGCTTTGCTATCACACAGACATGAATTACATTTTCTCTCTTCTTCCACTTCTCCTCTCCTCCCCTTTACCGCACATCCATCTCCCCTCAGCCCTGTTCCAGACAGTCAGTCAGTCAGACACACACACACACACAGAGAGTAGTATTATTAGTAAACTCACTGCATTATTTGTGTTATCAGTCTTTTACTTCGCTGTAGTCAGCCCAGAGCCTCCCCTCCCCTTTCCCTCCACTCCGCAGTAAGACGTCTAAGCCTCTGTCATGCTGGCCATTTTCTCTTCACTAATTTGAAGCTACTGTACAGATTCCTGTTGAAATCCCCAGACGGATTTTACCCCTCTCACTCTCCGTAATGAATTAATTACTTTTAATTTCTCAATTACTTTGGTGAGGGCACGGGACGAGAAGAGAGAGAGGAAAAGAAAAACTGGAAAGATAAACATTCATCCCTTGCATTTTTCTTATGAATTGATTGGTTTAGTCTGCTTTGGTAAACAGACAGGGCTGGAGTAATAAAGAGAGATAGCGTCCTCCTAGAGGACACTGGGGGATGAGGAAATCTAACGAATACAAAAACTTACTGCAATGTTGGAGCTAGGAACACAAGCATTTCACTACACCCGCAATAACATCTGCTAAATATGTGAATGTGACCAATAACATTCGATTTGATTTGCCATGGCAAGCTGGGCTGGAGAATCCCACATGTACAGTACACACACTCACGCACTGTCACATATCCACACGTTAGCACACTAAACTCATAGATGTTAGACTACTCAATCGGCAGTTAAGAGACAGATCAATTTATGATTAATTTAGATGTTTGTATCATGTTTAGCCTATATAATGTAGCAACGCGCATGCCCCAACCAGCTATGGATCGGTCTTTTTCAGCCATCTATGGATCGGTCTTTTTCAGCCATCTATGGATCGGTCTTTTTCAGCCATCTATTGCCTGTGTTTTAGGGGTGCAAAATCCACTTGTCACTTTAATCTTGCTGGATTGATTTCATTTTACTCCTACGACTCTTTCAAACTCTTGCTTCTGCCTGTAGTTTTTTCCCATTAGCGTTACGACCACAGGAATGCTTATAATGACCCCGGTAATGGCTGAAATGGGCTCAATGGAATACATTGTCTTTCCGTTGAAAGAACGCTAAAGCTTCAAAGGGGATTTAACTCACCATCTCGACACTTACAGTGCCTTCAAAAAGTATTCAGACCCCTTGACTTTTAAACCATTTTGTTACGTTACAACCTCATACTAAAATAGATTTTTTTAAATTATACATTTTTGCTAATCTATTAAAAAACAGAAATACCTTATTTACATAAATATTCAGACCCTTTGCTATGAGACTCGAAATTGAGCTCAGGTGCATCCTGTTTCCATTGATCATCCTTGAGATGTTTCTACAACTTGATTGGATTCTACCTGTGGTAAATTCAATTGATTGGACATGATTTGGAAATGCACACACCTGTCTATATAAGGTCCAACAGTTGACAGTGCATGTCAGAGCAAAAACAAAGCCATGAGGTCGAAGGAATTGTCCGTACAGCTCTGAGACAGGATTGTGTCGAGGCACAGATCTGGGGAAGAGCACCAAAACATGTCTGCAGCATTGAAGGTCCCCAAGAACACAGTGGCCTCCATCATTCTTAAATGGAAGATGTTTGGAACAACCACGACTCTTCCTAGAGCTGGTCGCCCGGCCAAACTGAGCAATCGGGGAGAAGGGCCTTAGTCATTTAGGTGACCAAGAACCTGATGGTCAGTCTGACAGAGCTCTAGAGTTCCTCTGTGGAGGAAGGAGAACCTTCCAGAAGGACAACCATCTCTGCAGCACTCCACCAACCAGTCCTTTATGGTAGAGTGGCCAGATGGAAGCCACTCCTCAGTAAAAGGCACATGACAGCCCGCTTGGAGTTTGCCAAAAGACACCTAAAGACTTTCAGACCATGAGAAACAAGATTCTCTGGTCTGATGAAACCAAGATTGAACTCTTTGGCCTGAATGCCAAGCGTCACGTCTGGAGGAAGCATGGTTGTGGCAGCATCATGCTGTGGGGATGTTTTTCAGCGGCAGGGACTGGGAGACTAGTCAGGATCGAGGCAAAGATTAAAAGAGAAATGCACAGAGAGATCCTTGATGAAAACCTGCTCCAGAGCGCTCAGGACCTCAGACTGGGGTGAAGGTTCACCTTCCAACAGGACAACGACCCTAAGCACACAGCCAAGACTACACAGGAATGGCTTCGGGACAAGCCTCTGAATGTGCTGGAGTGGCCCAGCCAGAGCCCGGACTTGAACCCGATCGAACATCTCTGGAGAGACCTGAAAATAGCTGTGCAGCAACGCTCCCTATCAAACCTGACAGAGCTTGAGAGCATTTGCAGAGAAGAATGGGAGAAACTCCCCAAATACAGGTGTGCCAAGCCTGTAGCGTCATACCTAAGAAAACTTGTTGCTGTAATCGCTGCCAAAGGTGCTTCAACAAAGTAGGGAGTAAAGGGTCTGAATACTTATGTAAATGTGATATTTCAGTTGTAATTTTTAAAATCTATTAGCCAACATTTCTAGAAACCTGTTTTTGCTTTGTCATTATGGGGTATTGTGTGTAGATTGATGAGGGAAAAAACAATTTAATACATTTTAGAATAAGGCTGTAACGTCACAAAATGTGGAAAAAGACAATGGGTCTGAATACTTTCACTGTACATCACAAGAAAGAGAAGAAAGAACTTTATATTGATGGGTCCTAATTTTTGGTGGAATTGAAAAGATTTATAATTTAATACAGTTGAATTGTTTACAAATTACATGTGCTGAAATGAAAGCAACTTCTGAAAATGAACACTCGGATTATAGTGATATTATAGAGGGCTCTTCAAATCAAATCAAATCAAGTTTATTTTATTTTATATAGCCCTTCGTACATCAGCTAATATCTCGAAGTGCTGTACAGAAACCCAGCCTAAAACCCCAAACAGCAAGCAATGCAGGTGTAGAAGCACGGTGGCTAGGAAAAACTCCCTAGAAAGGCCAAAACCTAGGAAGAAACCTAGAGAGGAACCAGGCTATGAGGGGTGGCCAGTCCTCTTCTGGCTGTGCCGGGTGGAGATTATAACAGAACATGGCCAAGATGTTCAAATGTTCATAAATGACAAGCATGGTCAAATAATAATCAGGAATAAATGTCCGTTTTTTTCATCATTTTTTCTTCACAGTCCCCAAGTCCAGAACAGACTATGGGAGGCACACAGTACTACATAGAGCCATGACTACATGGAACTCTATTCTACATCAAGTAACTGACGCTAGCAGTAAAATTAGATTTAAAAAACAGATTAAAAAACACCTTATGGAACAATACCTTATGGGACTGTGAAGCAACACAAACATTGGCACACACACACACACACACACACACACACACACACACACACACACACACACACACACACACACACACACACACACACACACACACACACACACACACACACACACACACACACACACACACACACACACACACTCAATAACATACGCACTATACATACACATGGATTTAGTAATGTAGATAGGTGGTAGTGGTGGAGTAGGGGCCTGAGGGCACACAGTGCGTTGTGAAATCTGTGAATGTATTGTAATTGTATAAATTGCCTTAATTTTGCTAGACCCCAAGATGAGTAGCTGCTGCTTCGGCAGCAGCTAATGGGGATCCATAATAAATACAAATACAAATATCTAATCTCGCAAACAATCTAAAGTATATTTAAAAATGTGTAATCTAGAGCCTATGGTGTTGATTTTTAATCTGAGGGTATCCTGCTATTTACACACATGCTGAATTATGCACGAGGACGTGACAACAACAGTAATTAATGAGGCAGTCTATACAGCGCAGGCAGGGTAGACAGCACAGGTAGGGTAGACAGAGCAGGTAGGGTAAACAGAGCAGGTAGGGTAGACAGTGCAGGTAGGGTAGACAGAGAAGGTAGGGTAGACAGCACAGGTAGGGTAGACAAAGCAGGTAGGGTAGACAGCACAGGTAGGGTAGACAGCACAGGTAGGGTAGACAGCGCAGGTAGGGTAGACAGAGCAGGTAGGTAGACAGAGCAGGTAGGTAGACAGAGCAGGTAGGGTAGACAGAGCAGGTAGGTAGACAGAGCAGGTAGGGTAGACAGCACAGGTAGAGTAGACAGAGCAGGTAGGTAGACAGAGCAGGTAGGTAGACAGAGCAGGTAGGTAGACAGAGCAGGTAGGTAGACAGAGCAGGTAGGGTAGACAGAGCAGGTAGGTAGACAGAGCAGGTAGGGTAGACAGCGCAGGTAGGGTAAACAGAGCAGGTAGGGTAGACAGAGCAGGTAGGTAGACAGAGAAGGTAGGGTAGACAGCACAGGTAGGGTGAACAGAGCAGGTAGGGTGGACAGAGCAGGTAGGTAGCCAGAGCAGGTAGGTAGACAGAGCAGGTAGGGTAGACAGCGCAGGTAGGGTAGACAGCACAGGTAGGGTAGACAGAGCAGGTAGGGTCGACAGAGCAGGTAGGTAGACAGAGCAGGTAGGTAGACAGAGCAGGTAGGGTAGACAGAGCAGGTAGGTAGACAGAGCAGGTAGGGTAGACAGAGCAGGTAGGTAGACAGAGCAGGTAGGTAGACAGAGCAGGTAGGTAGACAGAGCAGGTAGGGTAGACAGAGCAGGTAGGTAGACAGAGCAGGTAGGTAGACAGAGCAGGTAGGTAGACAGAGCAGGTAGGTAGACAGAGCAGGTAGGTGAACAGAGAAGGTAGGTAGATAGAGCAGGTAGGTAGACAGAGCAGGTAGGTAGACAGAGCAGGTAGGTGAACAGAGCAGGTAGGTAGACAGAGCAGGTAGGTAGACAGAGCAGGTAGGTAGACAGAGCAGGTAGGTAGACAGAGCAGGTAGGTAGACAGAGCAGGTAGGTAGACAGAGCAGGTAGGTAGACAGAGCAGGTAGGTAGACAGACAGTATTTGGTGGTTGCAGCCCTGTTCCACCCTGTTATGTTAATTTATTCATATATGCAAATACACATCACATATTTATGCACATTTTTGCACAAAATCTTTTTTTTTATTACCTGATACAAGAAGAAATTAATTCAAACATTTTTGGGTGGGACATTTGACAATAAATGTAATAGTTGAATTACCACCAACATTACTTAACTCCATTCATTATTTGTCCGTTCTAGTCAAATGTTTTATGTGTTGTAATTAAATCAATATCTGAGTATCTTCTTCCATTGTCTAACTGTTACCATTTAACAATTTTGATGACCGTTACTAATATAATGTGCTTCAACACATCTTCAGTGGTTTAGAGTTGAAGATACCTACCTTCTGAAATGTTCAGTCCCTAAAAATGTATTTCATTTAATGGGTTGGTTCAGTCCAGGTTGTATTTTCCTGTGGTTTGACGACCCTGTTAGTTAAATCTTATGCAGAGCTTCACCCTGTCTGTGTAGTTGGCACTGGTCTCTCTCTCTCTTTACCTCTTTACCTCTCAATCTCTCTCTCCTTCTCTCCCTCTGATTACTTGCCCCCCCACTCCCCAGTGGTGTAATGTCTGTAGTGAGTCTGTGTAGTTGGCACTGGTAGTGAACCCTCAGTCTGTCTGTAACTCAGTCTGTGCCGTTGGCACTGGTAATGAACCCTCAGTCTGTCTGTAACTCAGTATGTGTAGTTGGCACTGGGAGTGAACCCTCAGTCTGTCTGGAACTCAGTCTGTGTAGTTGGCACTGGGAGTGAACCCTCAGTCTGTCTGTAACTCAGTCTGTGTCGTTGGCACTGGGAGTGAACCCTCAGTCTGTCTGTAACACAGTCTGTGTAGTTGGCAGTGTGAGTGAACCCTCAGTCTGTCTGTAACTCAGTCTGTGTAGTTGGCAGTGTGAGTGAACCCTCAGCCTGTCTGTAACTCAGTCTGTGTAGTTGGCACTGGGAGTGAACCCTCAGTCTGTCTGTAACTCAGTCTGTGTAGTTGGCACTGGGAGTGAACCCTCAGTCTGTCTGTAACAGTCTGTGTAGTTGGCAGTGTGAGTGAACCCTCAGTCTGTCTAACTCAGTCTGTGTAGTTGGCACTGGGAGTGAACCCTCAGTCTGTCTGTAACTCAGTCTGTGTAGTTGGCACTGGGAGTGAACCCTCAGTCAGTCTGTAACTCAGTCTGTGTAGTTGGCACTGGGAGTGAACCCTCAGTCAGTCTGTAACTCAGTCTGTGTAGTTGGCAGTGTGAGTGAACCCTCAGTCTGTCTGTAACTCAGTATGTGTAGTTGGCACTGGGAGTGAACCCTCAGTCTGTCTGTAACACAGTCTGTGTAGTTGGCACTGGGAGTGAACCCTCAGTCTGTCTGTAACTCAGTATGTGTAGTTGGCACTGGGAGTGAACCCTCAGTCTGTCTGTAACACAGTCTGTGTAGTTGGCACTGGGAGTGAACCCTCAGTCTGTCTGTAACACAGTCTGTGTAGTTGGCACTGGGAGTGAACCCTCAGTCAGTCTGTAACTCAGTCTGTGTAGTTGGCACTGGGAGTGAACCCTCAGTCTGTCTGTAACTCAGTCTGTGTAGTTGGCACTGGGAGTGAACCCTCAGTCAGTCTGTAACACAGTCTGTGTAGTTGGCAGTGTGAGTGAACCCTCAGTCTGTCTGTAACTCAGTCTGTGTAGTTGGCACTGGGAGTGAACCCTCAGTCTGTCTGTAACTCAGTCTGTGTAGTTGGCACTGGGAGTGAACCCTCAGTCTGTCTGTAACTCAGTCTGTGTAGTTGGCACTGGGAGTGAACCCTCAGTCAGTCTGTAACACAGTCTGTGTAGTTGGCAGTGTGAGTGAACCCTCAGTCTGTCTGTAACTCAGTCTGTGTAGTTGGCACTGGGAGTGAACGGTGTAATGAGTCTTTGGCACTAGCCTTTATTAATGCATGTATCTCTTGGCCAATAAAAATGACACTTCCAAGTAAAGCATCCTTGGAGGCAGCGAGGTCATTTAACTCATCAGCAGCACTGTGTGTACTGTATGTGTGCATCTGTCTGTCTGTCTGTCTGTCTGTCCAGTTTGTCTATGTGTGTGTTGGCTTGTCTGGCTTTTGATATTGATTGGTTTAGCTGTTCCGTATTATGTTTTAGTTACTGCTCATCTTTGCCTTAATTGTCAATTAGCAAAAAAACACACATCCTCAATTTGTCATATTTGCATACCATTAGTATTCTCTCTTGAGACGCCAATGTTAGGAAATTTAAGGACAACTTCTGTATGCCCTTGCAGCTTGTTCTCGCCTTCTTTCAGACAGGCTGATTAATCCGAGGGGGATATGTCTGTTAAATGTGTGTGATTTATCTACTGCCCGTCTGTCTGTCCTTCCTTCCTTCCTTTTACTGTATGTGACAAACAGATTTTGGACAGAAAATTGCTTTTAGCTGCCTGTATGCTCTTAGAAAAAAAGGTGCTATCTAGAACCAAAAAGGGTTCTTTGGCTGTCCCCAAAGGAGAACCCTTTAAAGAACCCCTTTGGTTCCAGTTATAACCCTTTTGGTTCCGGGTAGAACCCTTTTCCCACAGAGGGTTCTACATGAAACCCAAAAGAGTTCTACCTGGAAGGAAAAAGGGTTCTATCTGGAACAAAAAAGGTTCTCCTATGGGGACAGCCACAGAACCCGTTTGGAAACCTGCAGGTCAAAGAAAGAGACAAAGGAGGAGTAGTTTGAAGTAGTTTGACGAGGGGGAGTAGGGAAGTAGTTTGACGAGGGGGAGTAGGGAAGTAGTTTGAAGTAGTTTGACGAGGGGGAGTAGGGAAGTAGTTTGACGAGGGGGAGTAGGGAAGTAGTTTGACGAGGGGGAGTAGGGAAGTAGTTTGACGAGGGGGAGTAGAGAAGTAGTTTGAAGTAGTTTGACGAGGGGGAGTAGGGAAGTAGTTTGACGAGGGGGAGTAGGGAAGTAGTTTGACGAGGGGGAGTAGGGAAGTAGTTTGAAGTAGTTTGACGAGGGGGAGTAGGGAAGTAGTTTGACGAGGGGGAGTAGGGAAGTAGTTTGACGAGGGGGAGTAGGGAAGTAGTTTGACGAGGGGGAGTAGGGAAGTAGTTTGAAGTAGTTTGACGAGGGGGAGTAGGGAAGTAGTTTGACGAGGGGGAGTAGGGAAGTAGTTTGACGAGGGGGAGTAGGGAAGTAGTTTGACGAGGGGGAGTAGAGAAGTAGTTTGAAGTAGTTTGACGAGGGGGGGGAGTAGAGAAGTAGTTTGAAGTAGTTTGACGAGGGGGAGTAGGGAAGTAGTTTGACGAGGGGGAGTAGGGAAGTAGTTTGACGAGGGGGAGTAGGGAAGTAGTTTGAAGTAGTTTGACGAGGGGGAGTAGGGAAGTAGTTTGACGAGGGGGAGTAGGGAAGTAGTTTGACGAGGGGGAGTAGGGAAGTAGTTTGACGAGGGGGAGTAGGGAAGTAGTTTGAAGTAGTTTGACGAGGGGGAGTAGGGAAGTAGTTTGACGAGGGGGAGTAGGGAAGTAGTTTGACGAGGGGGAGTAGGGAAGTAGTTTGAAGTAGTTTGACGAGGGGGAGTAGGGAATTAGTTTGACGAGGGGAAGTAGGGAAGTAGTTTGACGAGGGGGAGTAGGGAAGTAGTTTGACGAGGGGGAGTAGGGAAGTAGTTTGACGAGGGGAAGTAGGGAAGTAGTTTGACGAGGGGGAGTAGGGAATTAGTTTGACGAGGGGAAGTAGGGAAGTAGTTTGACGAGGGGGAGTAGGGAAGTAGTTTGACGAGGGGGAGTAGGGAAGTAGTTTGACGAGGGGGAGTAGGGAATTAGTTTGACGAGGGGAAGTAGGGAAGTAGTTTGACGAGGGGGAGTAGGGAAGTAGTTTGACGAGGGGGAGTAGGGAAGTAGTTTGACGAGGGGGAGTAGGGAAGTAGTTTGAAGTAGTTTGACGAGGGGGAGTAGGGAAGGGGAGAATGTATGAAGGACTTTATGAGAGTTAGCAGCACATTGCGTAGACACCCCAGACGAGACACCCAAGACCCGAGAAAATCAATGATTAGATCATACGAGGGTCAGGGGGTTTTGAAAACATTTTTGGAACAGCTTCATGTTTGACCAGTATCATCACAGTATGTCTTTTCAATGGACTCGCAAGAAAAATCAACAGAGGAGAGTGAAAATGTAAGGAGAGTATAATTCTCCTGCATTCAGGAACAAATTAAGTGGCCTGGATGGCGTCCAGGAGTCTTCCTGCACTTGGTGATTACAGTACTTGTTAATTGATTTTCAGCTGGGCACACCATCAAGAAAACATTACGTAACGGGATTAGGGCCAATGACGGGCCTGGGGAGGGGGCCAACGAGAGGCCTGGGGGGCGCCTGTGCTATAGGTGGGGAGACCTTGAATTAAATCTCCACCACCCTACCTGGCTAGGACTATCACTGAAATGTTACTGTAGTGTTGAGTTAATGTTTGGTACGTTCTATACACAACTTTATACTTTATACTTTATACTAGGACTCCTGAGTGGTGCAGCGGTCTGAGGCACTGCATCTCAGTGCAAGAGGCGTCACTACATTCCCTGGTTCGAATCCAGGCGGTATCACATCCGGCCGTGATTGGGAGTCCCATAGGGCGGCGCACAATTGGCCCAGCATCGTCCGGGGTTGGCCCGGGGTAGGCCGTCACTGTAAATAAGAATTTGTTCTTAACTGACTTGCCTAGTAAAATAAAACATATATATACTTACATTATGGCTGAGAAAGTTTCTAATACAGAAAATAAAAGGGAATCTACAAAGTTTAAGGGTGGGAACTTCACTGGAACTGTGTTTTATTCTGTCTCTGTCATTCTCTCTATCACTCTCTCTCACTCTGTCTCTCCACAGAACAGAACATTACCTTCCTCTCTACTCTTGAGCCTGTTCTGACCCATCATCCCTGTGCAGTTAGTGCAGCACTACATTTGACTCCCCCCCCCCCTCTCCTCTCCTCTCCTCGTCTCTATCTCCTATAAAAGCCTTTCTTCTGCTCAGTGCTTATTAAGGGAGTCCTGCCCCCCACCAGGATATTAGCAGAGGAAGTAAAGGTGATGTGAGGGAGAATGGGAAGACCTGCATGGCCGTCCAATAATTAATCTGCTTCAACATTCTCCCGGTCCCAAAACAAACCAAAACAACTCACAGTGACCTCCTCAGGCTCAAAGTGCTCTTCGGGGCCCATCATTTTAAACAACCTTGGGCAATATGCACCGTGAGGCTTACAGATGCGTTCTATGGTGAGAGAGCAATAGAGGGCCAAAGGAATGGAAAGGGGTGATGTGCATCCCAAATGGCACACTGGCCTATTTCCCCTTTAGTCCACTACTTTTGACCAGAGCCCTATAGTCCCTGGTCAAAAGTAGGGCACTAAGGAATAGGATGCCGTTTGAGACAGAACCGTGGTATCTCGCGTATCCCTTTGACTGGGTGATGAGGGGAATGAAGGGAATCCCTGAGGGAAATAAAGGACAGAGAGAGAGTTTTTATCAGCCCCTCCAGTCTGTTACATGAGAGAGTTATAAGGCTAGCAGCAGACAGTGGTACGTAGTTCAGGGTTGTGTCCCAAATGTTACCTTATTCCATATGTAGGGCCCTACTTTTGAACAGAATTCTATCGGCCCTGGTCAAAAGCACTACTGTACATAGGCAATAGAGCGCCATTTGGGACGCATCCCAGTTCAGACTCGATCACTTTAGGGACTTTAATGTATCTCCAAGACATACAGTTAGAAATTGTTTTCTTTATACATAGTTGAGGGAAATTTGAGTATAATAGTGAGGTCTCTGCAGTAAAGGGAGAGTGCTGATGTTGGCAGTTGTCCCTTAAAGGAGGCATTCATTAACTTTCTCTTTTCCCCTGTGTATCTCTTTCTGTGTCTGATACTCTCACTGGTCTGGTTATGCTCTGTGTCTCAATAGTATCAGTTCACCCCTCCTTCCCCATCGGTGTAGGTTCCCCCTCCTATCCAGCCTAACACCTTACTTTACAGTAAAGGTCTGCTATATTTCTGTGGAGTGTTGTCCTTAACCTCACAGTCTGATGTTGTGATGTTATCACCAGGGGTCTGGCGACCACCATAGTTTTGAAATAAATTGATTTGCGAAATCGACCACCAACTGTCGAACAACAACTTCAAAGTCATACAACAACAAAAGACACTTCAACAACTTGAAGAGAAAGACAGCACTGATAAAAAAGAAGATATCATCTACCTTGAAACTGATTCTGGTGCAATGTATGAAATAACAAGGCAATGACAAAACAGCAGATTCAAGCGGCTAGTGAAGTGGGTAATTCCTGGTGAAAACATCAACCCTGGTCTTAATGGCCATCATTATCTTCACTACTGGGGACCAGCAGATAATTGTGTTTTGGACCTCCAGTACTCAGTCCTCTTTGACAATGCCTGGTATTGTGCCCTGTTCTTCCCTAACATAACGTAAGACTGGGCAATGCTTGCATCCCAAATGGAATCCTATTCCCTACATAGTGCACTACTTTCATCCAGAGCCTCAAGGGCCCTGGTCAAAAGTAGTTCGCTACATAGAGAATAGGGTGCTATTTGGGATACAACCCTATGTAAAACTGGACTATGAGCACCTGCTGCTCCCCTGAGCCCACCAGTCTATTCCTTATTGACTGAGTACATCCCCCTCAGTGCCTTTCCCAGGCCCTTGTCAAGCACAAAATAATATTTTGCTTTGGGAAAGAACATTTTAAAACAACAGTCATTTTTATGCATCCCTATGCATCGAACTGTCATTGCAATTCCACCTAGAGTTTTCTAAAACACCATTATGGTTAATTTCCCATCAATTTCCCCGAGTGGAATCAATCTTTGTTTTGGCTGTTTATTTATTATGACGTCTATTTTACCAGGTTGGTGATTCGACCTAAAAGGGCCGTTTGGGTGATTTTTCAGGTGCCTGAGGAGATCTCCAGTGGGGCTTGACAGTCAGCCACTTAGTGGATTACCACTGAGTTAACAGGTGCCATATTATCAAAGGTGGTCTGAAGTGGAAAATGCAGTACATGAGCTTGTCAGTGTCAAACATTGTAGGACCAGATTTTATTTCAGTTTGAGTGTGCTGTTGAAGTACAGTATGTTCTATACAAGTGTGTGTGTGTGCTACTTTTCCTGAAATCATCCCTTCGCCCTGTCAATCCTGACCATGCATGAGCCTCTGTTTCTGTGTATGAAATCAGTGGAACTGGTATGGAGCCCCATGTTGCCCTATCACATCTATAGGAGGAGCCCAGCCCAGCACAGCACACCCCAGCCCAGCACAGCACACCCTAGCCTAGCACAGCCCAGCATACCCTAGCCTAGCCTAGCACAGCCCAGCATACCCTAGCCTAGCCTAGCACAGCCCAGCACACCCTAGCCTAGCACAGCCCAACACACCCCAGCCCAGCCAGCACAGCACACCCCAGCCTAGCACAGCACACTCTAGCTCAGGCCAGCCCAGCCCAGTGTAACGGATGTGAAATGGCTAGCTAGTTAGCGGGTACGCGCTAGTAGCGTTTCAATCAGTTACGTCACTTGCTCTGAAACCTAGAAGTAGTGTTGCCCCTTGCTCTGCAAGGGCCGCGGCTTTTGTGGAGCGATGGGTAACGACGCTTCGTGGGTGACTGTTGTTGATGTGTGCAGAGGGTCCCTGGCTCGCGCCCGAGGTCGGGGCGAGGGGACGTACTAAAGTTATACTGTTACATTGATGTTGTTGACCCGGATCACTGGTTGCTGCGGAAAAGGAGGAGGTTGAAAGGGGGGTGAGTGTAACGGATGTGAAATGGCTAGCTAGTTAGCGGGTACGCGCTAGTAGCGTTTCAATCAGTTACGTCACTTGCTCTGAAACCTAGAAGTAGTGTTGCCCCTTGCTCTGCAAGGGCCGCGGCTTTTGTGGAGCGATGGGTAACGACGCTTCGTGGGTGACAGTTGTTGATGTGTGCAGAGGGTCCCTGGTTCGCGCCCGGGTCGGGGCGAGGGGACGGTCTAAAGTTATACTGTTACATTGATGCTGTTGACCCGGATCACTGGTTGCTGCGGAAAAGGAGGAGGTTGAAAGGGGGGTGAGTGTAACGGATGTGAAATGGCTAGCTAGTTAGCGGGTACGCGCTAGTAGCGTTTCAATCAGTTACGTCACTTGCTCTGAAACCTAGAAGTAGTGTTGCCCCTTGCTCTGCAAGGGCCGTGGCTTTTGTGGAGCGATTGGTAACGGCGCTTCGTGGGTGACCGTTGTTGATGTGTGCAGAGGGTCCCTGGTTCGCGCCCGTGTCAGGGCGAGGGGACAGTATAAAGTTATACTGTTACACCAGCACACCCTAGCCCAGCGCAGCACAGCCCAGCACACCCTAGCCCAGCACAGCACACCCTAGCCCAGCCCAGCACAGCACACTCTAGCCCAGCCCAGCCCAGCACAGCACACCCTAGCCAAGCCCAGCACAGCACAACACACCCTAGCACAGCACAACACACCCTAGCCCAGCCCAGCCCATCACAGCAAACCCTAGCCTGGCCCAGCTCCTCTCACTAGATGGTGATGGCATCAGCTGGCTCGTAACGTAAAGCTGCCGGTAGGCTACGGTAGCAGTTACTACGTGGCTACAACGCTGCTGTAATGTCCCTGGCTGGGAGGGAGATGCCATGTGGCGCTTAGCCTAATAGAGACATCGTAGGGGGCTTTTAGCACAGATGGTTGTCATATGTATGCAAATAAGGACCAGAGTGAATCACACAGCCTTCATCAGCACCACCTGTCTGCCTCACACAGCTCTGGTCTAGACACACACTCACTGTGCACGCACGCACGCTCGCACGCTCGCACGCACGCACGCACGCACGCACGCACGCACGCACGCACGCACGCACGCACGCACGCACGCACGCACACACACACACACACACACACACGCAAAGAGAGAAAGACATGCATGCACACACATACACATGAACGCACACACATGAACGCATAAACACACACTCCTCCTCTCCAAACCTCTGCTCAGGGACAAAATTGTACCACCCGTTTTCTAATCTAGTGGCTGTATATTAATTAAAGCAACATGAATCATAATTTGTTCTGTTTGAAAAGCAGAACAGAGAAAGAGACATCGGAGGAGGAGACAGGGAGATAGAAGTAGATAGAGATGGAGGAGAAAAAATGTCTCCTTTTTTCTCTTTTGTTTGGGGATGTTTCTACTACTAGGGGGAGGTGTACGTCTGTCCTGGTCAAGGTGCACTATGCCTCTCTGGCACCCCAGGGGGTTGGCATGGTGCCCAGCCCTGGAGTGTGGCCGGGTAGGGGGTAGATAGAGGATCATTTGAATACCCCCCTGGGTACATGCTCGTCTGCTTAGCCATAATAACGTCTGGCAATTATGTAAGTGTTCACAAAGTCAAACAAGAGAGTATATAAAATACACCTCTCCTACCATTTGATGGCAGCAATATTTAATGGCAACAAAAAATAAATGATGGTTATGATGTGAAATTCCCCTCACTAGTGCAGGTATTACTATCTAGTGTCAGTGTAAAGGATAATGTTGTGGATTAGTAGTGAACAGAATCCCACATGAGACCATTGTTTTCATAACACCATATAGCGGCTATTTCGAAAGAATGTCACAGAGGAGTCGCTAGCAGATAGCATAATATTTACAATGCCGTCCCCATCTCTTTACTGTGGCAGGCAATGTGTTTTTCTGTTGTCATTGTAACACATTTTGTTTTTGGAAAGTACCCAGGTCAGCCTTTCTTTCTATTCCCATGCATTCTTCTAATTTCTGCAGCAGAAAATGACGTGTGTCTCTCTGTGTCGTGCGACAGACAGGATTCTGCGGTGAGACCTTGAAACAGAAAGAATGTCCTTCAGTGCTTGACCAAAGAATAATTACAGACAGCAAACGCTTTTGATGGTGAGTTTTAGATCTTTCCATTGTTGACCTAATTCCTCGTTGGGTCTTCCATGACAGTCTAGGCATGAACTGGGATTCCTGGTATGTGATATGTCATCTGTTTGTTAAAACAATTTAAGAATTAATGAATGGAGCTATTTCTGGAGTGAAAAACAGAATCCAAGACATTGCATATTTTCATCATGCCGTAAAAAGGACATGGATTGTGTCTTCCTTTTGACAGGTCAAAATAGTTCTACTACTTAAATTAAAGACTGCAAATATACAGTATATATTTAAAACATATTTCCATGATCAGATATCCACAGACTACAGAGTCATCATAACATAGTGCTTAGTGAGGATTCAGTACAAATTATACAACGTGAGGAGTTATAGTGTTGCTGGCTTCTCTCAGGCAACAGTATACTCTCTTTAAAGTTATATACATTCTTGCATTCAGCCCCTCCGATTTTTTTACACAAGTCAAACCCATTATCCCCTATTTAAATCACTGAGAATGCAATCAAGTAAAACTCTCAAATCCAGAGCCGCACAACTTCACACCTACTTTAATCCCATGTTAAACTAACCAGTGGTCTCGTTCTTCTAAACTGGCGTCTCGTACACAAACTAAGCAAAGGATTAGAGAATAGAAAGAGAGAAGAGGGATTTGTGACGTGTTAATACAGGGCTTAAGGGCTTTAAAGTTGTTTATCTAGTGTTAATTACCCAATTTAGGTGCTATAGAAGTAATATACTGTAGTTACCCTTCTGTTACATTGCTGTCCAATCCCATTCAAATTAGCTTCATTGACAAGTAAATAAACCAACACATGGCATGAGATGAGAGAGAAAATGTGGTCTGTCACTGAATTGGTCTCTGACGCAGATGCTAGCCATACTGTAAAACACAGTCCAGCAGAAGTCCTTTCACTGTCATACCCACAACAACCCCCACAGAGCCACAGGGCCTTTAGTTCTCCTCTTGCCCTATCTAGAACATGTAACAAGTTAAACAAGGACCAACATTCAAATCAATAGAGAAACAGAGGGGTCGTTTGCAGAGAGGAATTACTCACATAAAGATTAAAACCTTCTTTACAATCCTTTCATTTAACTATTTAAGTAGCCTCAAAAAGCTCTCCAACCATACTTCCACTATATTTGAGTGTAAAAGAGATTGGCTGTATGTTAAAGGGAATGTGTGTGTGTGTGTGTGTGTGTGTGTGTGTGTGTGTGTGTGTGTGTGTGTGTGTGTGTGTGTGTGTGTGTGTGTGTGTGTGTGTGTGTGTGTGTGTGTGTGTGTGTGTGTGTGTGTGTGTGTGTGTACTGTACTGTGTGTGTGTACTGTACTCTGCCGATGAGAGTTTGGGTGGGCATACATTATGATGAAATAGCCTGTCTGGTCCTTAACCCCGGAAAGACCACATCAAACCCACCCAGGCCCCAGAGTCTACCTCTGTGGGCTGTACCTCATCCATCCAGTACAGTATTTCTACCACACAGTTTGACTGAATTTGTCTCATACTACCACACAGTTTAACGCTGCTTTCCCCAGAGGAGGCCATTACGTTTCACCAGACAACCCCTCTTACAGACCTGGGTTCAAATACTATTCGAAAATCATCTGAAATACTGTATCTGTGATTGATTGAGCTTGTCTGGCTTAATGGACCAATAATATAGTCTGAAAACAGGCAAGACCAAGCCCTCAAAGCATTTGAAAGATTTGGAATAGTATTTGAATCCAGCTCTGGTCTCTTACATGGGGATCTATAGTGCCACCGATGGAGGTATCCTTGTAACCACTACCGACTCATTACCCATAATACCCGTAGATAATGACAACACAGGCCAGGCCACCCATCTGAGCAATGAGTTACCATTGCCATTACACCAATCATCTTGCCGCAGGGCCGGCAGCGAGCGTCCCATCACCCAGCAGGTACAGTAGAGAGGCAGAGCAGAGCCACACAGCCAGCTGGGGAAGGCATCAGGGAGACCTAAGGACAAATTCACGGTCACCATATGTATCCAATAATGGCCCATGCAGCAACCCACTGTCTGGTTTATTACTGTTCATTATAGGGCATGTTTCTGTTGGGATCCCTCTCCTCCTTTCTCCTCTCTCTCTCGCTCACACACTTTTTTCTTCTTTCTCCCACTCTCTCCTCTCACTCTCTCCTCTGTCTTTTTGTCTCCCTCATCTCTCTCCCCCTCCTCCTCTCTTCTCTCCCCCCAATCTGTTTTTACTGTTCCTCTCTAAACCACCGGGACTGTTGAGTGGGGATGATTATAACAGGACATCTGTGTGACAGGGGGGAGAAGAGCAGTTATAGGAAGACTGATCTGTGTTAACAGCAGGATGTGTGTGTGTGTGTGTGTCTGTGTGTCTGTGTGTGTGTCTGTGTGTGTGTGTGTGTCTGTGTGTGTCTGTGTGTGTGTGTGTGTGTGTGTGTGTGTGTGTGTGTCTGCGCACGCACGCACAGAACTGATGAAACCAATACAAACCAATGGCTAACCATACTGCCAGTGGCATTCTGACAGACCTTCTCACCTTAATTACTCACTCACTGAAAAGGTCATCAAGACTTGCCAAATAATGACGACAACTCAGGCCAAGAGTGCTGACCTTGCTATGTATGAGAGAGTGTGTTATAAACTATTGTGAAACTATGTATCTAACACTATTCAGGGAGCTTTCCATATATGCATAGATGAGGCTGCTCGTCTCAAACTCCGCTCTACGGAAACATTGTATTCTGGTGAGGACATGGCTGAAACAACATGTCACAAACAGAACAAATCTGGTGTTTCACACCCCACTGAAAACAGTAGAATTGTAGAGTCAACAATACGTCTCATGGGCAGGTTATCAACAATGGCACTCCATGTTAACCCAGAGGAGTAGGCCTAGGTCTCTGAATCAGTCTTTGAATGAGATGGATGTCCATCATTGCATCAAAAAATGTGGCCTACTTTGACTTGAGGTTCATCCGGTTAGTATTTAATCATTCTGGTATAGAAAGGATAAAGCAGCACATTGTTGAGATGTCTGTCTCAGAGTGTGTATTGTGTGTGTTCTGCTCTTCTTCTGCCCTCTGACCTGGATAGGTAGTCCTACCATGGAGATGGATGGGTGCAGAAGCTTTTCATAATGGCTATTTGAAAAACTTCGTCCCTGGAACGGTCAACCCCTACAAAATGAGGGAAAAAATAAATCTATTCATATTCTAAGTGATTCGCTCATTTGCTATGGGGGGTGCGGAAATTCTGATGCATTACAGACCTCCTCCTCATTCTATGTTTTGCTAATTGCCATTTCTAATTTCATCCATGTAACTCTCGCTATTCAAACCAAAACAAAGCAATAACATGGATACAGCACAAATTCACCCATAGGTTTTTAAGGCTGTGTCCTTTATTTGTCAAAGTGCCTTGGCAGTTGTTTGGCATTCAGAGTTGAGTTGAAGGTTGATTAGTCTCATGCCTCAGTCGGTGACGCCTCCAACATTACCACAACAATTCCTGAAATACAGTGTGAGAGAGAGAGAGAGAGAGAGAGAGTGAGAGAGAGAGAGCTGGGAGCTGGGAGCCTTCAGTTTAGCAGCACGGAGGATGAACGACGTAGTCCTGCATAATGGAGCCTTTGTGAGGCCACTGCAACAATTTGGAACATAATTTCTCTGACACGTCTACCGGGGCCAAATTAACTTTGTCATCCAGTCTTTGTAAGGTGCCTGCCACATTAATCACTTAATAAAAGAATCCCAGATACTGTATGTACATAAAACTGTGTGTGTGTGGGTGTGTGTACTATAACTTTAACTACCCACTGCAGTTTATGCTGCCTATCAACAAAGGGAGAAACAGAATAGGAATTTCACTGTCAGTCTAGTAATAGTTGTTGCATCTCTGCTTAGTTTTCGAGTCAGAAGTCTGTTTCTACTGCCACTTCAAAAGCTATCCAACTTCCTTCAACTGATTTCCGACTTCTGCCTAAACGTTACAATAAACATTTTATTTATTTATTTTATTTAACCTTTATTTAACTAGGCAAGTCAGTTAAGAACAAATTCTTATTTACAATGACGGCCTACTGAATGCCTTCGGGGGAAAAAAATCTAATTTCCAGTCATTTCATTGTGTCAGGCTTTCCTATAGAGATGAGTGGAGTCTTTGCTCTAGTTTCAAAGAGGGAAAATTATAGGGAAAATAGGCCTGGAACTCTGCTTAGTGACAGTCCCTGTGTGCATCCCAAATGGCACCTTATTCTCTATATAGTGCACTATATTAGACCAGAGCTCTTTGAGCCTCGGACTAAAGTAGTGCACTATATACGGAATAGGGTGCCATTTGAGAGTCAACCATTCAGTCATTCATTGTTAAGTTACGGTGCGTCATAGATACAGCCTCCAGTTATTGATAAGTCATTAACATACATTTCTCTCTCATCTGACAGGCCCCAGTAACATGTTGTCCCGTTAATGAAAAATGAAAACCGTGCCATCCCTTTTGATTGATTAGCTTATGCAATTACTGTCTGGGATGTACGACGGGTATGAAAAACAATCCTCCTGTTGCCGGGCGGTCGCCGCCTCTGCTACTCTGCGTGACATATTAATCTCCCTTCAGATTAATGTGAGGCTGGCCTGGCAGAGTATTCCTCTATTGATTTTACTTATGAATCAAAAGCCTACTTTTTGTTGGCAGGTAGATCTACTGAGGGGATCTGTGGTAGGCTATCACAACAGTGTGTGCATGTGGCATACCAAGCTGGGAGGAGAGGAGACACCTGGGGTAGCGTCTACCCTGGCCTGTAAACAGCCTCGTCAGGCGCCTCCCATTCTCTGCCTTATTGGTTTTAAAGGGACCTGTTCAGATATTGGTTTGTGGCCCGGGGGAGTACTAAATTCTGCTCGAGGTGCCCGCTGAAAACAGGAAGAAAAAAGGAGAGGAGAGAGAGAGAAACTAAATGGAACGCTGCACCGCTGATTTACAGCCATGCTTTAATTGGGTTGTAAAATCAAATCCAGAGTGGTTTCAGGAATGCCAAAATGTGATTCCTGGCTTGTTTACAGGAGGAGTCCGTCCCACAGTCAAGGACACAGAAAAAGAGATAAAGAGAGATAGAGAAGAAAAGAGTTAGAGAGCGAGAGGGACAAATCGAGGGAGGGAAAGCGAGAGAGAGCGAGACTCATAGGGAGAGAGAGAGAGATGGAGGGAGAGAGGGAGAGAGAAAAAGAGGGCAAGGAGGGGAAGTTGACCTAAGTTTCGCCCATCGTTTATAGGCCTGCTCTGTTTCACTCTGATTAAAACAGCCTGTGATTTATTTCAGTGTGGCTCAGGATCGGGGATCTGCTCGCCTGCCTGGAGGGAGCTGCTGCATGGCTCTGATGTGATGTGGGAGAGGGAGAGCGAGGGAGTGGTGAAAGAGAAAGGGTGAAGAGAGAGTGGGTGAGCGACAGGGAGATGGAGAGGAT